>NC_084619.1:29113230-29465730 GCF_033978795.1 Nerophis ophidion
TAAATTGACTTAGTTGTGATTTCCCTCTCTACATCCATCCATCCATCATCTTCCGCTTATCCGAGGTCGGGTCGCGGGGGCAACAGCCTAAGCAGGGAAACCCAGACTTCCCTCTCCCCAGCCACTACATGAAAGTTTAAAATGAGCATATATTAATGCAGTATGAAGAAGAATGTTTTAATGTAGATACATAGAATCATCATACTGCTGTGATTATATGCATCAGGTGTTCATTCAAGGCTAAGGCAAAATATTGAGATATATATTGTATAATGCGATATGGCATAAAAATACCGAGATATTGATAAAAGCCAATATCGCCCAGCCCTATTTGAGACACATTTGCAAAATATTTTGCCACAATAATACTTCCATACTTATATTTATGGTGTTATGGTACTTGCTGTTTGTTTAAAATAAACTGTGTTTGGCCACGCTGCAGTGGTACATTTTCACCGTGGCCCTTGGAGCTAAAAAGTTTGGGCATCCCTGCTGTAACTTGGTGGGGAAACTCTTGTTGACACAGCAAGAGCGGTCAGACTTTTCTTATAGTTAGTCGCAGAGGTTATGTACCTCTCAGGAGGGATTTAAGTCCTCTCCTGTTCATAGAAATGCTTTCTGTGGCTGTTGCTTGGCACCGCTGAGTTTCAACTGCTTGCATGTTTTATTGGTATTAATTAGAGGTGGAGGAACTAATCTATTTTTAGATGCATCGCAATTAGGACATGGGAGATTATAAAATCGTGTTAGTAAACATCAATAATTGATTGATTTATTGTAAATAAAGTAATGCCGACCGTTCTTAATGTTGGCTGACTCCAGCGAACCACCTCACCTAGAGATCAGACAAGCTCCTTTTTTAGGGCACTTGTGTTCCAGTTTTGCACACATTTTGATTCATTTGATAAATATTAAAACTAATTCCATTGGCTCTTATTACAAATGCACTACTTTTCTAAGTAGCAAGTGATAAACGCCTATTTATTCAACCGAAAATAACTGCATCAATATACATAAAGTAACGATGAATCAGTAATTGATTTTCAATTGAATTGTAGCTACTGGATCGTAATCAAATCATGAGGTGCCCAAAGATTCTCACCTCTAATGTTAATGTCCAATGACTGGCCATTCCAGGATTTTACACTGCATCTTTTTTAACCACTCCTTTGTTGCCTTGGGCATTTTGTTTTGGGTCATTTTTATGCTACAAGACCTGTCCACGCCCCATCTTCAGTGGTCTGGATGATCACCAAGATTTTTGCTCCTCAGTCCCTCTAATGTACCCTGAGCAGAGAAACAGCCCTAAAGCCCAAATCTGAATATTTTCACATCCTTATTTGACAGTGGGGATGGTATTCGTGGGGGCCATCATTCAGCATTTCTGTCTCCAACCACAGTGGGTCGAGGTGATGCCTTTAGATCTATCCAACCACATGTTTCCCAGCCTTCTATAAACCATTCAAATATTTATAGGCAATCTTAGGATCAACTTTCACTGGACTTCTTGAGCAAAAGGGCCGAGCAAGCGTTGCAGAATCACAATATATTGCAGTTAGATATCGAGGGAAATAATCGACTATTAGATGCATCTTAATTCGGACATGAACGATAATAGAATCGATTAGTAAAAGTCAATAATCGATTTATTTATTGTAAATAAAGTAATGCAGACTGTTCTAAAATTTTGCTGACTGCAGTTAGCCACCTCACCGAGAGATCCAGCTCATTTACTTTCGGGCACTTAAGGTCCAGTTTAGCTTACATGTGCATTAATTTAATAAACATGGAAATTAATTTAACTGTTTCTTATTCAAAATCAATTGTTTTTTTTTAAGTTCCAAGGGATAAACCCTTATTTAGTCAAATGAAAAATGTAAAACTGCGTCATTGTACATTAATTAAAGACCCATCAATAAGAGATTTTTAATCGATTCGTGGCTACTGAATCTTAATAGAACCGTAAGGTGCCCAAATATTCGCACTTAATTACAGTAAAGTAACATAAATAGCCAAAGGTGCTGTTGTGGGAATATTTCAGCTTCAAATAGGATGAGCGATATGAGCCCATCAACAGTTAGACCACCTCCATCTTCCTTTACAGCAGCTAGCTAGCTGTGTTGCGTGGCTCGGCAGGCCGCTGGATTTTTTCAGCAAAATGTGGGAGCAGACATTTCTACAAACTGCTTGCTTGTTGTAATTCCACTGTTACCTAATTTTGTTCATAATAGTGATTTGTTTTTACAAAGCCTGTTTCCTTATGAGTTGGGAAATTGTGTTGGATGTAAATATAAACGGAATACAATGATTTGCAAATCCTTTTCAACCCATATTCAATTGAATGCACTACAAAGACAAGATATTTGATGTTCAAACTCATAAACTTTTTTTTTTTTTGCAAATAATAATTATTAACTTGGAATTTCATGGCTGCAACACGTGCCAAAGTAGTTGGGAAAGGGCATGTTCACCACTGTGTTGGATCACCTTTTCTTTTAACAAAACCCAATAAATGTTTGGGAACTGAGGAAACTAATTGTTGAAGCTTTGAAAGTGGAATTCTTTCCCATTCTTGTTTTATATAGAACTTCAGTCGTTCAACAGTCCGGGGTCTCTGCTGTCGTATTTTACGATTCATAATGCGCCACACATTTTCGATGGAAGACAGGTCTGGACTGCAGGCGGGCCAGTAAAGTACCTGCACTCTTTTTTTATGAAGCCACGCTGTTGTAACACGCGCTGAATGTGGCTTGGCATTGTCTTGCTGAAATAAGCAGGGGCGTCCATGAAAAAGACGGTGCTTACATGGCAGCATAAGTTGTTCTAAAACCTGTATGTACTTTTCAGCATTAATGGTGCCTTCACAGATGTGTAAGTTACCCATGCGTTGGGCACTAATGCACCCCCATACCATTACAGATGCTGGCTTTTGAACTTTCCGTCGATAATAGTCTGGATGATTCGCTTCCCCTTTAGTCCGGATGACACGATATCGAATATTTCCAAAAACAATTTGAAATGTGGACTCGTCAGACAACAAAACACTTTTCAATTTTGCATCAGTCCATCTTAGATGATCTCGGGCCCAGAGAAGCCGGCCGCGTTTCTGAATGTTGTTGATATATGGCTTTTGCTTTGCATGGTAGAGCTTTAACTTGCAGTTACAGATGTAGCGGCAAACTGTATTTAGTGACAGTGGTTTTCTGGAGTGTTCCTGAGCCCATTAGGTGATATCCTTTAGAGATTGATGTCGGTTTTTGATACAGTGCCGTCTGAGGGACAGAAGGTCACGGTCATTCAATGTTGGTTTCCGGCCATGCTGCTTACGTGGAGTGATTTCTCCAGATTCTCTGAACCTTTTGATGATATTATGGGCCGTAGATGTTAAAATCTCTAAATTTCTTGCAATTGCACTTTGAGAAACGTTGTTCTTTAACTGACTATTTGCTCACGCAGTTGTGGACAAACGGGTGTACCTCGCCCCATCCTTTCTTGTGAAAGACTAAGCATTTTTTGGGAGGCTGTTTTTATACCCAATCATGGCACCCACCTGTTTCCAATGAGCCTGCACACCTGTGGGATGTTCCAAATAAGTGTTTGATTATTATTCCTTAACTTTATCAGTATTTATTGCCACCTTTCCCAACTTCTTTGACACATGTTGCTGGCATCAAATTCTAAAGTTAATGATTATTTGCAAAAAAAAAAGTTTATCAGTTTGATCATCAAGTATGTTGTCTTTGTAGCATATTCAACTGAATATGGGTTGAAAATGATTTGCAAATCATTGTATTCTGTTTATATTTACATCTAACACAATTTCCCAACTCATTTGGAAACGGGGATTGTATATCAAGTTTTTTTGCGGCCAGATTTTAAGAAAGTTGAGCATAGACACTCTCATATGGACCCGTGTGTGCCAACACGTACGCACAACAAATATTTTTTTTTTGCCAGACAGCACCGCGCTAATAATAATGTAACTGTAATATTTTTGCGGGGTTCTTATCCTTTTTCTGACTGTTAAGTACAATAGACATGAACATCACAGTGGGTATACGTAGTTAATTTTTTTTTTTTTTTTTCTCTGCTATTTGAAGTCACCCAATGATTTCATTTTGTGTACTAATATGTCTTATAATGTAAATAATATTGTCAAATAATTAATCTATTATTTGGGCTATCGTTAGTTTTGGCATGACTTTAGCTCTACATAGAACTGCTTTTGTTTTTGTTACCTGAACACAATAATATGCCTGCGAATATTTCTTAGTTATCTCAATTCTTACAGTGACTTACAAATGTGTTCATATTGTGTCCCACAGGCAGAGGCCAGGCTTGCAGCAAAAAGAGCAGCTCGGGCAGAGGCCAGGGATATTCGGATGAGGGAACTTGAACGGCAGCAAAAAGAGGTAAATAGGCTTTTATCATTCTACACATCATAACATTTTGGACATCACTTACTAAAGGGGATGCTTCATATAGGGCTCATGAAATTGACCAAAACATATACCACAGTATTTTTAGTTCAATTGGCGGTATACGGTATATACTAGGAGTTTGCTTCTCTACCTTAAATGGTGATCTGATATGAATCTCGATACATGAGTTATGATACGATTCACTAACAGTACTTTTTAAAACATTACAATTCGATGTGATATGATTCGATGCATTTTGATGAAGATGTAAGATTAGCAAGGTGAAAAGAAAATGAAATGTATCATGTCAGAACAATGTTGGTTTTTTTTAACATATTTTTTAATCTATTAAGAGCAAATCGTAGAACTATCACCTTCAAGGCATTGAAGTCCATAAATTCAAAAAAAGATGGGAGTTACATGCAAATTGTGGGGTTGGTTAAGGACGGGGTGTGGGGTTGAGGTGGGCAGGATTTGGTGGTAGCGGGGGTGTATATTGTAGCGTCCCGGAAGCGTTAGTGCTGTAAGTGGTTCTGGGTATTTGTTCTGTTGTGTTACAATGTGGATTTTCTCCCAAAATGTGTTTGTCGTTCTTGTTTGTGTGGCTTCACAGTGTGGCGCATATTTGTAAAAGTGTTAAAGTTGTTTATACGGCCACCCTCAGTGTGACCTATATGGCTGTTGATTAAGTACAATGGGGCAAAAAAGTATTTAGTCAGCCACCGATTGTGCAAGTTCTCTCACTTAAAATGATGACAAAGGTCTGTAATTTTTATCATAGGTACACTTCAACTGTGAGAGACAGAATGTGAAAAAAAAATCGAGGAATTCACATTGTGGGAATTTTAAAGAATTTATTTGTAAATTATGGTGGAAAATAAGTATTTGGTCACTTCATACAAGGAAGATCTCTGGCTCTCACAGACCTGTAACTTCTTCTTTAAGAAGCTCTTCTGTCCTCCACTCGTTACCTGTATTAATGGAACCTGTTTGAATTTGTTATTTGTACAAAAGACACCTGTCCACAGCCTCAAACAGTCAGACTCCAAACTCCACTATGGCCAAGACCAAAGAGCTGTCAAAGGACACCAGGAAAAGAATTATAGACCTGCACCAGACTGGGAAGAGTGAATCTGCAATAGGAAAGCAGCTTAGTGTGAAAAAAACAACTGTGGGAGCAATTATCAGAAAATGGAAGACATACAAGACCGCTGATAATCTCCCTCGATCTGGGGTTCCATACAAGATCTCATCCCGTAGGGTCAAAATGATCATGGGAACGGTGAGCAAAAATCCCAGAACCACACGGGGGAACCTGGTGAATGACCTGCAGAGAGCTGGGATCAAAGTAACAAAGGTTACCATCAGTAACACACTACGCAGACAGGGAATCAAATTCTGCAGAGCCAGACATGTCTTCCTTCTTAAGCCATGTCAATGTCCAGGCCCGTCTGAAATTTGCCAGAGAGCACTTGGGTGATACAGCAGAGGATTGGGAGAATGTCATGTGGTCAGATGAAACCAAAATAGAACTTTTTGGTATAAACTCAACTTGTCGTGTTTGGAGGAAGAAGAATTCTGAGTTGCATCCCAAGAACACCACACCTGTGAAGCATGGGGGTGGAAACATCATGCTTTGGGGCTGTTTTTCTGCTAAGGGGACAGGACGACTGATCCGTGTTAAGGAAAGAATGAATGGGGCCATGTATCGTGAGATTTTGAGCCAAATCCTCCTTCCATCAGTGAGAGCTTTGAAGATGAAACGTGGCTGGGTCTTCCAGCATGACAATGATCCTAAACACACCGCCCGGGCAACGAAGGAGTGGCTCCGTAAGAAGCATTTGAAAGTCCTGAAGTGGCCGAGCCAGTCTCCAGACCTCAACCCCATAGAAAATCTGTGGAGAGAGTTGAAAGTCCATGTTGCTCGGCGACAGCCCCAAAACATCATTGCTCTCAAGAAGATCTGCATAGAGGAATGGGCCAAAATACCAGCTACTGTGTGTGCAACCTGGTAAAGACCTATATTAATCGTTTGATCTCTGTTATTGCCAACAAAGGTTATATTACAAAGTATTGAGTTGAATTTTTGTTATTGACCAAATACTTATTTTCCACCATAATTTACAAATAAATTATTTAAAATTCCTACAATGTGAATTCCTGGATTTTTTTTTTCACATTCTGAAAATTACAGACCTGTCATCATTTTAAGTGGGAGAACTTGCACAATCGGTGGCTGACTAAATACTTTCTTGCCCCACTGTATATGCCTTGCATTCACTTAAGTGTGTCTGTAAAAACCGCATATATTATGTGACTGGGCCAACACGCTGTTTGTATAGAGGAAAAGCGGATGTGACGACAGTTTGTTGAGAACGCTAAAGACAGTGTCTTTAAAGCACGCCCCCAATATTATTGTCTGAGTGGAAATTGTAAGAATGGTTAAAAATAGTCAACAACAGGAGATAACGTCCGCAGGAACCTACCACATAGCGAAGGACGTACACTATTTGATTTCCTATTATGCAGCAAATTTTTCTTTGACAGTTATTAAAATATATTTTGCGACATCATGCACAAAAGTGCACTTTATTTGTTTTAAAACATTGTAGTGGTGTGCTGTACAAAAAAGTGCACTTTAATTTAGTGTTGTTTCGCAATGTCATTTTAATGACAATGGCTTGTTTTAAATTATCTCTGACAGTCCTGCACTTTCTGTTTTGAAATGACATGAATGTTTGTGCCACTGCATAATAACTGTTTAATAAATACAGTTTTGGTAAATTGACTTAGTTGTGATTTCCCTCTCTGCATGAAAGCTTAATATTAGCATATATTAATGCAGTATGAACATGAATGTTTTAATGTTGACACACAGAATCATCATACTGGTGTGGTTATATGCATTAAGTGTTAATTCAAGGCTTAGACAAAATATCGAGATTTATATCGTGTATCGTTACATGGCCTAAAAATGTTGAGTTATTAATAAAAGGCCATATCGCCTAGCCCTACATCAAAGAATACTGGCTCTGGCGGTATTTTTGCAATTATATACAACTTTCTGAAATATACTGGTATTAAGTATAATTCCAGTATTTGCATGTAATGAGTTGATAAAACATGTTAGTTTGACATTTGAAGTTAAATTGCTGACATAAATGGACTTTAAGTCAATATTAAAATTTTTGGAGTTCCACCCGTATAATGTAAATGTCATGATTGAGGGAAAATCTGCTGGGAGGAAAACATGCATCTACCGAAAGTCAGGAGCACAGTGGTAAATAGGTGCAAGCTTTTTACCACAAACTTTGTCAATGCACGGTGACATTCATCATTCCTGGAGTCATTGTACTCTTCCCTGCCGCGGTGAAACTCAAAGCCATAGGCAGATGTGAACTGCAGCTTGTACTGCCTGCTTCGAAACCAGTCAGAGTCTGTCTGTGGTCATGCACATCTAAATGAGAAGGCATTAATTTCAATTTTACAGGTAGTAGTGCTGACATTATAGGTGGTGTTAGTCAGAACCTGTTGTATTTATGCCAGATGACGTGCTGGCGTTTGCTGCTGAGATGATATCGGAGCGGTTCAAAAATGCAACATTCATTTATAGTTATTGCATGCTGTGTGTTCAAATGTTTCAGCATATTTCTTGTATGTCATCCTGTTGATGAAATAGCAACCTTGCATTAATTACCAGTAGCGCAGTAGCAATCTTTTCTTTTAAAAATTAGCAAACATTGGAGCGCTTCTTCTGCCCAGACACCTTGTTGCTGTCTGTTGTCACTATGCATGTTGCCTAATGACGTCATTCCCGCCCACAAGAAACGGAAAGGGAATTGTTTGAAAAATTTGCAAGCGATTCCAAAGAATTGATACACTGGGAACCAGTTCTTGTTGATTACCATCCTTACTGACCAAGATGCATTTAACCTAAAAGTAAGCCAACCAAAGCTCCTTTATGTACAAACCCCGTTTCCATATGAGTTAGGAAATTGTGTTGGATGTAAATATAAATGGAATACAATGATTTGCAAATCATTTTCCACCCATATTCAGTTGAATATGCTACAAAGACAACACATTTGATGTTCAAACTGATAAACTTTTTTTTTTTTGCAAATAATCATTAACTTTAGAATTTGATGGCAGCAACACGTGACAAAGAAGTTGAGAAAAGTGGCAATAAATACTGATAAAGATGAGAAATGCTCATCAAACATTTATTTGGAACATCCCACAGGAGTGCAGGCTATTTGGGAATAGGTGGGTGCCATGATTGGGTATAAAAACAGCTTCCCAAAAAATGCTCAGTCTTTCACAAGAAAGGATGGGGCGAGGTACACCCGTTTGTCCACAACTGCGTGAGCAAATATTCAAACAGTTTAAGAACAACGTTTCTCATTGTGCAATTGCAAGAAATTTAGGGATTTCAACATCTACGGTCCATAATATCATCAAAAGGTTCAGAGAATCTGGAGAAATCACTCCACGTAAGCGGCATGGCCGGAAACCAACATTGAATGACCGTGACCTTCGATTCCTCAGACGGCACTGTATCAAAAACTGACATCAATCTCTAAAGGATTTCACCACATAGGCTCAGGAACACTTCAGAAAACCACTGTCACTAAATCCAGTTTGTCGCTACATCTGTAAGTGCAAGTTAAAGCTCTACTATGAAAAGCGAACGCCATTTATCAACAACATCCAGAAACGCCGCCGGCTTCTCTGGGCCTGAGATCATCTAAGATGGACTGATGCAAAGTGGAAAAGTGTTTTGTGGTCTGACGAGTCCACATTTCAAATTGTTTTTGGAAATATTCGACATCGTGTCATCCGGACCAGAGGGGAAGCGAACCATCCAGACTGTTATCGACGCAAAGTTCAAAAGCCAGCATTTGTGATGGTATGGGCATGCATTAGTGCCCAAGGCATGGTCATCTCTGAAGGCAGCATTAATGCTGAAAGGTACATACAGGTTTTGGAACAACATATGCTGCCATTTAAGCGGCGTCTTTTTCATGGACACCCCTACTTATTTCAGCAAGACAATGCCAAGCCACATTCAGCACGTGTTACAACAGCGTGGGTTTGTAAAAAAAGAATGCAGGTACTTTCCTGGCCCGCCTGCAGTCCAGACCTGTCTCCCATTGAAAATGTGTGGCGCATTATGAAACATAAAATACGACAGCGGAGACCCCTGAAGCTCTACAGAAAGAATTCCACTTTCAAAGCTCCAACAATTTGTTTCCTCAGTTCCCAAACATTTGAGTGTTGTTAAAAGAAAAGGTGAAGTAACGCATTGGTGAACATTCCCTCTCCCATCTAGTTTGGAACGTGTTGCAGCCATGAAATTCAAAGTTCTTTTTTCTTCGCAAAAAAAAAATATAAAGTTTATGAGTTTGAACATCAAATATCTTGTCTTTGTAGTGCATTCAATTGAATATGGGTTGAAAAGGATTTGCAAATCATTGTATTCCATTTATATTTACATCTAACACAATTTCCCCAACTCATATGGAAACGGCGTTTGTAAGATGCACTTCATAATGACTGTAATATGAACCTTTGATTCTGTCACCATCATTTCCTGGACGCTTGTTAACGAAGTATGTTTAAAGTTACATTGACATGTTCCTTACAGGAAATCATGCAAATTCAAAGTAATGAATGACAAACTCCGGCCTTATAAGACTTTTATCAATGTTACCTGCTTTAACACAGCCTGTTCATGTTGAGTTTATTGCAGCTTTTTTCCATCTTGCTGTTTGGAATCACAGCAGTGACACAGCATAGAGTAGTAGGTCATCTGTGTTATTATTAGAGCAAAAAGAAGCTCATGTAAAAAGGAAGTGGCGGGCTAGCGGTGTGAGGTTTTCATATTCCATTATTTTCCCCTTCAATCAATCAATCAATCAATGTTTATTTATATAGCCCTAAATCACAAGTTTCTCAAAGGGCTGCACAAACCACAACGACATCCTCGGTACAGAGCCCACATAATGGCAAGGAAAAACTCTCCCCAGTGGGACGTCGGTCCCCCCCACCAGGGGAGATCAAAAGTAATGGATGTCGAGCGGGTCTAACATGATATTGTGAAAGTCCAGTCCATAGTGGATCCAACATAGTAACAAGAGTCCCGTCCTTAGTGGAGCCAGCAGGAAACCATCCCAAGCGGAGGCCGATCAGCAGCGCAGAGATGTCCCCATCCGATGCACAGGCGAGTGGTCCATCTTGGGTCCCGACTCTGGACAGCCAGTACTTCATCCATGGCCACCGGACCCGTGGGAGAGAGGGGCAGAGGAGAAAAAGAATAGAAACGAAAGATCAACTGGTCTAAAAAAGGGGTCTATTTAAAGGCTGGAGTATACAAATGAGTTTTAAGATGAGACTTAAATGCTTCTACTGAGGTAGCATCTCGAGCTGTTATGGCGAGGGCATACCAGAGTACTGGAGCCCGAATAGAAAACGCTCTGTAGCCCGCAGACTTTTTTTTTGGCTCTGGGAATCACTAGTAAGCCAAAGTCCTCTGAACGCAGATTTCTTGCCGGGACATATGGTACAATACTATCCCCAAGATAGGCTGGAGCTCGACCGTGTAGTATTTTCTACGTAAGTAGTAAAACCTTAAAGTCACATCTTAAGTGCACAGGAAACCAGTGCAGGTGAGCCAGTATAGGCGTAATATGATCAAACTTTCTTGTTCTTGTCCAAAGTCTAGCAGCCGAATTTTGTACCAACTGTAATCTTTTAATGCTAGACATAGGGAGACCCGAAAATAATACGTTACAGTAATCGAGACGAGACGTAACAAACGCATGGATAATGATCTCAGCGTCGCTAGTGGACAAAATGGAGCGAATTTTAGCGATATTACCGGGCTGAAAGAAGGCTTTTTTAGTAACACTCTTAATGTGTGACTCAAACGAGAGAGTTGGGTCGAAGATAAAACCCAGATCCTTTACCGAGTCGCCTTGTTTAATTGTTTGGTTGTCAAATGTTAAAGTGGTATTATTAAATAAGTGTCGGTGTCCAGCAGGACCGATAATCTGCATTTCCATTTTCTTGGCGTTGAGTTGCAAAAAGTTAGCGAACATCCATTGTTTAATTTTTAAAAAATCCAGAAATTCACATTGTAGGAATTTTAAAGAATTTATTTGTAAATTATGGTGGAAAATAAGTATTTGGTCACTTCAAACAAGGAAGATCTCTGGCTCTCACAGACCTGTAACTTCTTCTAACAGAAGCTCTTCTGTCCTCCACTCGTTACCTGTATTAATGGAACCTGTTTGAACTCGTTATCTGTATAAAAGACACCTTGTCCACAGCCTCAAACAGTCAGACTCAAAACTCCACTTTGGCCAAGGCCAAAGAGCTGTCGAAGGACACCAGGAAAAGAATTGTAGACCTGCACCTGACTGGGAAGAGTGAATCTACAATAGGCAAGCAGTTTGGTGTGAAAAAATCAACTGTGGGAGGAATTATCAGAAAATGGAAGACATACAAGACCACTGATAATCTCCCTCGATCTGGGGCTCTACGCAAGATCTTGTCCCGTGGGGTCAAAATGATCATGAGAACGGTGACCAAAAACCCCAGAACCACACGGGGTAACCTGGTGAATGACCTCCAGAGAGCTGGGACCAAAGTAACAAAGGTTACCATCAGTAACACACTACGCAGACAGGGAATCACATCCTGCAGTGGCAGACGTTTCCCCCTGCTTAAGCCAGTTCTTGTCCAGGCCCGTCTGAAGTTTGCTAGCGAGCACATAGGTGATACAGCAGAGGATTGGGAGAATGTCATGTGGTCAGATGAAACCAAAATAGAACTTTTTGGTATAAACTCAACTCGTGTTTGGAGGAAGAAGAATACTGAGTTGCATCGCAAGAACACCACACCTGTGAAGCATGGGGGTGGAAACATCATGCTTTGGGGCTGTTTTTCTGCTAAGGGGACAGGACGACTGATCCGTGTTAGGAAAGAATGAATTGGGACATGTATCGTCAGATTTTGAGCCAAAACCTCCTTCCATCAGTGAGAGCTTTGAAGATGAAACGTGGCTGGGTCTTCCAGCATGACAATGATCCTAAACACACCGCCCGGGCAAAAAAGGAGTGGGTCCGTAAGAAACATTTGAAAGTACTGGAGTGGCCTAGTCAGTCTCCAGACCTTAACCCCATAAAAAATCTTTGGAGGGAGTTGAAAGTCCGTGTTGCTCGGCGACAGCCCCAAACCATCACTGCTCTCGAGAAGATCTGCATAGAGGAATGGGCCAAAATACCAGCTACTGTGTGTGCAAACCTGGTAAAGACCTATAGTAATCGTTTGACCTCTGTTATTGCCAACAAAGGTTATATTACAAAGTATTGAGTTGAATTTTTGTTATTGACCAAATACTTATTTTCCACCATAATTTACAAATAAATTATTTAAAATTCCTACAATGTGAATTCCTGGATTTTTTTTCACATTCTGTCTCTCACAGTTAAAGTGTACCTTTGATGAAAATTACAGACCTCTGTCATCATTTTAGGTGGGAGAACTTGCACAACCGGTGGCTGACTAAATACTTTTTTGCCCCACTGTACTCAGGAGGTTGAACTCAAACCTTCATCTAAATTTTTTGGTGGGGGCAATTATTAAAATGTAGGTCTAAGTGAGACCTACATAGAGGGTTTTGTTTCATGTCTTTACGGCATTCCTACAGGAAGTTACAAGCAGTTTTATCTGTATTTTCTTCCTAGGAGCAGTTTTTGCTGTGTTTTATTCAAAAATTACGCTAGAGCGGTCACCTGGCAATTACTTTTCTTACTTTCTTATTCACATCCTTTGCTTAATGCAAAGGACACATTGTCTTTGAAGCTCAAAATACATTTTCCATTCATGAACAAAATAATCTCAAGAAAAAAATCATGCTGCATGTCCACAGGAATACAAACATTTCGATTCTGGAAGTAGTCAGTGGCCAGTTATGACATTTCAGCAGTTTTGGGTGTCATATGATTGTATGTTTTTCCTGGCATTTCCTTCCCTCTGTCCAGCTTTCTTACCGCTCATCCAGCAGCAGCAAAAAATGGGGTCAAATCCACCAGTGGATGGTAGGCAAGTGAGAGTGTTGCAAAACTCTCACTCTACTAACATAGCCTGTTGTGTGGTGTTCACTCGAGACAAAGTCCTGACCCTTAGTGCACACTATACGACAGTTACTGACAATAATAACCCTCACTGTAGAATTAGGTGTATTTGATTTGCGGACTCCGCGGAAACTGATTATAATTTTACAGTACTCTGTTTGACTTAATTTTTGGTGCATGCATGCAACTTAATTTGGACATCGAGCAAGTTGCTATATTTCAGCTTACATTTACCTATTATTTTTTATTTGCGTTGCGTGTTGACAAACCCTCTGTGCATGGTATTTAATCTGTGTTGAATAACTGATAGTTAAGAATTCCACTTGTAGTACTAATAGTTATATACAACTAAATATAGTATAGTGTGTGTGTTTGTGTATATATATATATATATATATATATATATATATATATATATATATATATATATATATATATACCGTACTGTGTAAATGGCATTGTTTATTGTCGCAACGAATAATATAAGTTTGTTCACAAACTGGATGATTTTGCATTGTTTGGGCTTTGCATAGCAACTGTGTGGCCTTTTTTCCTCCTGTACTTTGGGCCTGGTTTCCTGTCTAATCCTTATCAACTGTTGTTCTTCTTTACTTCAGGCTGAAACAGAAAAAGCTAGAGCCTCTAATAGTAGTAGATCAAGCAGCCGTCATCGGGTGTGTATATGTTCGGTTTCTTTGTTTTCCTTTTACTTCCTGCATTTCCTTTCCTCTCTTTTTCTGCTTTGCTGTTGTGACTCAGTGTTTCAACATCAACAGGGCCAGGATGATGATGTAATGTCTGTCCGCAGCTACAGGGTGCGTACATGTTACCCCCCTGCTATCAATAATAGGAGACTGTCTCCCTAGTTACAAAATAATTATTTTTCATAGGAAAGAGTGTGCTAGATAGTTATTTATTTTTTGTATTATTGGGAATATACAGTGCCCTCCATAATTATTGGCACCCCTGGTTGAGATGTGTTTTTTAGCTTCCAATTATTTTATTTTTTTTCTAAATAATATGGGACCTTAATGGAAAAAAAGAGAAAAATCCAACCTTCAATACAAGTGCATTTATTCAGTGGGGAAAAAATCCCACATAAAGAAATAATTATTTGACATCAAATAATGTGTGTCACAATTATTAGCACCCCTGGTGTTAATATTTTGTACAACCCCCTTTTGCCAACAAAACAGCACCTAATCTTCTCCTATAATGTTTCACAAGATGGGCAAAGACAGAAAGAGGGATTTTCAGCCATTCCTCTTTGCAGAATCTCTCTAAATCATCCAGAGACCTGGGTCCTCTCCTCTGTACTCTCCTTTTCAGCTCACCCCACAGGTTCTCAATGGGGTTGAGGTCAGGGGACTGAGATGGCCATGGGAGGAGCTTGATTTTGTGTCTGGTGAACCATTTCTGTGTAGATTTGGCCATATGTTTAGGGTCATTGTCTTGCTGAAAGACCCAGTGACGACCCAGCTTCAGCTTTCGGGCAGAGGGCAACAGATTTTGATTTAAAATGTCCTGGTATTTCAAAGCATTCATGATGCCATGCACCCTAACAAGGTTCCCAGGGCCTTTGGAAGTGAAACAGCCCCACAGCATCACTGACCCACCCCCATACTTCACAGTGGGTATGAGGTGCTTTTCAGCATGCGCATCTTTCGTGGTACGCCAGACCCACTTAGAGTGTTTGTTGCCAAAAAGCTCAATCTTGGTCTCATCTGACCAAAGCACACGGTCCCAGTTGAAGCCCCAATACCGTTTGGCGAACTCCAGACGCTTGCGTTTATGATTGTGAGTGAGGAAAGGTTTTCTCCGTGCATGCCTCCCAAACAGCTTGTTGGCGTGTAGACAGCGCCTGATGGTTGATTTGGAGACTTTGTGACCCCAGGATGCTACCATTTGTTGTAATTCTGTAACAGTGAGCTTTGGAGATCTTTTGATTTCGCTTACCATCCTCCTCACTGTGCGTGGTGGCAAAATAAACTTGGGTCCTCGTCCAGGCTTATTTACCACTGTTCCAGTTGTTTTGAACTTCTTAATTATTCCTCTCACAGTGGATATGGGCAGCTGCAGTTGAGTGGCAATCTTCTTGTAGCCTCTGCCTGACCTGTGAAGGTCGACGCACATCTGCCTCACTTGTATGCTGTGTTCCTTTGTCTTTCCCATGTTTAAGAGTGGATAAGAGAAATGGCCTCGGTGTCACGTCATATTTATACCCCAGGGAAACAGGAAGTGATGAATTACTAATTAAATGTTCCTACGTACTCTGGTAAACTTTGTAAACTACTGTAGAAATGACAGAAATGCTTCAATTATATTTATTTCCTGGGAATTGTTAAGGGTGCCAATAATTGTGGAACAGGTGATTTAATGAAAAATAATTATTTTTTAGTCAGGGATTTTTTTATTTTCTTACAATTCATTTGAGTTGAAGGCTACATTTTCCTACAATTTTCAGTGTGACAGTATTCTTCTGCAATAAACACTGAATTTATTTTAAGGCTTTTAACACATCTCAACCAGGGGTGCCAATAATTATGGAGGGCACTGTATGCTAATGTGTGTTATGTACTGCATTTTAAGTCAACATCATCATCCATCCGTGACTTGGGCTCAAACAGGAGTCGATCCACTTCCCGTAGAAAAGACATCTTGGTGCGTTTTGTGTGTGTCTTTGTCCGTGTAATTATATCTTACAAGAATTACAGTTTTGTTTTGTTGTAATTGCTTAGTCAGTGAGACATTTGTTTGGGCTCAAAAAGTGTTTTCACCAACTACTTGATGTCTTACCCCTCTCCTCTCTTCAGTCTGATGGTGTGACCAATAGCTCCACTCTCAAGAGCTCGCGTTCTACTGTATGTACTTAGTGTTGACCTCCTTAATTGCTCCCACATACTTTTTTGATTAACCCGTAATTCATTGGGTGAAACAGAGTTCTGTATACAATGATCTACATGGCCATAAAAAGTCTTCATCAAACTCCTCCAGGAAAGATCTGCTGGTTAGTAGTCCAATTTTACTGTATCTGTTATGAACTCATAGCATGGAAGTGGTGGGGCAAATACTCATTGGCGTGTGGTGATTTGATCATTGACTTGATTGACCATTTGATGCCTGATAACATCACAATTGTCCAAGCTGTTCACAACCATTATAATCCACATGTATGTATGTCACTAGGATGCATTTGTTTCTGTTTTTTAATCATGCTGCATTGTATATTATGTAGAAAATTTAGCTGTTGGTGATGTTTAAACGTTATAGTATATCAATATGAATCCGAAATGGCATTGTGATACATGATTGTTTGTTTGTGTTGCCTATTACTTGGGGTCAAACCATGTTGCTGCCCCTCCAGACTGGACTGTACCACGATAAAAGAAATTACAGCAGCCTAATGAAGACCACACTTCCGCCTCCTCCGTCCATCTCCTCCTATCAGCCAAGGGTCTGTCTCCTCTCCAACTCAGTGACATTTCTGCCACATAATGACACATTAAAACCTTAATATGAAACTAAGGGTCTGTCTAATAAATAAAATCACAAGTGATTGTCTTTGAAAAAAAGCCAAAACAATTTGTTTTTGGCCTAATGTTGACCTGTTGTGTCACTGTATGAAAGAAATAGATAATTTAAGGTGCATTTAAATACTAGTAAACGCTGCGCTTCAACAGCATAAGGCATTTTGCTAAGCACAGCCTTTGGTTGAGGGCCTTGTTGATTGATTTTGTAAGTTCAGCAAAACATTCATCCTGTTTGGGTATTAAGCAACTCTCCCGTTACAGCTCTTGTTTTCTGAACCAACATTTCACTGTTCCTCTCCCTACTGTTTTGACAGGCCACCACTTCCTCCTCCTCCTCCATCATTGGCACAGGGCTGCCGCGTAGCTATAGCATGGTCAGTTTCTGTGGACACTATCTTACTGCATGCATTTAGAAAATTCCAGAAGCAGCCCTTCCCCTCGCTTTTGGCCAAACACATGTGCTAGGATGTCCAGGCAGAGTGACTCTGTTTATTTTTAGGTTCTGGACAATCTAAGCTCTTAGCAGAGGCCACAGATTTATGCCTTAGTCCGACTGGGTGTGTTTGATCAGGCCAAAGAAGCAAATAAAATGCTGGCTCTTTGTAACCATTTCTTTTGTACAGTATTTGAATATTGTACATAGTTTTAGATTTAAAAAAGTGCGGGAAAAAGTATGTTTGCGAAACAGACACTTTAGTACCTGCCATATGGCACAAATTCTAGACCCATACTTTTTTCTGCTGCAAAGATTAGCCAGCCCCCTACTAATAATGTAGAGTAGTGGGGGGATGATTGAAGTCATGATGAAGTTAACAGCATTAGCTCGATTTGTTTTAGATAGCTCACATTACTTAACATCTGAATAGAAGTAACTACATTAAATCATGGACTACAGTATCTCTGCGTATTGCATGCCCCTCTCTAACCAGCAGCTAGCAGCATAGCTATGCTCCTTCTCATATTTTGCTGAGCCCTGCATTGTCTCCCATATGTGCTTCAGGCCTCTATTTATGACGACACCACTCTTTACGGCTCAAGCCTTGGTTCAAGAGCTGTAAGTCTTCTGAATGTGAACAAATCACCACATTACGCCTTTTGAGTTAATTTCTGCATTCATCTTAATACCGTCCTCTGCCACATCCGCCACCCTTGACCCCCTTTCCCCACAGCCCTCTGAATATAGCTGGTACTCCTCTGGAGCCAGCTCCACTCGCAGCAGCCCTGTGGTGAGCACTCTAATCAGCCTCCACTCGCATGATGTTCACTAACATCACACACAAAAGTCTCCCTGCTGCAGGGCTACCTAAACTTTTGGATATAGCTGACTTGTAGGAATGTCATCATTAGCCTTGATGTGTTTGAATTAAGATTGACTCAGGTCTTATTTGATCTGATCAAATGGAATTACTTACTGCATGGAGAAGATTAAAATGTAATTTTAATATAAAAATAACTATGGATTACAGTCTGAATAAGTAGTATGTATGTAGTGAACGCCTTGTCCTTTCACCCAACATTACTGAGACTGTTCATATTTGTTTTGGTTTGTGCTTTTGTGTGCGTGCCCACGTCAGTCTTCTTCAGATGATGACACTGTAAGCAGTGTGTCCCAGGAACGCTTCAGCAGAGGCCGCAGGGACAGTGCGGTGAGCTTTAGAGACAGCCATATTCTTCACTTGTCAACAAATGCAACGTCAACTTTTGCTTCCATTGTTTTGGTCTCAATACCACATTTTCTTGTTTTGCTCCGTTTTGTATTTTCACTTTGTGTCTATCTTAATCTTTCCCCCTGTGTATGTTGAAAGTAGTCGTCTGACTTCTCCAACATTAGTGAATCAGCAGCTGATTATTTCAGCCGTTCCAACAGAAGGGGCAGTGTTGTGTCTGATCTGGATGATTTGAGCATTCCAGATCTGGATGCTGTAAGTGGCCTATTCAGTTCCCAACACAGAGCGATTTTTAATAAATGATGCATGGTTTGAAATTAACAGTTGGTTCAAGATTAATCTCACATTTTATCGATGCCAGTGACTGTGGTTGAAGTGCTTCTTTTGTTTATTGTTTATTCAAGCTTTCTCTTGAATTGTTACAACTTGTGTAGAATATTTGAACACTTATCCTGACTGACTTCAACTAAGTACCCCCACTTTTCAGAAAGGCAAACGTTTGCTCAGAGCATGATCATAAATTCTCTCGCTTTTCAAAAATACTGAGCTTCTCAGTCATTTATTAATGTTTCTACCTTCTTTCAGCTGGACGAAAAATGTGACAAACAGTATCCAGATTACAGTCGGGTAAGTTTACTATTATTTCTAGTATTTTTCCTTTAGCAACACTTGGCAACGTAATTGAGCTTTGTAAACAAAATTAAAAAACAACACATCGATGTTGTGTATGTGCACACCTTCTGGAATCTCAACAGCAGGTTTATCAGGTTTATCACACCACGTCACAGCTAGCAAGCGACAGTGTCTGTGCCAGACACACAATGTCTTGACTGTAGTATGCTGTCAGGTGCCGATTTAAATGCGTCTTTTTAGATTTTTTTTGACTGGTCGTCAAAATGTTTTGCTTGCAGCCATCTTCCCGATGTGCCACCCCAGGCCTATCACCAGCCACCCTGGCATCATTGGGTGGCACCTCATCACGACGGGGAAGCACAGACACTGGCAGTGTCTATGATCCAGACACCAGTCTAAATGAACTTAGGGTAAGTCAAACAAATACTAACTTTAAGCAGTCAAATAGTTTCACAATGGACTTCATACTTTAATTGTGATTGTATCTCTTGCGGCCCTTCAATCTCGCCTAAACATTGCCTATTTTTTTGCTCCCTCCGCTGATCTTAGCCTTTACTTTACCGGTTTCCTTTTTGTATGCACGGGAGGCTGGGATATGACATGTGCCCCTTATAGCTGCTCCTCATATTTGGGTGTGCTGGTCCTTGTGCATTCCAGAGGTCTTTGAGATGGCAGCATGGGTTCTTTATCTCACCTTGATCATCCCTACCCTTTATGATGCCCCAGTTCAACCATTCCCTCCATCTGCTCCACAGGATATCTATGAACTAAAGGACCAGATTCAGGATGTAGAAGGGCGATACATGCAAGGGCTAAAAGAGATGAAGGTAGAGGGGCTTGAGTTCACAGCATGCCTTCTCTTGTCCTCTGGGAGCAATATGACGTCACTAACCCTCTGCGTCTCCCCTCATATCCCTCGTATTTCCTAACACTACAGCCATTTGCGTGCTCCTTTTCTGAATTGGAATGACATTTGTTTTGCATGAGCTTCCCACACTTCTTTGTTTTTTTAATCTACCGTAAGTTATTGTCTGGTCAGAAAATAAAACACAACCAAGCTTTAATTGACTCAAGGCTTGGTGTTGGTACATTTTGATGTAGCTGACATGTTTGAACAAGATTACTTTTTGTCATCGTTCACTTACCAGTCACTCTGTTTTATGTGTTGCATTGCAGCGATAAAACAAATGGCTTTAAGAATAGGCAGGATTGGAAAATCCATTTGCCATATCTTATTTGGAAACACTTGTCTCTGTGCTGCCATTACTTTTTTTTTTTTACCCCATTTTATACATTTTTTTTTTTTAAATCATTATGTTATTAACATACTCCAATTTATGTCAGGAGTCCCTTGTAGAAGTGGAGGAGAAATATAAGAAAGCGATGGTATCAAATGCACAGCTGGACAACGACAAAGGCAACCTCATCTATCAAGTGGACACATTAAAAGATGTCATAGAAGAGATGGAGGAGCAAATGTCGGAGATGAAACGGGAGCTGGAAGAGAAGTCAAAGGTGAACTTCCAGCAATTACATGTTCATTATTATTATAGATCACCTGCTGGGAACTATTATTTGTGTTTTGGGTCATGACACATTCTCTTGTTTATTTCAGGAATTAGAACGGCAAAAGCACTCATGTACTGTCCTGCAGCATAAGCAAGAAGAACTAAAAGAGGGAATTCGTCAGCGAGATGAACTTATCGAGGTATGTCAACCATTGCTGTTTTCCAGCCTGCACTTTTTGTCAGCACCATGTTAAGGTGCTGGTGGCTCTGTGCAGGAACTTGATATAGCTTGATGGACACTGGCCACCCTCAGTCATGTATATTTAGTTGAGTCTGTTATCACAAAAAAAGCACATTTTCACCCTGTCATACTTTCCTGTATGTGCATTTTTGCCTATTCTGTCTCTTCCATTGATATGTTTCCTTCCTATTTTGTTCTTGCCATTCTGTTACTGTTCATCACACCTCCAGGAGAGCCAGCAAGTGCAGACTAAGTTAGATTCTCTCACCAGAGAGGTGTTTGACCTGCAGGAAACGATTAACTGGAAGGACAAAAAAATTGGGGTAGGAGGCCCCATATAGATCCTACGACAGACTGAAAGACAAAAGATAGTTCATAATCAGCTATTTGAAACTAGGGCTGCACGTTTAATGGACATCGAGGTTTTCAATTACAATGAGACAGAGGGTTTTGTGTTTGGTGGTGGGGGAGGGGTGTTCTCTGTTGTCACTGGCATTTGAGTGACAGACATGTTTGCCATTAAGAATATCTGAGCCTCAAGTTTTTTCGTCTCTCGCTTCAAACGGATAAAGAGGTCCTACTCTGTGCATAGCTCTCAGCACCCTGAGCATGTTTATTTAACAGTAGAATCAACTGAACACAGTGAGCCTTCTTTTCAGTCATTCAAAAGATGTGTCTCAGTTGGGCGAGATGGACTTAGCGTGACTGCACACGTAGGAAGTACAAACATAAAGCCTCGGGATTCACCAGTGGGAGGTTCGGAACGCAAAGTAAAACAAAATTGGGAGGAAAAAAACCTGATTGCAATGGTGGGAATATATCAGCTTCAAAACAGGTGGGCAATATGAGACCATCAACACGAACAAACGAGCAAGAATTCGTTGATTACGTGATGGCAACAAACAAAAAAAAGAACGGCCAACCTCCTTTTTTTAACTGGGGAAAAAATGCAATTTTAAAATGTTCATAAAATTTTCAATATTTAAATTACATTTTTGCTTACAGAAATAAATATTTTTGTTGTTGTTATATTAAGGATAACAGTTATTTACCTTCCAGTTACAGTTCCTTGGTAATAATTCCACAGTAATGATAAATACAAGTGTATATCCTTGTAAATGGTTTCTTACATTATTATTATATATTATGATTACATGACATTATAAACACTGTATAGTTGTTATTGATTATTTCTTTTGTTTAAGACCAGGATGTAGACAAAATCTCTGTCTGCATAAAACCAATTATTTAAATATTAAGTACATTATTGCATATTGTTCTGTGTGGCACCTTTCTTTTGGCAATCTGTATTTTGACAGTCTAAAAGGGACATGTCGTCCTTCACTCATTGTTTTCGCAGTTTTATGCATTTATGTGTATGAAATATAGAAATTGTAATTTTGGAGAGAGAAGTCGCAATTAGGTTTTTTCTCAAAATCGTGCAGCCCTAGAAACCACACTGGTCTTTTGTCTTTCATGCTCTCTGTGTAATGGACCGTTTTGTCATAGACTAGCAAACATCTGGACCCAACCACACTCACATGTTATGTAGCACTTGGTGCATGTCACTATAACAAGGTTTTTAGATGACTTTTACAGCTGACAGTGAAAACCTTTGTGTTCTGTGTTATTGCTGTTGACACACCGCTGAATAATAGTAGTTGTCTTATGTAAACTAACACAATGTTTTGCTAGTGCAAATGAGAGGTCACTATAATCTGGCATGATGTGAACACTTGAATCAGTTTGACAGGCCATGAAAGTTTGGTGTTTCCCTCCTTACAGACTT
This sequence comes from Nerophis ophidion, assembly GCF_033978795.1. Taxonomy (NCBI): domain Eukaryota; kingdom Metazoa; phylum Chordata; class Actinopteri; order Syngnathiformes; family Syngnathidae; genus Nerophis; species Nerophis ophidion. The sequence continues at coordinate 29,136,160 of NC_084619.1, forward strand.
TGGTCATACTTCCCTTTTTTTTGCTGTCTCTATAACTTTCCCCAGTATTTTCCTCTACTGTGAATGCATCTGTAATCTTCTGTATTTTTCCTGTCTACATTCTCACTGTTGGCTTGGCATGCACAGTGCATGTTTGTGCATGATGCACTACAGCACGTGCTGTTGCATGTCTGTCCACTCTCCCAACTTTTCTGCCTCTTGTCCATTCTTGTCTTCTCTCGTCTGTGCGGCCAGGCCCTAGAGAGGCAGAAAGAGTACTTTGATTGCATTAGGAATGAAAGAGACGAGCTCAGAGATGAGCTTGCTGACCTCAAGGGGAAGGCCAAGCCAGTAGAGGTAGGTCGTCCTACAACCTGGTGAAAAATGCAGCACAGTAACATAAGTTGCTGGTCATAATGATATTTTATGTGATTAAAAATTCCTAGGTGTTATGTGTTAGAGGTATTGCTATAAATCACCACTAGAGCTGTTTTAATAGCTTCAGTCTTTAATGGTGGAATATTTAAAAAACATGTAATTGTTTTCTCTGTCATTGCTATATAATTACAAAGAGACTGAGTTTAGATGGGCACAGAATAGTCTTTATGGGGCTACAAAATAAAAGAGACAATTGTCCTCACGCTCCTTAATTCCTGACAGAAACATGGGCTGGTCATCATCCCAGACGGCACACCAAACGGAGATATCAACCATGACCCTTTGTCCTCAGGGATCACTGTGGTCTCACAGGAGGCTGCTCAGGTGCTGGAGTCTGCAGGAGAGGGTCCGCTCGGTGAGTCCCATTAATGTTCTTTTAATGACACAGCCTTGTCACTGTTGAATTCAATTATTGATGCCCAGAGCTCGCCATGACGGACAAATCCAATTGACTTATGAGGTAGAACAAATTATCTTCCTAGACTGTTACGCAAGTTAGGATTTAGTGCAAGTCAAACTTTATATCTCAATGAACACTTAAGTCACTCCCATTGTACATATAAAATGCGGTATAATAAATATTCAATGAAATAATAAAAGGTGGAGGAAGTAAAAACCATGCCGTAAGACCATAAGGCTGATTAGTTATCAATGTGTATTTCATAGGAGAATGTTCAAGATACCATCTTTATTCAATGTCGATTTCTCCACTGTGGGTTTTATAATGTCTAACTCCACTTTTTGTTTTGTGCGCTGCTCCAGAAGAGATCCATGGAAGATATAATGACGTGTAAAAAGTGAACTACAAACCCCGTTTCCATAAGAGTTGGGAAATTGTGTTGGATGTAAATATAAATGGAATACAATGATTTGCAAATCCTTTTCAACCCATATTCAATTGAATGCACTACAAAGACAAGGTATTTGATGTTCAAATTAATAAAATTTATTTTTTTCTGCAAATAATAATTACCGGTAACTTAGAATTTCATGGCTGCAACACGTGCCAAAGTAGTTGGGTAAGGGCATGTTCATCACTGTGTTACATCAACTTTTCTTTTAACAACACTCAATAAATGTTTGGGAACTGAGGAAACTAATTGTTGAAGCTTTGAAAGTGGAATTCTTTTTCATTCTTGTTTTATGTAGAACTTTAGTCGTTCAACATTCCGGGGTCTCCGCTGTCGTATTTTGCGCTTCATAATGCGCCACACATTTTTGATGGGAGACAGGTCTGGACTGCAGGCGGGCCAGGAAAGTATCCGCACTCTTTTACTACGAAACCAGGCTGTTGTAACACGTGGCTTGCCATTGTCTTGCTAAAATAAGCAGGGACGTCCATGATAACGTTGCTTGGATGACAACATATGTTGCTCCAAAACCTGTATGGACCATTCAGCATTAATGGTTCCTTCACAGATGTGTAAGTTACCCATACCTTGGGCACTTATACACCTCCATGCCATCACAGTTGCTGGCTTTTGAACTTTGCACCTATAACAATTCGGATGTTTATTTTCCTCTTTGTTCCGGAGGACACCACGTCCACAGTTTCCAAATATAATTTTAAATGTGGACTTGTCAGACCACAGAACACTTTTCCACTTTGCATCGGTCCATCTTAGATGAGCTCGGGCCCAGCGAAACCAGCGGCGTTCCTTGGTGTTGTTGACAAATGAGTTTTGCTTTGCATTGCAGAGTTTTAACTTGCACTTATAGACGTATCAACCAACTGTAGTTACTGACAGTGGTTTTATGAAATGTTCCTGAGCCCATGTGGTGATATCCTTTACACACTAATGGCGGTTTTTGATGCAGTACCACCTGAGGGATCAAGGGTCTGTAATATCATCGCTTACGTGCAGTGATTCCTCCAGATTCTCTGAACCTTTTGATGATTTTACAGACCGTAGATGGTAAAATGCCTAAATTCCTTGCAATAGCTCGTTGAGAAATGTTTTTCAAAAACTGTTTGCTTACAAATTGGTGACCCTTGCCCCATCCTTATTTGTGAATTACTTAGCATTTCATGGAAGCTGCTTTTATACCCAGTCTGCTCTCCTGTGTGATGTTCCAAATAAGTGTTTGATGATTATTTCTCAACTTTATCAGTATTTATTGCCACCTTTTCCAACTTCTTTGTCACGTGTTGCTGGCATCAAATTCTAAAGTTAATGATTATTTGCAAAAAAAAATGTTTATTAGTTTGAAAATCAAATACGTTGTCTTTGTAGCATATTCAACTTAATATGGGTTGAAAATTATCTGCAAATCCTTGTATTCCGTTTATAATTATATCTAACACAATTTCCCAACTCTTATGGAAATGGGGTTTGTAATAAGTGATGTTATTCCTTCTCTTTGTAGCTGTAGGCCACACTGTATTCTTGTGCTACGGTAAATTTTATATTTTACTTAACATTTATTTATTAATTCTTCCTCTATTAATGGTGTTAATAGTTTGCAAGTGAATGTAGTGCTTACAGACCAAAGTAAAGTTTTTAGTTAATTTGTGGGAGTGTGTATCTACTAAACGTTGTATACCAAGGACCGCCGTAATAATAAATACTCAAGGCTGCGATGCAGCTGGTCAGTCAATGGTCTGACAGATTTATCATCGCCTTATACTTTAAATAGGAACTGCCGTTTTTAGGAAATGTAGCATATAATTCACAATCCTTATGAGGGACAGGAACACGTTTGTTTTTTTAAGCATTCTAACTCTTAAATAAACGTATATAAGTCTGTTTACAATGGAGCCAAGATGTCATTGCATCTACTCCAACCATAAAACCCAATAAATAACCATCCAAAAAGCCTCAACAATATTGCATTTACATTTGGTGACCTGAATATTAACCTAGTAATAGCAATATTGTTATTATAAGCGCAACATTAAGGACCTACATTTTGCAACGCATTGATCAGAGAGGCAGCTTCCTTATGTTGCTGTAATGACATAATCAGCGGGTGAGCTGCTCTGTCGCCTCGGAGCTCATGAAAGTTTATTCTAGATTATAAATCTGTCTGTCACCTTGATAGTAAAAAATGTGGACTCAAACTGAAAAGTTGGTCAACTTTGGCGGCCAATTTAGACCCGGAAATAGTGGAAAAGACCTGTAGACGCTCGGTTCCACCCCCTTTTTTTCTTTGCGAGGATCATGAGTCATTTGTCATCTTAACGGGAATATAACAACATCCTAACAGTCACCATCCCTAGTGACAGCAGACATTGTTCAGTAAGTGATGTTGAATTATGTTTGTTGGTTCTCATGAAGTCTGCAGTGAGTCAGTGATTCAGTTGAAGGTAAAAGCAAATGTTGTAATGAGTTTGTGAAATTAATGCACTACTGTATGCCTCCATCCATCCTTTTACTACCGCTTGTCCCTTTAGGAGTTGCCTAAAATGAGCAAAATATGCAAATGTTACATGTTATTAATAATGTGTCTGTTACTACATTACATGTATACATACAGCATATAAATAAATCATTGATGGAAGGGTTTGGATGTTTTTTAAGCACTTTTTAGGCAGAATAGAGCGATTCCCATTTTCTCCATTGTAAGCTGACTTTTGTTCGCATTCATTCATGAATGAGAAAGCATAAAAAAATAAAAATGGGTTCTTGTCTTACATAGGAATTGTGAATGATAGGCACAATTCCAAAAAAAGAGCATCTCCCCTTTAAGTGCTGACAAGTATACAAGGCTGGACAGTACAACAAAAAAAACAGCTGTGTGTAAAAAAAAAGTGTTTACAACCACTTGGTGCGAGTTACGTAAAAGACCAGTGCAGTGAAATATTTGTGGTTGTCCTGCCTGTGTCAACAACGTGTTGCATGAATTTGAGGGCTGTGCTTCCATATACCATCCACAGTAATACCAGTTTCATTTAAAAGCAGACAAGTTCTGGGGCGCACACACATTATGAGCCCAAACATGACCTGAAAAAATGGCAACTATGGATGTATACTAATATGCTTATATTGTGTTTTTATCTAACGCAAAAAGAGATGGTCACTTGTGCAAAACCTTTGTTTTTTTTGCTAGCTTGCATGTCGTGTACTGAATGATTCATTATTGCGACTTCACACCTGCGACATCTGCTCTGATTCCCTTGACAACAGAGCCAGCACTATTTTGTAGTTTAACTGTTTACCTTTATGGTGCTGTGCCAAAAAGGGCTTTAGCTTAGCTCCTACCAGATTACTCATATCTGTGTATTTCTTCTATCTAGATGTAAGGCTACGGAAGTTAGCGGAGGAGAAAGATGAGCTGTTGTCTCAGATCAGGAAGTTGAAGAATCAGCTGGAGGAGGAGAGGCAGAAACACTCAAAGGTGGACAGCATGTTCACAGACGGGGAGAAAATGGAGAACGGTACAGACCTGCACTTCATTGAGATGCAGAGTAAGTTGACTTTTCTATTAGGAATTTAAATGCATATTTTTCATACATGTCAAAAACTGTTTCCGTCTTCAGGAGACACTAATAGACAGATTAGCGAATATAAATTCAAGCTATCCAAGGCAGAACAGGAAATGGCGACGATGGAACAAAATGTAAGTAACGACTTGATTGCTGATTCTCAAAAAAGGAAACTTAAATAACCAATCATCACTTATCTGCTGGCCTGACAGATAAACAGACTTGAAGGCCAAGTGTCCAGATACAAGACATCAGCTGACAACGCTGAGAAAATAGAAGATGAGCTCAAAGCAGAAAAGCGCAAACTCCAGAGGGAGGTATGTACTCCGTTTGACTTCATCCTGTGAATTTAGGGATGTCCAAAGGTTCAACCATCAACATGTGAAACCTGTCGAGCGGCAGCGGCTATTAACACCTGCAGGAAGACACCCAACTAGTTGGAATGCAGACGTTCTGACACTTAACTCAAATCACTTTCATATGTAATAGCTCCATGCAGTAAAACGCGGCTACACAATTCTTGAAAAATATTTTTTAGATTAGAGGTCAAGGTTCTCTGCGATTGTTTTTTTGTTCAGTTATGTTCTGGTTTATGTTTTAAAGCAGTCACACTGATTAATATTAATAAATAATAAAACATTGATTCCCTGGCCATATTGTATGTACTCAAGAAGAAAAACAACATGGCTCACTCACTAGGCCAGGGGTCGGCAACCCAAAATGTTAAAGGAGCTGTATTGGGCCAAAAATAAAAATGTCTGGCGCCGCAAAAAATGTAAAGCCTTCTATCAGTGATATAATGAAGTCAACACGTGATGTGTCTATATTACCCTACTATCAAAATGACTGTTTTGCAGGCTGAAACAAATCTTCATTGACAGAAATGTTGAAATGTCTTATTTATCCTACCCATTTTTACAACATTTGAAAACATTAGTAAAACGAAGGCTTCTCAGAGGGTGAGAACTCCTGTAAATGACTGGCTTAGAAAAGCCAAAGGTGTACATGTGTGTCCAAGCTACGGTAAGTTCAAGGACTGCCAAAATTAGTAGAACAAAACGGTGCGCGCCAAACACTCATCAGAGAATCATGTTTAATATAAACAGTGGGATTTCTAACAATTAGCGAGGTTTGTGTCATGTTTGTCCTCCTACAGAAACCCTATTAAAACAAAAATAGATTTTTCCCCCGTCTTTTTCTTTCTCATACATTCTTGAAAAAGCTCCAGGTAGCCACCAGGGCGGTACTACAGACCCCCGCACTAGACAGTACATTCATGCACATGACAAGCATACAGCCAGAAAATTCAAATAATTCAATTGCAGTATTTTTACTGTATTGCGATGTGACTACACAACATGACTTTATTGCTACTGTAGTGTCAGTCATGAGCATGTCGTGTGTGTGTGCGCACTAACATGACACTTGTGTTGTTGCCTGGCAGCTGCGCACATCTCTGGACAAGATAGAAGAGATGGAGATGACCAACAACCACCTAGTAAAGCGTCTGGAAAAGATGAAGGCCAACAGGAACGCTTTCCTCTCCCAACAGTGAGGACAAGCCAGCATCACCACAGAAGCCCTTAAAATCTCACCGAAGACTGCCATGTAGCTCCAGCTCCAACACTTCATGTGTAGCTCGCCAACAACACTTGACAACTCCAGGCATGGACAACAAAACGAGAGCAGAGCCGCCAGACGTGTCGGGTTTGTTCTGGCCCGGCAGTTGCAGAGACTCTTAAAGTAAATATGTCGTTGAGAAACACATGTGAGGACGTTTCTACTTTCTTTTTGTTGTTTTGCAAGAATTTAGTGGATTGTGGCAGGCAGCTTTGGCTGTTGGTTTTCTTTAGGTAATTGCATGAATGAGTATCAGGATGCTTTTAAAAGACTGTCACGGCTGCACTGGCTCTGCACCCTCCAGCTTCCCTCACAGTCAAAGTGCCTTTTTCACACTAGCAGTCACTCTGCTCCATCATCTACGCTTTTAACCGTACACCAGAGAGGCGCAGATGGAACATACGTATATACAACAAACTGCTGCAGTTTTCCTGACCTTTTGTTTTTTCAAATATTTAAAAGATTCTTGAAAATAAATGTGTAATTTACAAAACCGTGCCTCTTTATTTCAAAGCAGTGGCGTACATTGATTGAAATTACATTTTTTTTCAGTCCCCTCCTGTGGAGACTTTGGTCAGTCCTTGATTTTTCCACCCTATTCTTGGCATGGCACACCAGGAGTGAGTGCATACATTCCATCCAGTCTGTTTGGGGGGGGAATGGTAATGATGTGGTCAAAGCTGACGCACTTTAAACTTGCGGCTCTTCATTCTTTACCACACTGAAAAAACACTTGACCCAAAAGCATCAATAAATGAGGTATTTCATTTCAAGTTTTTAACACCTTTCAAACACTTTATAAAGGTCGGGTAAGTTGGCGATCTGCAGCACTGTGCCGTCCTCGCTGTAGCTCTTGGGAGGACTGATGAGAGTACGTAGTGCCTTACACACCACATGCTCAACTTTCCATCGCCATGAATTCAGCTCCGGGTCCTGACGTAAAAAAACCGAGGCATGTTTTTGAATTTTTTTTTTTACAATAGTAAGCTTGGTCTGCTCCCACCTGCTCCTCTCCAGGCTCCGCCTCCAGGATGTATTGCTTCCTGATGGAATAGAACTTGCTGCACTCTTTGCTGAAGTCTCGGAAGCATTCTTTTTCGTTGTCCCAGTTCACCTGCGACGTAAGAAAAGTACCGTATTTTTCCGATTATAAATCGCTCCGTAATATACGTCGTGCCAGCCGAAAATGCATAATAAAGAAGGAAAAAAACATACGTCGCACTGGAGTATAAGTCGCATTTTTGGGGGAAATTTATTTGATAAAATCAAACACCAAAAATAGACATTGAAAGGCAATTTAAAATAAAGAATAGTGAACAACAGGCTGAATAAGTGTACGTTATATGACACGTAAATAACCAACTGAGAACGTGCCTGGTATGTTAACGTGTCTGATTATGGTAAGAGTCATTCGAATAACTAACATATAAAATATGTTATATGTTTACCAAACAATCTGTCACTCCTAATCGATAAATTCGATGAACTCTTCTTCCTCGATGTCGCTTCTAAACAACTCTGCTAACTCCAAAGGTATGCGCCGCTTCGTCTTGTTTTCTGCTGCATATTTCAATACGTCCAGCTTGTAATCTGCAGTACATGATTTCCTTTTTGGTCCAATTTTTGTTCACCCCTTCTCAGTTTTTATAAGTTACCGCCAACATTGAAATGATCCATTTTAATAGCTACGGCAATAGCATATAGCAGTTAGCATTCCATGACCCACAATGCACTTCTGCCATGACCCTCCCCTGCCGAATTCTTATTGGTTGACGTGTGTGTGACGATTGCTGACATTTTCTTCGTCTCGTCCGCGAATGAGCTAAATAATATTATTTGATATTTTACGGTACTGTGTTAATAATTTCACACTGAAGTCGCTCCGGAGTATATGTCGCACCCCCGGCCAAACTATGAAAAAAACTGCGACTTATAGTCCGAATAATACGGTAATGATGTTTGGATCAAGGAGCGGTCTTAACCAGATGATTCGCACCTCTGTTGCCAGGCGGAGGATAAACATGGGCAGGCCCTCCATGACCGGAGTGTACTTGTCAAGCAGCAAAGGTAGTCCTCGAAGATTTCCCTCCTGGAACGTGCAAACTTAATTTACTATAAGACCAAATGAGAAGAAATCTAATCAAGCCTGACTTGATCTATCTCCATGGAGAAGTAGTCCTCCAGCATCTCTGCTTTCTTCTTCAGGAACTCCACAATATACTGAGCCAAGCCTTCTTTGGGGCCGTCCTCTTCAGTCCAGCCACTTTCCTCCAAGTCCAGAGCCAACATGGCCAAGTCATAAACAGGAGCTGGGCTCTAGAATCCAAAAATAATGCATTATAAAAAAACCCAGATGAAAAAGTTCTACTTAGCTCAAACGTGACTTACTGATAGTCTCAGGACACCAAAGTTGCCAAAGTCGTAGATGAGGATTTGGTAGAAGAGTTCCTGGCTGCAGAACAAGAAAGCGTAAGCAAAGTGTGTCCACACCAGCGTCTCTTTTCTTCTACTGCGTCTTTTCTTCTAGTGTGTGTCTGACCTGAGTCGTGTGGTGTCCAGCAGGTAGAGTTTGGTGTGATGCTGGATGAGAGTCCACTGAGGGTTGATGCAGCCCACAAAGGAGTGATTTTGCAACATCTCCTGAAGACCTGGAGGCACACGCAAGAAGATGAGTGCTGACTGAAGACCAAAAGGTCTTTTGATGAATGACAGACCTGTCACCTTTGTGTGTGTTCTGGCTGATCTCTCCTCTCAGATCTTTAATGCTGCCCAGTTTAATGACTCGTCTCTTAGGTGTGGATGCAGCCGTCAGCTCCTCCTCTCCAACTTCTACCACCTGCTCCTCCTCCTCCATCGCCTGCTCCTCCTCCCTGGAACGTTTCCTAGCAGGTGATAAACATGCATTTTCACCCCTTCAGTTCATGCATTAAGAATTTCGTCCACAAGGAGGCAGAAGTAAACCGCTAGAATTAGGTAGTTGCTTCATACAAAATAAAAATGAAAATAAAAATAAATAAATAAATAATAATAAAAAAATATCTATATGAAAATAAGTAAAATGAACTATTTTAAAAATTTTAGATTACATGTAAAATACTCAATGTATTATACTGATTTTATACTGAAGGCAATAAAAATATATATTGTTTATTTTTTTACTATGCTAGGGCTTCACGGTGGCAGAGGGGTTAGTGCGTCTGCCTCACAATACGAAGGTCCTGCAGTCCTGGGTTCAAATCCAGGCTCGGGATCTTTCTGTGTGGAGTTTGCATGTTCTCCCCGTGAATGCGTGGGTTCCCTCCGGGTACTCCGGCTTCCTCCCACTTCCAAAGACATGCACCTGGGGATAGGTTGATTGGCAACACTAAAATTGGCCCTAGTTTGTGAATGTGAGTGTGAATGTTGTCTGTCTATCTGTGTTGGCCCTGCGATGAGGTGGCGACTTGTCCAGGGTGTACCCTGCCTTCCGCCCGATTGTAGCTGAGATAGGCGCCAGCGCCCCCCGCGACCCCGAAAGGGAATAAGCGGTAGGAAATGGATGGATGGATGGATGAAATATGCCCGAATGAATTATATATGTTGGTCAAATAAAAAAAAAATCTAAAATATTGTATGGATAATGGATACATATTAATTGTATGTAAAGTACTAAAAACTATTATGTATGGAGGCCAAATTACAGCAATTTATGTTTTTTTAAGTATTTAAAAAAAATACATATTTGTATCCATAGTTTTATATTAATTAAAAATTCTAAATCATTGGTGGCCAAAATGAGGCCTTTTTATTTATTTTTTTTAACAATATGATAAAAAATAATCTTCTCATAATGCAAGTTTTACATTACATTGTATGTAATGTAATTGCTTGTATTAAACATGTGACATCATGGCTGGCTCTACGCAGGAGCAGGAGGGGGCAGAGCCCCCTTAAATAAATGTCTTGCCCCTCAAATCAAAATTTGAGAAAGCAAATTTTAATAAACTCACAAAATTACTACATTACAAGTTGACAAAATTATCTGCACTAGCGGAAAAATCTGCCGAAAAAGGGACACACACGATATAGTAGTGTCGGCTTCCCTCTCATCCCTCCCTCCGCTGTGCGTGTATTCACCATTCCACAGGCTGTGCAGCAGACACACACCCGCACACACCCCTCAGCCCTCAGTAAACATCCAATCACTGTTGAAGTATGAAAGTAAAAGAAAAGGAAAAGTTGTCTACATTTATCATATACTTGTTAGGATGGGTGTATTTGTGTAGTCTTATCTGTCATAAACACGTTTATCGTCACGGACTTTCGGTGCTACGTAGTTGCTTTTTTTTTTTTTTTTTTACAACTTGACGAGAGCAGTGACAGCGGAGGCTCTGAGCAGCAGTGGTTTGGAAGGCAGAGAGCCTCCACTGTCCCTGTAACGAGCTACAAGTCATTTATGATGCTGTTAATGACAGTAAAAATGAAACATAAGGTATATATCCTGCTTAGCAGTCCTCCTCTGCTGTCCTCTGTTCAGAGCGGAGTCCCTAGCAACGGCCCGTTTTACTTAGCAACGTTCTGGCAATCGACTGATGGAATTCTTTTTCTGTTGTTTTTCTTGTAATTCTACATAATCAACCTTTAATGTTTCAATCTACATTTTGTAATTAACTAATTATAAGTTTCATTTGATATGACCAAGACACCTAAAAACAAAAACACAGCCGTTTTCATCAATTTACAAGCAAGTGGACAACACACATACATTGGAGTGAATGAATTTTGTGCCCAGATGAGTGCCCACGTCCACTGCATGTGACAAACTGAAGACAAGTGACCTGTGTCTGACAGACCCCTACATAAAGCCCCGCCCCAGGCTGTAGTCCTGTACTGTTGTTGTTTTTCTTCATGTAATCACAGCGTTTTTTTTCTGTTGTTGTTCAAGCTCACTTATTTTCTGCTCCAGCTTCCAGCAGCTCAGAGCATTTAAAAAGTCTGTATGTAGTTGTAGCAATGATGCTACTGCATCAGGGACAGCAGCTAGCAAATACTGCACCTTTAGCACCAGCAAGCACTGTTTCTCCAGCACCAGCTCCCTCCGTCCCCCCAACAAGCGCTCCCCCAAAGCAGCCTGCTCAGCTACCCAGTGACTTAAATGGCAACGCACCATCCCAGCCAATACTGGGTGGCTACCCAAAGCGTGCATTTGGTACAACATTAAGATCATTCAATCCTGCCTGGTATCGCACACGACCATGGCTAGAGTATTCTGTGTTGCGAGACGCCTGCTTCTGTTTCCCCTGTCGGAAATATGGCAGCGCTGTTAATGTTTCCCCCCCCTGAGGGATTGCCACCTTATTGTGGTCAGGGGGTTTGCGTGCCTCAGTGACCGTAAGAGCTATACCAGCAGGAGCTTAGTCTTCAGGTGGGACACCCAAGTTGGACAGGTCTGAAGGTAGAGGCCTGACAAAGTGCAATCCACTACTCCATGTTGGGGTTGGACACATAGCCAAAGACCCATTTCAATGAAGAAAGCATCGTTACTATAAGCACAGAAAAAAAAGTGCTGGAGCATGATGTGTACACATGATGCCCCCTTCACATTTCTGACTGCCCCCTCATATAAGCATGCCTAGAACCGCCCCTGTGTGACATATAGCTGATCTACTAAACTTGTGCACAGAGAACTGCATCTCTTGAGTAAAACAAGAAGCGGAATCCATTTAGAGTGTCTGTCTTCATTAAAATGCTGAATATATGCTGATCATCAGAACGCTCAATATACCGGCTGAGAAAATCAAATTATAATTATTTAGCACATTACGGACTTCCTTTAAAATGTCCATAAAAAGTGGTACATTTTAGCTGTGCTTAAAACATAGCAAAACGCCCCAGGTAGATAGACACAATATCAAGAATGTGCTGTAAATGACTATCTCCATGGTGAAAGTCGTGTAGTACACGCAAAATCCCCATCTAAATAAGGCAGTCTGCACCCGTTATTAATTGTGCACACAGTCTTACAAGCAACAGGCCAACTAATAGTAAACACAAATTTATAGTGTGCACACGCTGTTTAGTGCGTGGTATTTGGATCTTAGTAAATAAGGCCCAAAAGTTCATTGGGAAAGTATTCACAGTGCTTCACTTTTCCACAAATTGTTATGTTACAGTTTTATTTCAAAATGGAATTAATTAATTTTTGTCCTTAAAATTCTACACACTTTACCTTATAATGACAATGTGAAAACATTTTTTGACACAATTTTGTAAATGTATAAAAAATTAAAAACTAAGAAATCACATGTACATAAGTATTCGAGCAGAAGCAGACAGCCAAGATATCAAAGGAATGACTTCAGGACAACTCTGTAAATGTCACTAAAAGGCCCAGCCAGAGCCCAGGTTTTGAATGCAATTGAACATCTCTGGAGAGATCTGAAAATGGCTTAGCATCAACGCTTCCCATCATACCTGATGGACCTTGAGAAGTGCTACAAAGAGGAATGGGCAAAACTGCTGAAAGATAGGTGTGGCAAGCTTGTGGCATCGTATTCACAAAGACAGGTGCATCAAAAAAGTATTGAACAAAGGCTGTGAATACTTGCAGTATATAATAGACTATACACAGTATATCCATTCATACAATATATCACTTAAATCTGTTTTCATGTAAAGTAAAAAAAAACTGTACGTACGCACACACATATATATATACGATATAGATATATCTGATATCTATAAAATGTACCTCTGGACATCATGGACTTTGGTGCTGCTGTCTTTGTCCTTCTTCGGCAGCTCAGCCTCCATCTGGTCCAGAGCCTCCAGCATGTCAACATCATCCATCTCTACGCCATCAGACTTGCCCGCCATGGCATTGGGCTCCACGTCGCTTGGACCGCCAGGTTCAGGCTCGGGAAGCTGCTTCTCTTTTGGCAGGAGAAAGGCGTCCAGCTTCTGAGCTCGACAGTCCGTCCTCACCATCTGATGGGCGTAGACTCGCTCTGTGGACTCGGACGTGGCGCTGGACGATTTGACCTCACCTCCACTACACACAGACAGCCCGGGAAGCAACGTCTGCAACAACATGTAATAAAATGTAAATTACACAATTTATATAATCACTATGCAAATTATTATTATTTTTCTTTATAGTTATTAACATTAATATAATGCCAAACAGATCTGGCTAGCCCAAACATTTAGTGAGGGTACGCTGGGAACGTTTGGCAGAGGCTCCTGTCCGCCAGATCTTCAACTCACACCTCCGGCAGAGCTTCTACTGCATTCCAAGGGAGGTGGAGGACATTGAGTCAGAATGGGCCGTGTTCCCTACCTCCATTGCTGCTGATCGAAGCTGTGGTCCCAAGGCGGTTGGTTCCGGTCGTGCCCGCAACCTCCGAACCCGATGGTGGACACCACAAGTAAAGGCGGCCGTCAAGTTGAAGAAGAAATACTTTGAGGATCTCCTCAATCCTACAGGTAAACCCTCCGTGGAGGAGGCAGAGTCAGAGGCCACAAACGCGGACATGTCCATCACTGGAGTCGAGGTTGGTGAGGTACGGTAATCAAAAAACTGCCCAGTGACAAGGCCCCAGCAGAGTTCGAGATTCGCCCCAAACACCTCAAGGCTCTGGATGTTGTGGGACTGTCGTGGCTGACACGTCTCTTTAACATAGCGTGGAAGTCTGGGGCAGTACCTCTGGATTGGCACACTGGAGTGGTGGTCCACCTTTTCAAGAAGGGGGACCAAAAGGTGAGTTCCAATAATAGAGGGATCACACTTTTCAGCCATTCTGGAAAAGTCTGCTCCAGGGTGCTGGAGAGGAGAGTCGATTGTTAGTCGGGCTTCAGATTCAGGAGAAACAATGTGTTTTCCATCCTGGTCGTGGAATACAGGACTAGATTTATACCTTTGCTGAAGTTCTGAAGGGGGCATAGCAGTTTGGCTCAGCAAGTCAAAATGTGTTTTGTGGATTTGGAAAAGGAATTTGATTGTTTTCCTTCGCAGTGTCCTGTAAAATCGGAGCAGGAGTATGGTTCGCATTGCCGGTAGTAAGTCAGACATGTTCACAGTGGACGGTGGACTCCACCAGGGCTTCCCTTTTTCACCGGTCCTGTTCATTATTTCTATAGGTGCAGTCAGGATCTGGAGGGTTTCCAGTTTGGTGGCCAAATGATCACATCGCTGCTTTTTGCAGATTATGTGGTCCTGTTGGGTTCATCAGGCTGGGACCTTCAGCGTTCACTGGGGCGGTATGCAGCCGAGTGTGAAGCTGCACGGCTGAGGATCAGCACCCCAAAATCTGAGGCCATGGTTCTCAGTCGCAAAACGGTGGACTGCCCCCCCTATTTCGGGATGAAAGTTCTGCCTCAATAGGAGGAGTTCAAATATCGAGGTCCTTTTCAAGAGTGAGGGAATAATGGAACGCGGGATTGACAAATGGATCGGTGCAGCGTCGGCAATTCAGTCACTGAGCTTTGGGTAATGACCGAAAGGACAAGGTTGCAAATACAGGCAGCAGGATGTCTGAGGGTGTCTGGGATCACACTCAGACATAGGGTGAGGAGCTCAGTCATCTGGGTATAGCTCAGAGTAGAGCCACTTCACATTGAGAGGAACCAGCTGAGGTGGCTCAGACATCTACTACACTATGGATGCCTCCTGGACGCCTCCCTGGTGAGGTGTTTCGGACATGTCTAGCCGGGAGGAGGCCCCGGGGCAAACCTAGGACACCAGCTGGACTGGGAATGTCCCCCCTGTGGAACAACAGTTGCCTGGGCACAGGGAAGTCTGGGCTTTCTCTGCTTAGACTGCAGCCCCTGCGACCCACACAGATAAGCAGTGGAAAAAAGGATGGATGATGTGAATTATGTATAAAATAAAAGGTGGATTATACACTTTGTATAGAAATCATGTGAATTATATCATTTTCATAATCATGTTAATTATAGCACTTACTGTATATATTCATCATATAAATAATATACCGTAGTTGAATTATTGTTCCT
The DNA here is from genome assembly GCF_033978795.1 of Nerophis ophidion. Classification (NCBI taxonomy): domain Eukaryota; kingdom Metazoa; phylum Chordata; class Actinopteri; order Syngnathiformes; family Syngnathidae; genus Nerophis; species Nerophis ophidion. Next base: position 29,151,617 of record NC_084619.1, read on the forward strand.
AAGATGCCGCAATATTGAGACACTTCAAGCTGTACCTGAGTGAAATATGTACGCGAGGAGTTGGAGCCCAGCAGTTTGTCTTCGACGTGTTTCTGAACGCTCTCGATGACGCCATCCTCGTGCAGAAAGTGCACCTCATGCTTTGTTGGATGCACGTTCACATCTACATTCTCAGGGGCAATCTCTAAACTGTGTGGATCAAGAAACAAAACAAAACAATAACTGTAAGGATATTCATAACATATACTCTAGCATTTCATTGAACTTGGATTGAATTAAGTTATTAGGTAAAAATTACCACTGAGGAACGTATTATTGGAAGCTGATTGTTGCGATGAATTAAACAACCGAATGAGGTTAGATAGATTGTGGCCGTCTACGACTATGCATGTCAAATTCATAAGTGTTTTTCTTCCAAGGGAGCTGCACTTTTTTGGAATTTAGCCTATCATTCACAGTGCCTATGTATGATTTTTTATTTTTTTATGCATTCTAGTTCTTAATATACAACAAGTTCGAGGTGCCTAACAAATAAGCCCATAAAGCCCCCTAAAAATAACCAAAATCTGTCAACACCACTCCATTTACATCTCATGACCTGAATATTAACCAAGTGTTAGCGATATTGTTATTATGAGCGCTAATGCAAAGGAACTACTTTTAACAAAGAAGAGATCAGAGCAATTACCAGCTTATGCGGCTATTGACATATTAAGCTGATGAGCTGCTGCATCACCTCTAAATTGGTGGTATTAATTATAGATTCAAGTTCATGCCTCTCACTTGTATAGAAGAAGAATGTGGCCATAAACCGAGAAGTTGGTTAACTTTGACATCCAACTTAGACCCGAGATCCCGAGAAAGACATGAAAAGACGCTCATTTACTGCAACTTTTTTTTAACCCTTCATCCATCCAATCCCTTACGCTTATTCCCTTTTTTTTGGGTCGCGGGGGGCGCTGGCGCCTATCTCAGCTACAATTGGGCGGGAGGCAGCACACTCCCTGGACAAGTCGCCACCTCATCGCAAAGCCAACACAGATGGACAGACAACATTCACACTCACATTCTCACACTAGGGCCAATTTAGTGTTGCCAATCAACCTCTCCCCAGGTGCATGTCTTTGGAAGTGGGAGGAAGCCGGAGTACCCGGAGGGAACCCACGCATTAACGGGGAGGACATACAAACTCCACACAGAAAGATCCCGAGCCTGGGATTGAACCCAGGACTGCAGGACCTTAGTATTGTGAGGCAGACGTACTAACCCCTAAGATATAAACTTTCCATCAGTCAGCATCCCAGTGAGAGCAGACATTGTACACTAAGTGAATGTTTCCTTATATTCGTAGCTTGTATTTCTTAATTCGCACTAAATAATACTAATGCATAAAGCTTATAATTGTCTCACCAAAGCTGGCTTTGTTTAGCACACAGCTTTTAAAACGTGTAGATCATCCTGCTTATATACAAGCTAAAATATAAAAGTTTCTGGATCATAATTAGTCCCAAACTAGTCTTTGTTGGCTCTCTTGAAGTCTGCAGTTAATAGTAGTGTTGCTGTTGTTGAAGGGAAAAGCGAATGTTGTGATGCTTAAAATGAGCAAAATACAAAAAAAAATACAATGTATTTATAATATGCCTGTTATTACATTACATATATCCTTACATTGTGTATATAAAACCTTGATGGAGACTTTTGAATGATTTTAGAGCGCTTTATAGGCTTAATAGAGGGACTCCCATTACTGCCAGTGTTAGCTGACATTTGCTAGCGTTTAATTCAGACTTAGAATGCATAAAAAATAAAAATAAGTGATCTTGTCTTACATAAGGATTGCAAATGATAGGCACAACTTAAAGCAAAGAAGTACTTAACATTTCTCAAAACCACATACAGTACAGCACACCCTCAAAATTGAGGCTCAGTGAAGGAGTATCGAGTTTTGCTGCCACAACTCACACACCTTCTGCATGCTAAAAATAGGTTCTGTTCAAACTTTTACAGTACATCCCACTTGTATAGTTATTCTACATAAAAAAACAGTACAGGTTAGACTGAGCTTATGATGTCATGAATGTGGAGTGTCTCCATAGTACATGCAAACGAGCGGTCTGCACTAGTTGTCAATTGTACACAGTTTTAGTCGATCACACAAACACACCTAATAATTGTACACACAATTATTTAGTTTGCATCAGCTTGGTATTTGGATATTATTAGATCAGACTCTTTGTATATTGCCACGTTCTTGAGTCATTCCCAGTTGAAATGTAGTCATTTAACACATACAGGTTCACGAGCTGAGCCGGAAGGCAAAGCTCTCAATTTACCGGTCGATCTACGTTCCCATCCTCACCTATGGTCATGAGCTTTGGGTCTTGACCCAAAGGATAAGATCACGGGTACAAGCGGCCGAAATGAGTTTCCTGCGCCACGTGGCGGGGCTCTCCCTTAGAGATAGGGTGAGAAGCTCTGCCATCTGGGAGGAACTCAAAGTAAAGCCGCTGCTCCTCCACATCGAGAGGAGCCACATGAGGTGGCTCGGGCATCTGGTCAGGATGCCACCCGAACGCCTCCCTAGGGAGGTGTTTAGGGAACGTCCAATCGGTAGGAGGCCACCGTGAAGACCCAGGATACGTTGGGAAGACTATGTTTCCCGGCTGGCCTGGGAACGCCTCGGGATCCCCCGGGAAGAGCTAGACGAAGTGGCTGGGGAGAGGGAAGTCTGGGCTTCCCTGCTTAGGCTGTTGCCCCCGTGACCCGACCTCGGATAAGCGGAAGATGATGGATGGATGGAAGGTTCACGTTATCTCGGCTATGAATCCAAGTGTCATCATGATGTTTTCACTCGCAAAAAAAAACATTTACAGTAATATTGTCACCTTAGATAAAGAAAGGGGTGTGTATTCTTGGGCAGGTATGCAGCATAAACCGTTTCCACCGCCTTCTTCAGAGTGCTCGACTCCACCAGACGGTCTGAAGAATGGCAAGCTGCAATTAGTCATTATTTGATGATTCTATTGAGTAACAAACGTTTGTTTGCTACGTACGATTGATGAAGAGGACCATGATGCATTTCTTGACAGAGTAGTTTGCATTGGAGATGTAGCCCTTCATCTTGTAAGCTAGCTTCTGGTCCTCGCAGGAAACTTCAATCAGCTCCCTGAGAACACTCAAGACGTTAGCAGAAATTGTGATAAAAGTGCAGACATGATGATACCTGCTGACTGCATTGCCAAAAACTCCTCGAATATTATCCACCACAGACGCATTGGGTAAAGTCCTCACGTCTGCGACTGTCTCTCCTTGCTGGAGGATGACAGCAAGAGAATGATAAGGTTAAAAATGTTTCTATTCTTGAGTCGGTTGATCTCACCTTTTTGACAGAAAAGCTCTTTCCTGAATTGTGTATGGCGTACCTGAAAAAAACGAGACATACCAAAGGTTGAATACATTAAAGCAGCGATTCTCAAACTTTTTCACCAAGTACCACCATAATGACCAACATTGAAATACAGTAGGGAAGTAGGCCAAAGTATTCATTAAAAACAAGGCGTAGGTTTTATTTAACAAGTGCATTTAATATATTTGGCCACTGTAACATTACATACATTTTGAAACGTAACACTGTGTTTTATACATAGAAAAATAAAACACTGTACTTTAATCATGTGATTATTTGGCCTACCATTAGATGAAGCCCGTGTACTACTATTTGTGCACATACCACTGTTTGAGAATCGCTGCATTAAAGTAATTAAGAAGACACAGCAGACCTCCGCTAACCCAAAGGGTTCCCTACAAATAGTTGAATGTATTAAGTGAAAGTACATTTACTATTGAAAAATTACAAGTTTATGTGGGCCATCGCTTAGTAACACAACAAATAATTACCATAACTTAGTAACAGGTATCATTGTAGTCACTAAGTTTATTTGTATTGTTTACGTCCGTGAACGGACTGCTTGTAACTTCCGTTAGCAATGTTGTAGAGACACGAAACAAAAACCTCTATGTAGGGCTGACTTAGACCTAGATTTCATAATTTTACCTTCTAGGGTAAAAATCAACAAAAATTTTGCAAAAACCCACTCAAAGCAAAATTTTCGCAAACAATGCAATTTTTTTGCCTCTTTGAACTTTAATTTGACCCCCTTAAAATGCTTCAAAACTCACCAAACTTGGCACACACATCAGGAGTGGCAAAAATTGCGATCTAATGAAAAAATAAACCCCAAAACTCAAAATTGCGCTCTAGCGTTACAGCAATGTGGCTTCATAATAAAAGAGTGTGGGTATTAGACTGGCCTGACTGTAGTCCATTAACAGCAGTTAGGAAGAGCGATCAAAATAATTACAAAGACACACCCGAGCGCTAAGTATACACCGCAAAAATGCAAACCAGTCAACACTCCCGTTTTCTCCGGGAAACCCCCATATTTTGGCCTTCTTTCCCAGAATCCTCTAATTCTTGTACTACATTGAAATAAATCCTGCTAGTGGGCAGAAACCCTAGTAGACATCCGTCTAACATCCTGTTGCCCATCAGTGACATGGCCTGCCACCTTATTTTAACGGTGGCTCATCCAATTCCTATGTTCGTACTTTTAGTCAATTTGCAAGAATGTGTTGTTTCTACAAACATGTATTAACCTTAAGGTTTCATGGAAAGCAGAGCTACATTATTTTGTGTAACCATGCGTACTAACCAACCAGATAACAATCTTTGTCACGCCTGCGTTTTTTGGAAGTTAAGATAAGAAGAATAGTTCTTATGACAGCACCTGCTAACCACCTCTACAATCCTGGAGTGCTCATCACTGGGACTTTTTAAAGCTTTCCTTCTGGTGGACACATTATAGAAGAGATCCTCCACCTGTACACAGAAAGGACAAACTATCAGTATACACACACAGCGATGTCGGCTACACAATCTAATTAGACTGAAAACATGAACTGTATTGATTGACATTGTTCAGAAGTGCAGTGAAACCTGGATTTACAAACCCCTCATTGTGCCTATTTTTTGATTCAAAAACTACAAAGCAAATAAAATGATATGCTTATATGTACGATCTTTGTCTCAGTGGACGAATGTTATAGCCACCCATTGTATTGCCTCGCAGCACAGGCTTATGGATCTCCAGTGCTAATTGTCATCTCACAGTGCTGTCGTTAACTACTGTGCTCAGTGCTACTTGGTGTGCTTTATAAGTGTTTTTTAGCCTTTTTATAACAGGTTTAGTTTTGCTCAATAGGAGATTAAAACAAACAATGTGCTTGCTTACTGTTCAGCAAGCATCTACAGCAGGCATATAAAACTGGCGCCCGAGGGCCACATCTAGCCCACCAAAGCTTTTTATTCAACGCGCCGAACATCGCCAAAATAGGCTTGACCTAAACCATTAAAATTAAGGTTGAGTATGTACGCAGTACCCCCACCGTATGGGGAAACAGCGAGGAATGTGTCAAAATGAAGCAGCAGTGGGGTGAGTCAAAGACAACGACTCATTCATCCATCCATCAATTTTTCCACCGCGAGTCCGTTTCGGGGTCGCGGGGGGTGCTGGAGCCTACCGCAGCTGCATTTGGGCGGAAGGCGGGGTACACCCTGGACAAGTCGCCACCTCATGACAGGGCCAACACAGATAAACTGACATCTTTCAGACTCACATTCCCACCCTGAAAAAAAAATCTAAATAAATTACAAAAACAATGACAAAGTATAAATGTTCTGCCGTGACTCGTGTCATTGTTTTTCTGGCGGCCCTTTTAAGCAACGGACGAATTGATCCAGACAAGCTGCAACAATGGTAGAAATCCCAGCGTGTAAGCTTCAAAGTTCATCACAAAACTTGGTCAAACATTTGTAAGTTGATATTGTGCAAACATATATTTTGTTTGTTTTGTTCTGAAATTGCTGACTTCGTGATGTCTTTTGTATTCGTGGTCGTGTAGTTTTGTCTGAGTAACTTTGCCGATCAAACCTTGTTTGATATATGTAGCGCTAAATTTGACCAGTAGAGGGCGACAACGCTACACCTAACTGTGATAAACCACATACTGTTTTTGCAAGTTTTGGTGTGTTGGTGTTGTGTAATTTCTGTATATGTAAACATTTGTAGTTTATTGTGTGAATATATTAAAAAGTTAAAGTACCAATGATTGTCACTAACACTAAACATTCTCTTTGATTTATGTGAAATACACTATGGATATTTTACTTTTATGTTTATTTTAAGTTTATATTTTCAGTCTTACAAACTTAAATGAAGGAAGAAGTGTAAACAAATAAAACTAAGGAAGGAAAAAAATGCAAAGGAAGGTACATCAGTCCTCAACAAAACTTCTCGAGCTTCGGTTTCTTCTAACTAGCTGCAGATATTGGAAATGAATAGCAAGGGCAGAATAATGTCACTGTGAAAGTTGATGTGTTTACTTTGCAACTAAGTAAACGCAGTCTCAAAGAAATATAACCTGCGGAGGCACTTTCTGAGAAAACATCCACATTTCGATGTCCGGCCTCTGAACCCTTAGGCTCTTGAAACTGCGGCCCTCTTCTTTATGCAGTTGAATAGCCCTGATCTACAGCAACAGGCCTGTTTACACCGCAGAAACTTTTTAAGGAACTTTTCCATTTTACCAGGGTAAATAAAGTCCCCCCTGTGTTTCCACCAAAAACTACTATTCAATATTATGCAGTTTATTGTTGTGTTTTATTTCTTACAAACTTAATTTCGATACACAAAACTACGAGATGTGGACGAACTCTTTTAAAAGTATTAACGGAAGTGTTTGAAGCCGGACTGGAAGCAACGACCTCAGGTCCTTACTGCTCCGACTGTTTTGGATAAATGTGAAATTAAGGAAGCAGTAAAGAAGTGGAACAAAGGTAAATAAAATCTAATATTAAGTATTTACTTTATTACAGGTTGTAAAATTAGTCAGTGACACTCCATTTGTGTCGGTATTAGCCTCAACCCGAGCGAACAGAATGCCAATGCTAACAAGGTAAAGTGACTTGTTTGTGTTGTCTGCGTGAGATAAACCCTGACACTTATTATTTATACATTGTTATTTACAGCTGATATGGAGTTTGCATGTTCTCCCCGTGAATGCGTGGGTTCCCTCCGGGTACTCCGGCTTCCTCCCACCTCCAAAGACATGCACCTGGGGATAGGTTGATTGGCAACACTAAATTGGCCCTAGTGTGTGAATGTGAATGTTGTCTGTCTATCTGTGTTGGCCCAGCGATAAGTTGGCGACTTGTCCAGGGTGTACGCCGCCTTCCGTCTGATTGTAGCTGAGATAGGCGCCAGCGCCCCTCGCGACCCCAAAAGGGAATAAGCGGTAGAAAATGGATGGATGGACCAAAAGGAACCGCCTGATCCCCATGAACTCATCATTTACTTTCTGACTGATGGACACTGAGGACAAAAGCCTGACATTTTCTGAACAATTTGGCACACATTATTTTTTTAATCATATGGTTTTGTATATTATTGCTTTGTGTTTAATTTACTTGCTTTTTAGTGAAATAACTATGACCTAATACTGTCTGTTTATTTGCATGGTATAAGTGTAAAAATATGGTAAACCACTCCTCCATACATCATCAGCCTGATTTGTATAAACTACCCTGAACTGTGAAATGGAGTAGAAACACAAACCATACACTTCTACAGGAACCTATAGATCCAGGAACCAAAAGTTCTTGAAATTTTGATTTTAAAAAAAGGCTTAATGTTAGGTTGTCAACATTGTCTCCTTCCCATGCCCCCATCAGTTTCGCTGCACGCCAAGAAGATTTACAAAAGTTAAATTCAAACTGATTTTATTTGTATTGTTAATCTTTGTTGCATATGAGAAGGACAGGTCAGCTAGTTATTGTTGTTTTGGATGTGTTATAATGTAGTTATTTAGGTTACTAGATAGTTGATCCATCACCCTCTTGTTATGTTTGTTTGATATGCAGTACTGTAAAGCACTTTATATTGTATTCCAAGTGTACAAACATATAGTAAAATATGGACTTTTGTCAAAGCTGCAACTTCATGTTTACATTGTTTGTTATGCGGAAATGTGCTTTAATATACAAACTTTTCTATTTATGAACACTGTTAAAAACCATTGTGAATCGATGTTGCATTGTATTTCTTTTGAAATATTGTTTCCCAAGTGGGAGCGATGTAGCTTCATTATTTGAGTCTATTATGAAAGATGGTGGTTACTGGGTGTAGGTGTGGATTTGGAAATAGTACAGTAGTACAAAAAAGCCCTTGCCCAGACTTTTTCAGCTCAGCGACATGTCAAATAACAGAACACAAAGAAGTAAAAACAAATGTTCAAGATTTTACTTGTTATTGTATTTCTTTGGAATGGTGTACAACTGCATTGCATATCCGGCGTTGAAAAAATCGTCCCCTCCCATCTAACTAAGTGAATGAACCAACTGTATGATGCAAATTGCAGTACAACACTAATGTAAACTACAACCACATACTGTACATGTATTGTTACATGAATACTTTTATGACAGCGTCAATCAAAATTAAGTAATATCTTTGTAAAGCTTGTTGCAGCTTTTGTAATGGATCTGATTAGTTGTGCACCTGATAAAGTGACAAGTTTATTATCGAACACAAAGTTTTTTTAGTGTGTGTAAAAAGTAAAAACCTACAAACTCACAAGTATTTGTGTTCCCTGGTTTCCAGCACAGGGTTTTGGAGGACCTTTTAGTTTACCGTCACTATAGCTGGCCCTGTAAGGAAAAAAAGATGTGATGTCATCCTTCTTACTTATGCAAGCTACATGTGACCATACCTGTAGGCACATTTGGCATCAGCGGTTTTTGTTGTTATAGTCACATGGGCAACATGGCTTATACTGGCCAGAGCCTGCAAACATAAAAAACAGTGATTAGGTAGAGAAAAAAGTGTGTAAAGTAAGTTTGTTTGGAACAGTCAATGTCAGCGCCCACCTCTCCTCTAAATCCGTATGTTGCAATGGCAGAGAGGTCCTCAAATGTCTGCAGCTTGCTTGTGGTAAATCGCTCACAAACTATTGTCATATCTTCTTTCTGCATCACAAAAAACTTGTGCTTAAAACCTTTTAGGAAGCAATAAGTTCTCCACATAAACACTTTGGTTAATAATGGTTCTTCTGGGAGATGGAATTGTGAGTGACAAGAGGGAAAACACCAAAAAACCTGATAGGAACAGGAATAAAAGTCTTTAATGATTTTAATAATATAATGTTCCATCAATCAATCAATCAAAGTTTATTTATATAACCCTTAATCACAAGAGTCTCAAAGGGCTGCACAAACCACAACGACATCCTCGGCTCAGATCCCACATCAGGGCAAGAAAAAAACTAAACCCAATGGGATACAATGAGAAACCTCTGAGAGGACCCCTGCGTGCTTGTTGCTACGGGGAAGAGGCAGGGAAAAGGCAGGCCATGAGGCAGCAAGTACCTCTGCCTCCAAGTAGGGGGCAATATATTGTGAACTTGCAGTTCAATGCCTCAGCAGTACTCACCAGTCACCACACTGGGAGAAGTAGGGGCGCTCAAGCTAGCAGACACATGTCTCTCCAGCGGAAGCCAGACTTTTTTTTTTCTTTTTTTTTTTTTTTAACTGTATTTATAACAAACATGGCATTTTTATTAGAATAAGCCAGCGTCCGTGGGTGTTTTTTGTCAGATGCAAAAATATTGTTTTATGCTTTTAATGAATTTGAATTAAATTAATGTGTCTGCCTACATGGAATATTATATACTATATCCAAAATTAAATACTTCTCTAAACTGGATTTGTACACAAAATGAATGTGACCATACAAAGGAAGTTTTCAAGGAGGAAAGCTATTGCTGCTTCAGATAAAAACACAGACAGGTAAGATACACTCACAATACTTGATTCATTTGTTGAAAGCAAATGGGACCAAAAGTATTCAATACAACTTCATCAAATACTTTTTGAACCCATTTATCATATCATAATATCATTATGATAACATTTTTATGGAAGCGAATAACTCCCTTCTTTTTCCTGTTACCTTAATGTGCATCCTAAATTAACAATGATTAGAGCTGCACATATGAATTTAAGTAAAAAAAGAAGAAAAGAAAAAACTCCCAAATTCTCTATGCCTCACCTGGTGTATAGTTCATCGCACGTCACTGCATTCAAACGTATTTACAAACCCCGTTTCCATATGAGTTGGGAAATTGTGTTAGATGTAAATATAAACAGAATAAAATGATTTGCAAATCATTTTAAACCCATATTCAGTTGAATATGCTACAAAGACAACATATTTGATGTTCAAACTGATAAACATTTTTTTGTGTGCAAATAATCATTAATTTTAGAATTTGATGCCAGCAACACGCGACAAAAAAGTTGGGAAAGGTGGCAATAAATACTGATAAGGTTGAGGAATGCTCATCAAACACTTATATGGAACATCCCACAGGTGTGCAGGCTAATTGGGAACAGGTGGGTGCCATGATTGGGTATAAAAGCAGCTTCCATGAACTGCTAAGTAATTCACAAACAAGGATGGAGTGAGAGTCATTACTTTGTAAGCAAATTGTCGAAAAGTTTTAGAACAACATTTCTCAACGAGCTATTGCAAGGAATTTAGGGATTTTACCATCTATGGTCCATAAAATCATCAAAAAGTTCAGGGAATCTGGAGAAATCTTTGCACGTAAGCAAGGATATTACGGAATTTTGATCCCTCAGGTGGTACTGCATCAAAAACCGACATCAGCGTGTAAAGGATATCATCACATGGGCTCAGGAACACTTCATAAAACCACTGTCAGTAACTAGAGTTGGTCGCTACATCTGTAAGTGCAAGTTAAAACTCTACTATGCAAAGCCAAACCCATTTATTAACAATTTCCTGAAACGCCGCCGGCTTGGCTGGGCCCGAGCTCATCTAAGATGGACTGATGCAAAGTGGAAAGGTGTTCTGTGGTCTGACGAGTCCACATTTCAAATTATATTTGGAAACAGAGGATGTGGTGTCCAGAACAAAGAGGAAAATAACCATTAGGATTGTTATAGGCGCAAAGTTCAAAAGCCAGCATCTGTGATGGTATGGGGGTGTATTAGTGCCCAAGGCGTGGGTAACTTACACATCTGTGAAGGCACCATTAATGCTGAAAGGTCCATACAGGTTTTGGAACAACATATGTTGTCATCCAAGCAACGTTATCATGGACGCCCCTGCTTATTTCAGCAAGACACGAGTTACAACAGCGTGGCTTCATAAAAAAAGAGTGCGGGTACTTTCCTGGCCCGCCTGCAGTCCAGACCTGTCTCCCATTGAAAATGTGTGGTGCATTATGAAGCGTAAAAGACGACAGCGGAGACCCCGGACTGTTGAACGACTGAAGCTCTACATAAAACAAGAATGGGAAAGAATTCCACTTTCAAAGCTTCAACAATTAATTTCCTAAGTTCCCAAACGTTTATTGAGTGTTGTTAAAAGAAAAGGTGATGTAACACAGTGGTGAACATGCCCTTTCACAACTACTTTGGCACGTTTTGCAGCCATGAAATTCTAAGTTAATTATTATTTGCAAGAAAAAAATGAAGTTTATCAGTTTGAACATCAAATATCTTGTCTTTGTAATGCATTCAATTGAATATGATTTGCAAATCATTGTATTCCATTTATATTTACATCTAACACAATTTCCCAACTCATATGGTAACAGGGTTTGTAATTTAATATATAGTTAATGCTGTTCTTATTGTAGATATTTTTATACTTGATCTTAATTTCCCTTTTTCTCTTTAACATTACACAAGCTGTATACTACTGTTAGTTTTTATTTCAAACTCATTTGTATAACACCCTTTTCCTTACATTTCCATGCATTGCACCAAATTTGTTTTTGTTTTTTATTAAAAAATTGTGACACAGGACGTAAACAAACTTAAATGAGCAAAATGTAAGCAAACAAAATCATGTAAGTGTCATGACATGGTGTGAATGATGACATATTGAGATTCATTAATCTCTGCTTCTCTCTACTCCTATTCAGACATTATGCAAATGTCCCACCATATTTTTTAACAACCAATGTGAGTTAATGCACAAAATAAATGAAGGCATCCTCCAGGTGTGTGCCTACCCTGATACCGGTGCCGTTGTCCTGAATCTGGAGCAGCTTTAGTCCGCCGTCCTTTACGGTCACCTGGATGTTGGTAGATTTTGCATCCAGACTGCAACATTAGACAAAACACCACGGTTACTCATTTAGATGTTGTGTAACGTCACTTATATTGTTGCAGCAGTTACCAGTTTTCAATCATTTCTTTGACGGCGTTAGCAGGTCGTTGAATAACTTCTCCAGCCGCTATTCGGTTAACAACCGTCTCGTCGAGCCTGCGGATAACTCCGGCCATAGTTTGGGTTTTAAAAGACTCCGCCTTCAGTTTCGGGATGGCTAACAGTACAGTCGGCTCCGTCAATGCATGTTAAAAACTGTTGTTTACATATTACTGTGTTCATGTAGAAAACCGGAAGTTATTACACAGCCGGAAGAACATGTTTAAAAAGAAAGACCTCTCACTTGCCTGAAAAAATATTTTTCAGTCACACAACTTGAGTCTGTTTGAAAATAGGTATTTTGGATTTAGTTAATATTTAATATTAACGTTTTGTTACGTTTGAATGCCTTTTGGCAATAACCAGGGCGTTGTTTTTCGTTTTCCATTTGCGTCGAATGCATTTCTATACAAACGATCTTTGAAAACACCGCGCGCGGGCAAAACATTGTGCGATGACTACGTATTATCCATGACGTCATCACGTTCGTTTTCTTCTTCGTGTGTTTTGTGGCTTAGCTAGATTGTTAAAAATGTGTACAGCGCTACCAACAGGTGTGCTGGAATGTTGTTGTTTTTTTTGATTGATTGATACTTTTATTAGTAGATTGCACAGTTCAGTACATATTCCGTACAATTGACCACTAAATGGTAACACCCGAATAAGTTTTTCAACTTGTTTAAGTCGGGGTCCACGTTAATCAATTCATTTAATTCATTTCAATTCAATTTAAGAAAACGTTATTTGTCCCTGGGGGGGACAAAAACAACTAATTAAAAGTATTGAAATAAGTAAATGAAGTAACATCTATGAGATTAAGTATCACTTTTAAAAAATCAAAATCAATAAATGCAGGGGAACTTTGATGTATATATGTATATATATATATATATATATATATATATATATATATATATATATATAAATCCATCCATTATCTACCGCTTGTCCCTTTCGGGGGCACGGGGGTTGCTGGAGCTTATCTCAGTTTCATTCGGGCGGAAGGTGGCGTACACCCTGGACAAGTCGCCACCTCATCGTAGGGCCAGGTTTATTGGCAACACTAAATTGGCCCTATATATATATATATATATATATATATATATATATATATATATATATATATATATATATATATATATCCATCCATCCATCCATTTTCTACCACTTATTCCCTTTCGGGGGCACGGGGGTTGCTGGAGCTTATCTCAGTTTCATTCGGGCGGAAGGCAGCGTACACCCTGGACAAGTCGCCACCTCATCGTAGGGCCAGGTTTATTGGCAACACTAAATTGGCCCTATATATGTATATATATATATATATATATATATATATATATATATATATATATATATGTATGTATTTATATATTTATACATATATATATATATACATATATAGATATAATTATATATATACAGTGTATATATATATATATATATATATATATATATATACACACACACATAACAAAAGTTAGTCATATTTAAAGACAAAGTTTAGTGTTAATATTAGTTATTACGATCAGCTTCTTCTCTTGACATTGTGCTTTTTTGTGCTCATTTTTCCCCATTTTGTTGAGTTGTTGTTGCCAATAAACCTTGTTTTCTTTTATAATGTTATGCCAGACAATAGAAAATTAACCTATTGCTGTAATTTGGCTTCAGGTTTGATGTTAGTTCAGTTTTAATTTAGTTTGACAGGACACAAATTGTTCTGTTCTTTACATTATTCACCAAACGACACAAGTTTTTAATTTGTGTATTGTTGCGTCTACACTGCTTAAGTATTTAGCCACACTGCCAAGCTTGACTTTGCAGTCTATAGCAGAACTGGTTAGTCAGATATTTACTGTACGAAATACAGCATGTTTTGAAAAGGTAGCAAAGTTATAAACATATATTTTAAGGTTACAGTGTTTAGTATGTGCTTGCTTCAATGGCTACCAAGGAATCGTTGAACTTTGTCATCAGGCAGGATGACTTCATCAGTATACAACTCTGTGAGGATGATCCCCCAGGGTGAGACACTGTTGAGCAATCAGGCCAGGCTGGGCTTTATAGATTTTCTTCTGTCCAACATGAACTTTGGTCCAGCTTTCAAGAGCATGGAGAAAATAAAGAAATGGTGAAATTGTTAAATGCAGTTTCAGAATTTAACTCACATGCTCAACAGCGTTATTAACCCCATACAATAAGTGTGATGATGACAGAGAAGTGGATGGGTCACCCTAATGCTTTTAGGTCTAATTGCTCTCAACAAAGAGTGTCAGTTTTGCCGTTCTGTTGCATTTAATGAACTTAGCTTATACAAAGTTTAAGTGCACTCATTAACTTTATACCTCCAGTGCATTCTTTTAATGATCCAATACATTCAGGGTCAACCCTTGCTCCAGCATTGTTTTAGACTTAGATTTAGACAAACTTTAATGACACTTGTGGCTTTATTTCATGGAAACATCATGAGCATTCCAATTCATCTGCAGGCGCCTATTTTAGCAACTTGCTGTGCTGCTTTTTGAGCCTTAGTTTCAGTCCCACTAATAAACAAGCCTCAGGCAGACACACTGTATAACCTGAAAGGTCACTGTAAGTATGAAAGAAGGCATTTTGAACCGTATCAATTGTTTTTAATGCTGTGCCTTTGTTCTGCTCTCTCAGCTCTGTGTTGACTTTTGTAGCCCTGAAGAAGGTGTGCCGACAGCATGATGCCAAACATTACGATTTTTCCATTGATTCCAGATGTACACTAATATTTACATTGGCCATCAGTTATGGCGTACGGTATGCAACATGCACTTCCCATACTTTGGACACAGGAAAGTTGTCAATTGTTGTATCTCTGCATCCAACGTGTATTGGAAGGAAATTATGTAAATCCTTAACCTGTCTTTGAGACGCTGCTGGAAGGAGCAATCAACTGAGTGTGGGGAACATCCACAGGATGTCTAACAGGAAACAGTACAATAGAAAGAAATCAAGTAAAACGGAAATAAGTCACTATTTCTGTTGCTATGGACTGTTTATGATGTCAAGCAGCCATTATGACGTCCTGCAAAGCTTTTTTCCATCCAGTTCAGGGGTCTCAAATGTGCCATTAGCAGGCCCATATTGATTGCCCTATACATAACTTCATAGTTTTGGTAATTGTGGCCGAGACACATTGGGTGGCTTATATGTACAAAACCCAAAACCAGTGAAGTTGGCACGTTGTGTAAATCGTAAGTAAAAACAGAATACAATGATTTGCAAATCCTTTTAAACCTCTAGTAATTGAATACACTGCAGAGACAAGTAACTTAACTTTTACACTGGTAACCTTTGTTATTTTTTTGCAAATACTAGCTTATTTGGAATTTGATGCCTGCAACATGTTTCAAAAAAGCTGGCACAGGTGGCAAAAAAGACTAAGAAAGATGTGAAATGTTCATCAAACACTTATTTAGAACATCCCACAGGTGAAAAGGCTAATTGGGAACATGTGGGTGCCATGATTGGGTATAAAAGCAGCTTCCGTGAAATGCCCAGTCATTCATAGACAAGGATGGGGTGAGGGTCAGCACTTTGTGAACAAATGCATGAGCAAATTGTCTAACAGTGTAAGAACAACATTTCTCAACGAACTATTGCAAGGAACTTAGGGATTTCACCATTTACGGTCCGTAACATCATCAAAAGGTTCAGAAAATCTGGAGAAATCACTGCAAATAAGTGGCAAGGCCGAAAACCAACATTAATATGCTTCTTACCTTCGATCCCTCAGGCGGCACTGCATCAAAAACTGACATCAGTGTGTAAAGGATATCACCACATGGGCTCAGGAACACTTCAGAAAACCACTTTCTCAAACTGCAGTTCGTCGCTACACCTGTAAGTGCAAGTTAAAACTATAGTATGCAAAGCGAAAGCCATTTATTAACAACACCCAGAAACACCACCGGCTTTGCCGGGCCAGAGCTCATCTAAGATGGACTAATGCAAAGTAGAAAAGTGTTCTGTTGTCTGACGAGTCCACATTTCAAATTGTTTGTGGAAACTGTGGACGTCGTGTCCCCCGGACCAAAGAGGAAAAGAACCATCCGGACTGTTACAGGCGCAAATTTCAAAAGCCAGCATCTGTGATGGTGTATTAGTACGGGGATGTATTAGTGGGTAACTTACACATGTGTGAAGGAACCATTAATGCTGAAAGGTAGATACAGGTTTTGGAGCAACATATGTTGCCATACAAGCAACGTCTTTTTCATGGACGCCCCTGCTTATTTTAGCAAGACAGTGCCAAACCACATTCTGCACGTGTTACAACAGCGTGGCTTCATAGTAAATGAGTGTGGGTACTAGACTGGCCTGCCAGTAGTCTAGACCTCTCTCCCATTGAAAATGTGTGGCGCATTATGAAGCGTAAAATACGACAACGGAGACCCTGGACTGTTTGGACAACTTAAGCTGTACATCAAGCAAAAATGGGAAAGAATTCAACCTGAAAAGCTTAAAAAATTGGTCGCTTCAGTTCACAAACGTTTACTGAGTGTTGTTAAGAGGAAAGGCAGTTTGAACATATCTTGTCTTTGCAGTGTATTCATTTGAATATAAGTTGAAAAGGATTTGCAAATTATTGTATTCTGTTTTTATTTACGATCTACAAAACATGCCAACGTGTTTTGTATTATGGCAATCTTGAATGCTACTAGACACCAACTACAATAACTGTACAACAGAAAATTGACCGCAGAACAGATACACATTGAGCAACACTAAGAGTAACTTCCTTCAGGCAAGCAGAATTGTCTCTTGGGGAACTCAACATTGTAAAAATATGAAAGATTTACATTTATTTTACATTTATAATGACTGAAGGCTTAACATAGATTCAAGTTGGTTCTAACGTGAATCTGAAATGAATACGTCTTGCGGCCCAGCCTCACCACGACTTAACCTTCAGCGTCGCCCCTTTAAATTGAGTTTGACACCTGATCGAGTTGGTGTGACATTATTTTTAAAAGGATAAATTGGTAAATATTTTATTATGGAAGGCTGAAGGAAACTGATGTCCAAACTGTTTGTGTGTAAAGCCCAATTTTTGTTGTAATGTTCCTCTTTCTATACGCTTGGTTTCACTTGTGAAGCCAGCCAAACATTGTCTACAGCGCTAAGTATATCTTACGGTGTACCCCAGGGGGTCCTATTGGGACCAAATTGGTTCAATGTCTATATAAATGCCATCTGTAAAGTCACTGTTTACGGTTAGTACTACTTACAGATGACATGACCACAGTTTGTTGAGGAGAGAACACACAGATGCTATTACTATTAATAACATAGGAAATTAATAAATTAAATAGATGGTTTGCAAAAAACAGACTATCTTTTCAACTCCGTAAAACTAAAATAATGCTATTTGGTATGAGTGTGAAATATAAAAACAAAAAAACATAGCATACATTGACAGGGTAACATTTAAAAATATCTGTGAAATCTAACATAAATGAATACAACACAAGGTGGCAATAAATACTTCAATAATGAATAACGCAAAATTTGTTGTGGACAAAATTTCACTACATTTTCTCTATTGCTTACTAGTGTTACCATATTTCAGTTCTTGTGTAGGAATATGGGAAAATAACTACAACATTACACTTCATTCAGTAACCGTGTGGGAAAATAGGTCAGTATAAATAATACATAATGTATTTATTGAATCAACAATATGGAAATTCAATGAGTTTGTGCATTTGCAAACAGTTAAAATTAGGCACAAAGCAAACTATAACGTGCTAACCAATAATGCACAACTATTTTTCTCAACAAAAGAGGAAAAATATAACCTTATGGAAACATTTTAATCAAAACATGTGGATGCACGTACAACACTTAAAACCTTTTGTATATTGGTATGTGGAACTGAATTATGGAATGGAATAACCTTTTCGGTTATGTTGTTATGAAAAATTGGATAATGCAATGTACCATATTGTAACTAATCAAAACTATAACCATCACTATAACATGGTTGAACAAAATTCTACAAAGGCCGCGCCTTCAAAGGGTCGACACGTGATGACAGGCAATGTAAATATCACACATGCAACGTAAACATTTTTGAGAGCAGACTGAAAATGCTATGTGCTTCTACATTATGCATAATGTAGAATGATATTTTAAACCATTTAATTCAAAACACTAATTTAGAAAAAAAAACAGGTATGAGGTAAATGAAGTTGGAATAATTCCACACCTTCTTGCTACTGTAACTAATACTTGCATGGTTGACATACATTCCACTCTGACGCCAGCCCACACAGTGTGGTATGGTTTCACTTCTGTGATGTTCTTTTTTTTCTTTGCAAGTGAGAGAGGTGTTTTTTTTTCCGTCAGAAACCTTTGGACTCATCTGTGGACTGATCTACACCATTACATCTAATGACAGTAAGACAGATTAAGTTATATTTCAAACAATTATCCATGGAAAGTATTATGGGACATATACAGAATATGTCTTTACTCTTGATGAAAAATTTTAAGTACAACAAATATAGTGATGGTGGAGTAACACAAGTCATTTTTAGTACTGTATAAATGTACTTGTTTTGAGTATTCCACACAGTACCATTCCAGGGTTATCATAAAAAGAACATGTTTGAGGAATAAAAAATGGATGTTATCTACATTAAATTGCTCTAGTCCATCATTGGTAAATTAGTGTATTTCCTGGATTCTACTTAGTGAACATGTGAGATGCGAATAATAATAAGTAACATTAATGTACAATACGTTGGTGTCTATTGTGTAGGTACAATCAAGCCTGAAATTATTTTCACCCCTGGCAAATTTAGACTTAAAAGCTTTTGTTTAAATGTGAAAAAAAAGAAAAGAAAAGCTGAGTAAAAATGTTTTTCAAAATGATGCTTCTTGTAAATTGTCTTGTAATCTTCTGAGTCTGTGTCATTTTCAATCAAGAGTAAACTTGCTGGTCGAAAATAAAAGTAACTTGGGGGTATGAAAAATGTCGGGCTTGACTGTACATGACGGTGTAGGTTCTTCATCGCTATACATGAACTCCTCAACAAATGCTGAGACTTCCTTTGCTGCAGGATGAAATGTTACGCCTAATAATGAATCTATCAGCTGCTGCTCTTCCTTTTCCTTTTGTTGCCACTCTTCCTGTTGTATTTCTAGTCACACCAAAAATACTTGTATCAGACACGTTGCTTAATGTGTTCATTATACAGTAGTTAAAAAAAAAAAAATTGCCATTTTGCATAGTGTTCCTAATATTTTGGCAGCTATCTAAACCAGTGGTTTCCAAACTGTGGTACGTCTACTACTGGTGGTACCCAGGCTCTAGCTAGTGGTATGCTAAAAAATGACTTGATTAAAGCACAGTGTTTAATTTTACTATATTCAAACACTGTGATACTGTTCAAATTATGTGTATATGTTACAGTGACCAAATTATTAAATAAAACCTCTGCCTTGTTTTAATGAATACTTGGGCCTACTAGGCCATTGTATTTTATTGTAGGTACTTGGAGAGTCAAGTTTTTTTCTGAGGCGGTACTTTGTAAATAAAGTTTGAGAACCACTGGTCCAAACAGTGATGTAGTTGTAGCATCATAAAAAAACAAAGAAAAATCAAAACAAACTTGTGAAGTTCATCCTTTTTAGAGTTTCACTGAGCAGATTTGTTTTATTGGATCAATTTAGTCTCGTAAACTTCGGCTAATCTCAGAACTGTATAACTTTTGGGTCATTTGACTAATGGGCTTTGTCTATATTCGAAATCATTCAATTCTTATTGTGTAGTGCAGCTCAATTAACTCTGACAATTCTTTATCTCATGCAAAAATTATTATTATTAAAAATAATAATTAATCATCATTATTATTAAGTTCTGTCCATCCATCCATTTTCTACCGCTTATTCCCTTTCGGGGTCGCGGGGGGCGCTGGCGCCTATCTCAGCTACAATCGGGCAGAAGGCAGTGTACACCCTGGACAAGTCGCCACCTCATCGCAGGGCCAACACAGATAGACAGACAACATTCACACTCACATTCACACACTAGGGCCAATTCAGTGTTGCCAATCAACCTATCCCCAGGTGCATGTCTTTGGAAGTGGGAGGAAGCCGGAGTACCCGGAGGGAACCCACGCATTCACGGGAAGAACATGCAAACTCCACACAGAAAGATCCCGAGCCTGGATTTGAACCCAGGACTGCAGGAACTTCGTATTGTGAGGCAGACGCACTAACCCCTCTGCCACCGTGAAGCCCCTGTTCAAGCATGTCTTCAAATATTTATATAGTATTGTGCTTTAATGCTTTTTCCAAGGCCAAAGCTTTCCTCTCACTATGTTACTTCTTAATGTTTAATACATTTGACCAAAAAAGGAATTGATGCAGAGTGAGAGTGTAATTTGGGGATTTGGTGCTTGGCACATGTGCACCTCAAAAGAAAAACAGAGGAAGCTGACGAGCATTTCTTCATCAACCAGTCCCACTTTGCATTAAATTCATGGACAGGAATTACTTACAATACATTTCCAAGGTTTTTTGACTCAACTGGACCATCATACAGTGTACTTTAAATTTGTCAAATTCATCCAATATACCTAATCTGCTCTGGAATAACAGCTACAGCTGTTGTTGCCAAAACAATCACCAATACCAATTATAGATTGAATTAAATGATTAATATTATGTTAAGATTTCTCATATAGGATCATGGCATTTTTTGTTTGGACAGTATTTGATTTTTTTATTTCTGTATTTAAGATGTGTATGTGTTTGTTACGTCTTTGCGTCTGACTCTGTCTTGTAACACCAGTGTCCTATCATGGTCCTCCTGCCTCCGCCATGCCGCTCTTGTTGCCTCCATTCAGCATTTGTGTTGCACGGGTGTCCAGCTGTGTCCCCTGGTCTCGTGTCTAATCACATGAATGAATGTTGAATAAAATGAATAACAGTCAGACTCTGTATTTATCTCACAAAAGTGGATGTACTGTACCGCTCACATTTCAGAAAAAAATTATTTTATTACAATGTACAGTATCTTATTAAGAGACTATACTTTAGAAACAAAAACTTGGGAATTAATGGTCGTACAGCCAGCAGGCACCCAGCAAAAGAAGGAGCATGGTGGCAGTCATGGCATGAACTAGGGCTGCATGAGTACTGCCAGCACTGGGGAGCTGCGGTTCATTGAGGGAAGCATGAATTCCAACATTTTGAAACAGAGCATAATCCCCTCTTTTCAGGAACTAGGTTGTTTTTCTAATATGATATAGAGCCCAAAAAATATCGTACTTTCCGGGCTATAGAGGGCACCAGTATTTAAACTGCAGCCACCAAATTAAAACATATACATATATTTTTACATTTATTAGCTGCACTGGACCATAAGCCTCAGACGTATACCAGTACAAAATATTTTGGTAATGTTTATTTACACATTTCGATCTTTTTCAAAACAATACCTGTCACATGAAGGTAAATCGGCTGATCAAACAAAAAAGAAGTCATTGTCATGAACCTACTAGCTGCTGAAGCTATAGCTCTCTAATCAGCTAAACAGACTCAACAGCTCTACAGTGACGTTTTGGTCAATTGACGAAACTGAAACAATAAAAATAGAATGTCATTGTAAGTTAATAATACTAACACAGACACTTTTAAACATGTTAGAATATTCGGTAATGCTTACGACGCTAGTTTGATTACATTATGATATCAAGTACAAATATGCAGAAAAAAACTTGTTCATGCATCACACATGGGACGGTTTAGTAAGTAGGAATTGTTTTAGTTATATTATAAAACTTACAAATGTTGCTTGGAGTGATGAATGAAGACTTTTTTTTAGCAGAAACGCTATGAAAGAATAGTAGACAAAACGGGATATACCTCCGATTCAAGGCACGAAATAAAAAGTACATAACCATAGCACCTGCTGTAAGCAATCTCACCCAAAAGATGACGCCATAGCAAACAATGACACACATTTTCAATGTCTCTGTAGGTGTTGAAAACTATTTGTTAAACACAAAACATTATGGCTCTTAGCGAAACAAATTCCATAAATTAACTGCACCTTCTTTTAAAAAATGCAGGGTCCAAAAGCATTAGAAAAAGTAGCGGCTTATCGTCTGAAAAATACGGTACTCCAAGACGACAAATTCCTCCATCATCCAGGTTTAATTTCTACGGTATTGCTTTTTTGAGAAGTTATAAAATATGACCTCCTCTCTGAGCTGCAACCTTATCGTGGTAGAGGAGTTTGCGTGTCCCAATGATCGGATTCGACGAAACCTCATCAAGCTGGATGCAATCTTACTTGGAGGGGAGGAAACAGGTGGTAGAGGTGAACGGCACCATGTCCCCTCCCCTCTCAGTAAGCTGTGGAGTCCCCCAAGGCAGTATACTAGGACCTTTACTGTTCCTAATATACGTGAATGACATGCCATCAGCATGCCACTGTGAATTGTTCCTGTTTGCGGATGACTCGGTCCTGCTGGTATCCGGCAAGGACAAGTCACAGGTGGAACAAATCCTCAGTGCTGAACTCCTCAATATTTGCACCAGGCTCGCTGACAACAAGCTATCCATACACTTAGGTAAAACGGAATCCATCCTATTTGGGTCCCATATCAAACTTAAGAAGGTCAGTGACTTCACTATAAAAGTGGGTGACATTGTTATCACCAGGAAGGATGAGATCACCTACCTAGGTTCCATTCTAGAGGCTAATCTTTCCTGTGATAAAATGGCAACCAAGGTGATCAAAAAGGTCAACCAAAGAACGAGATTCCTCTACAGAATCTCCTCTCTGGTCAACAAAAGCACCTTGAGGATTCTAGCGGGAATTCTCATTCAACCCTTCTTCGATTACGCTTGCACCTCCTGGTACCCCAGCACCTCCAAAACCCTCAAATCTAGACTCCAAACATCCCAGAATAAGCTAATCCGGTTACTTTTGGAACTCCACCCCAGATCACACCTCAATCCAACCCACTTCTCCAAAGTGGGCTGGCTCAGGGTGGAGGACAGAGTAAAACAACTTGCACTGAGCCTAGTCTATAAAATCCGCTACACCTCCTTGATACCAAAGTACATGTCAAATTACTTCCTTAACGTAAATGACCGCCATAACCACAACACCAGGGGGAGCTCCACAAACCACGTTAAACCCAGATTTCGATCTAACAAAGGTCTTAACTCATTCTCTTTCTATGCCACATCAATGTGGAATGCACTCCCAACAGGTATAAAAGTAAGTGCATCTCTATATTCCTTCAAAACCGCTCTAAAACAACACCTCCAGGCAACTTCAACACTTTACTAATACCCTCCTCCATTCACATCCCATCTCCCCGGATTATAAACAACTCAAATGTACTTCTAATGTATATACTTGTTCTTATGCTATCTGAACTCACTATGTTCTCTGCTGGCTGTACATATCCTACTAAATAAGACCTACACTGTTTCAATGTCCACATTTCTCTGTTGGCGCAATTGTTGATGACTGAAGTACTGATATCAACCAAAGCTCCTCATCCCACCCCCCGGATTGTAAATAATGTAAATAATTCAATGTACATACTATGATGATTAACTTGTGTGATGACTGTATTATGTTGATAGTATATATTTGTACCATGAATTGATTAACGTGGACCCCGACTTAAACAAGTTGAAAAACTTATGCGGGTGTTACCATTTAGTGGTCAATTGTACGGAATATGTACTGTACTGTGCAATCTACTAATAAAAGTATCAATCAATCAATCAATCCTAGGAGCTATGTTGTCCGGGGGCATAAAGCTCCCTGGTAGGGTCTCCCAAGGCAAACAGGTTCTAGGTGAGGGATCAGACAAAGAGCAGCTCGAAGACCTTTATGAAGAAGAAAAAGCGTGGACCCAGATTTCCCTCGCCCAGACGCGGGTCACCGGGGCCCCCCTCTGGAGCCAGGTCCGGAGGTGGGGCACGATGGCGAGCGCCTGGTGGCCGGGCCTGTTTCCATGGGGCCCGGCCGGGCACAGCCCGAAGAGGCAACGTGGGTCACCCCTCCAATGGGCTCACCACCCATAGCAGGGGCCATAGAGGTCGGGTGCAATGTGAGCTGGGTGGCAGCCGAAGGCAGGGCACTTGGCGGTCCGATCCTCGGCTACAGAAGCTAGCTCTTGGGACGTGGAACGGCACGTCACTGGGGGGGAAAGAGCCTGAGCTAGTGCGCAAAGTCGAGAAATTCCGGCTGGATATAGTCGGACTCACTTCGACGCACAGCAAGGGCTCTGGAACCACTTCTCTCGAGAGGGATTGGACCCTCTTCCACTCTGGCGTTGCCGGCAGTGAGAGGCGACGGGCTGGGGTGGCAGTTCTTGTTTCCCCCCGGCTCAACGCCTGTACGTTGGAGTTCAACCCGGTGGACGGAAGGGTAGCCTCCCTCCGCCTTCGGGTTGGGGGACGGGTCCTGACTGTTGTTTGTGCTTATGCACCAAACAGCATTTCAGAGTACCCACCCTTTTTGGGAACACTCGAGGGAGTACAGGAAAGTGCTCCCCCGGGTGATTCCCTTGTCCTACTGGGAGACTTCAACGCTCACGTTGGCAACGACAGTGAAACCTGGAGAGGCGTGATTGGGAAGAATGGCCGCCCGGATCTGAACCCAAGTGGTGTTTTGTTATTGGACTTTTGTGCTCGTCACTGTTTGTCCATAACAAACACCATGTTCAAACATAAGGGTGTCCATATGTGCACTTGGCACCAGGACACCCTAGGCCGCAGTTCCATGATCGACTTTGTAGTTGTGTCATCGGATTTGCGGCCTCATGTTTTGGACACTCGGGTGAAGAGAGGGGCAGAGCTTTCTACAGATCACCACCTGGTGATGAGTTGGCTGCGATGGTGGGGGACGATGCCGGACAGACCTGGGAGGCCCAAACGCATTGTGAGGGTCTGTTGGGAACGTCTGGCAGAGTCTCCTGTCAGACAAAGTTTCAATTCCCACCTCCGGAAGAACTTTGAACATGTCTCGAGGGAGGTGCTGGACATTGAGTCCGAGTGGACCATGTTCCGCACCTCTATTGTCGAGGCGGCAGATCGGAGCTGTGGCCCAAGGTTGTTGGTGCCTGTCGTGGCGGTAATCCCAGAACCCGTTGGTGGACACCAGCAGTGAGGGATGCCGTCAAGCTGAAGAAGGAGTCCTATCGGGTCCTTTTGGCTCATATGACTCCGGAGGCAGTGGACAGGTACCGACAGGCCAAGCGGTGTGCAGCTTCAGCGGTCGCGGAGGCAAAAACTCGGACATTGGAGGAGTTCGGGAAAGCCATGGAAAACGACTTCCAGACGGCTTCGAAGCGATTCTGGACCACTGTCCGCCGCCTCAGGAAGGGGAAGCAGTGCACTATCAACACCGTGTATGGTGCGGATGGTGTTCTGCTGACCTCAACTGCGGATGTTGTGGATCGGTGGAAGGAATACTTCGAAGACCTCCTCAATCCCACCGACACGTCTTCCTATGAGGAAGCAGTGCCTGGGGAATCTGTGGTGGACTCTCCTATTTCTGGGGCTCAGGTCGCTGAGGTAGTTAAAAAGCTCCTTGGTGGCAAGGCCCCAGGGGTGGACGAGACCTGCCCAGATTTCCTTAAGGCTCTGGATGCTGTGGGGCTGTCTTGGTTGACAAGACTTTGCAGCATCGCGTGGACATCGGGGGCGGTACCTCTGGATTGGCAGACCAGGGTGGTGGTTCCTCTCTTTAAGAAGGGGGACCGGAGGGTGTGTTCCAACTATCGTGGGATCACACTCCTCAGCCTTCCCGGTAAGGTTTATTCAGGTGTACTGGAGAGGAGGCTACGTCGGATAGTCGAACCTCGGATTCAGGAGGAACAGTGTGGTTTTCGTCCTGGTCGTGGAACTGTAGACCAGCTCTATACTCTCGGCAGGGTTCTTGAGGGTGCATGGGAGTTTGCCCAACCAGTCTACATGTGCTTTGTGGACTTGGAGAAGGCATTCGACCGTGTCCCTCGGGAAGTCCTGTGGGGAGTGCTCAGAGAGTATAGGGTATCGGACTGTCTTATTGTGGCGGTCCGTTCCCTGTACGATCAGTGCAAGAGCTTGGTCCGCATTGCCGGCAGTAAGTCGAACACATTTCCAGTGAGGGTTGGACTCCGCCAAGGCTGTCCTTTGTCACCGATTCTGTTCATAACTTTTATGGACAGAATCTCTAGGCGCAGTCAAGGCGTTGAGGGGTTCCGGTTTGGTAACCGCAGGATTAGGTCTCTGCTTTTTGCAGATGATGTGGTCCTGATGGCTTCATCTGACCGGGATCTTCAGCTCTCGCTGGATCGGTTGGCAGCCAAGTGTGAAGCGACCGGAATGAGAATCAGCACCTCCAAGTCCAAGTCCATGGTTCTCGCCCGGAAAAGGGTGGAATGCCATCTCCGGGTTGGGGAGGAGACCCTGCCCCAAGTGGAGGAGTTCAAGTACCTAGGAGTCTTGTTCACGAGTGAGGGAAGAGTGGATTGTGAGATCGACAGGCGGATCGGTGCGGCGTCTTCAGTAATGCGGACGTTGTACCGATCCGTTGTGGTGAAGAAGGAGCTGAGCCGGAACGCAAATCTCTCAATTTACCGGTCGATCTACATTCCCATCCTCACCTATGGTCATGAGCTTTGGGTCATGACCGAAAGGATAAGATCACGGGTACAAGCGGCCGAAATGAGTTTCCTCCGTCGGGTGGCGGGTCTCTCCCTTAGAGATAGGGTGAGAAGCTCTGCCATCCGGGAGGGACTCAAAGTAAAGCCGCTGTTCCTTCACATCGAGAGGAGCCAGATGAGGTGGTTCGGGCATCTGGTCAGGATGCCACCCGAACGCCTCCCTAGGGAGGTGTTTAGGGCACGTCCAACCGGTAGGAGGCCACGGGGAAGACCCAGGACACGTTGGGAAGACTATGTCTCCCGGCTGGCCGGGGAACGCCTCGGGATCCCCCGGGAAGAGCTAGACGAAGTGGCTGGGGAGAGGGAAGTCTGGGTTTCCCTGCTTAGGCTGTTGCCCCCGCGACCCGACCTCGGATAAGCGGAAGATGATGGATGGATGGATGGATAAAATATGACAAATTATTTTTACTTTTGTACCTTCATAGAATATAACACGGCATATTGTAGAAAACAAACGTGGATTTTTTTATGGCGTCTCCAAGTTACACAAATAAATAAATGTTCTTGTCTTTTCCTCTTTATTAAGGATCTATTTAAAAAAAAAACTATAGTGATGGGAATAAATTACATTTACTAAAGCACTTATCTTGATTTTTAATAAGCTAGCATTTGACTTATTTTGAGTATTTTTGTAATAATGCTCCTTTATGAAGTACTGTTTGGCCCAAAAAAAACTTTACAGCTGTGCCTTGTTGCCTTGTGTATTTATGTTGCTGGTTGTGTGGTTGCCTGGTTGCCATCATTTGTGGTGGTGAGTCTGTTAACTCGTGATTTCCATCTCCTTGTGACTCTATATTTTTGGAAGTAGCCTTTCATTTATTTGGATCATGGTGTTCTAGCGTTGGAACGTTTTTTCTTTTCGTTCATACATACTTTCAGAGTTCTTCATGCAAGCCTGTTCCTGCATGCGGGTCCTTTGGTCTTTACCTCAATTACACCAGCCTGTGACATTTTCAAGATTGTTCATCTGTTATTTTGAGGTATTTAGAGTATTGTACAGTATCTATCAGAGGGAGCCAAAACAACCGTATCACGATTCCTATTTATTCTAATTCTAAATTGATTCATAATTTTCATCAATTAGGCCAGCCCGTGCTTGCTCACTGTTGGTAAATAAGTCATATATCAGCAGCTAAAAGAAGCTTTTGTTACATGTAAATTGTTTTTAAAAAGTTTTTATTATCATTTGTTATGCCAAATCATGTATCGGGAGAATCGGTTTGAATCGAATCGTCACCCTAAGAATTGCAATTGAGTCGTGAGTTGTTGTGAAATTGACATCCTATTATACAGTATTTACAGTACACATTTCGAAGGGGTCTTTTTTGTGAAGGCCCTTTACATCTTCAATACAACATGTGCCCATGTAGCATACATGCATGTTATGCTCACTATGAACCATATCTCTGCATACCTTTTTGCAAATGTCACTCATTTACTTTCCAAGCGCCACTATGTCTTTACTCAGCTTTAACAATTGGAGTTCCTTGAAAGCCAGATACTCTCTGTATAAGTTAAACATTCACAGCAATGTTTTATGAAAAATTAAACACTCTACGTCAGTATTTCATGTTTCATAAGCAAAGCTGTCAGTCACAAAGCAATAGAAAGAATATCCAAATATTTTTGTGTGAGCCACAGGGGTTAGAAGAAGGCCATGGTGGATGGCGTCCTGTGGTATGTTGTGTCGCAACAGTTGGAACATTCATGTTACTATATATTTCTCGCTATACCTAGCTCCTCCATGTGCTTTGGGTGGTGCCTGAAGGGAACAATGAGAGCTTGTCTGCAAATCTGCATTTGAGCAGATAGCTTGCATCACTTCCTTTACTCAAGTTATATAAAAGTTTTAAACAAAAAACAAGTCTATTTTGGGTCTGAGTTTGGGGCAAACTAAACCTTACAGAGACTATCACAATATTTAGTTTGTTCCTTTATCTCCTTCTATGGTTTAAACTAAATATAGAGACCAGGTCTTTGTTTGGATTCCAAGATTGTCTTTTGTTTACTCAGAGAAAATGCCTCAAAGCCAGTCTGATATGGTATTCCTGCAATAAGGATTGTTGTAAACTCTTTACTTAGCATGAAAAGAAAAGAAAAACTCAAAGCTGCCAGAAGACTACCACTTGAAGCCAATCTCCTGTGTT
Source organism: Nerophis ophidion (assembly GCF_033978795.1). Classification (NCBI taxonomy): domain Eukaryota; kingdom Metazoa; phylum Chordata; class Actinopteri; order Syngnathiformes; family Syngnathidae; genus Nerophis; species Nerophis ophidion. The sequence goes on from NC_084619.1 coordinate 29,180,840, forward strand.
GTTTATACAGCAACTTTACTATGACAAAATGTACAGTATTTACAAAATTGGCTCTATTGTAATCCATTGTCAGTTCATGTTAAAATATTTTTTAAGTTGTATGGCGTGAACCAGAAAAACATAGTTTGCGCATATGCAATAGTCTGCCTTAAAGTATTTTGGTGGTTCTTGAAAAAGTCTTAACCTAAGTAAATGTGACGTGCTTTAGTTTCTAGTATCTTCTTAGGTCCAATTGCTTTGCATGCGCACATGTATACGAGAACATAACATGATCCCTAAAGTCTTTGTCACTTGTTATTTTGAATGAAACAACAGGCTGCGAGTATACCGGCACTGTAAGGTTGTGAAAATGCAACATTGCTTTGTTGATTAATTGCTTTTGTGCAAAGGAGTGCACTCGTGCATGCTAAAGTTACCCTGGCAACCAACCGCCCCTTTCTCTCTATGTGAAATTTACTTTCTAGAGCAGAAACAATGTTTTGGATTTCACAGCAGAAGCTGCATTAGTATGTTCAGCTCCTTTGTGATAATGATATTGACTTTACTCATAACATAATCACAGGGTGCAAAAACACCTTACACAAGTATCGTAAAAAAAAATATTAATTCCATCCATCCATCCATTTTCTACCGCTTATTCCCTTTCGGGGTCGCGGGGGGCGCTGGCGCCTATCTCAGCTACAATCGGGCGGAAGGCGGGGTACACCCTGGACAAGTCGCCACCTCATCGCAGGGCCAAAAAATATTAATTCATATATATATATATATATATATATATATATATATATGTGTATATATATATATATATATATATATATATGTATATATATATATATATATATATAGTCTTTCCAGTTTACTATTCAGTCTCATTAGAAAATATTGGGTTTGAATTTACTTTGTTTTTGTCAGCTAACTTTTCCACTCATGCACAGTTGCACACAAAAGGGTGATGATTTGATAAAACAAGTAGCCCCACTGTGTTGCCTGGCGCTATTATTTTTCTGAGAAATACACCGCATAATGATACTGTAAAAACCCATAAGTCATAGCCAGGTCACATCAAACTGTGGAGTAGTATAACAGTCAGCACTAAACAATATTTAATACCATCCATTCATCCATTTTCTACCACTTGTCCCTTACGGGGTGGCGGGGTGCTGTATCCTATCACAGCTGCACATGGGCGGAAGGCGGGATACACGCTGGACAAGTCGCCACTTCATCGCAGGGCCAACACAGATAGACAACATTCACACTCACATTAATTCACTAGATATATATCAAAACTCACCATTAAACAAATGCAATGGAGAAATGCTGTGAATTGAAAATGATGTATTTACATACAGTATACACTGTAAGATAAAAAACAACAACAACTAGACATTGGTCATTGTTTGTATAGGTAACGTTGGCATTAGTCACACAAATCAGTTAATCTATAATATTGTATAATACTACAACCAAATGTTTGACAAAAACATCAACAATATATATGTTTTTATTGCGCCTTTTTAAAGGGATCTTAAATTTAAAAAATATTTCAACATTTAAAACACTTCCTTGTGATTTACAAAATGGCTGTGGTTATTTGGTCAACATTTTGTTATGTCATACAGACCATCTTCAAAACGTTTTCTGACCATCTGTTCAGGATAATGTCTATATTCTATTTTCTGCCAGACTTACTCTCTTTTTTATGCTGGGGCTGCCAAATATACTGTGATAGTGTACATAGCAATTGGTATATATTGTATATATGTTATAGACATATTATATCTGTATATATAATATACTGTACACATATTAAGTATATATTGTATATATTCGCAAATATGTTATATTTTACATTGCTATACCTAGTCTATTTATACCTGCATTGTCCTTTCCCTCCTTACACTTTCCATCATTGTAACTAAGCTACTGTGTTGAACAATTTCCCTTGTGGATCATTAAAGTTTGTCTAAGTGTAAGTCTAAGGATGCTCCGATGGGCGGTCTCATTCACGTACCTCCACTTCGACTGCGTCTTCTACCCGTCAGCCATGTTGTACTTTTTAGCGCTTCCATAGCGAGTCTACTGACAGATATAAGTTAGAACTACACGCTACTTTATATTAGAAATGGCAACAGTGCATGCAGAATGCATTTGCATGTACAAGCCAGTCGGCCCCACAACAAGAGGATAGAGAAAAAGAAGGAACTTATTGACAATAATTTCGGGCTAAAATGATGGATTCGCGCTAAGCTCTGTGAGTAAACCTCTACCATGTATAGTGTTAATTTAACAACAGTTTTTAATTTTATCTTTTGACGAAAATATTTTTCAGTTTTAGTCTAATTTTAGCTATCTAAATTGATTTACTTTTGTCTAGTTTTAATCAACAAAATTACATATTTTAGTCAGCTAAAATTACAGCAAACTTACTCTACTAAAATATAAAGTATAAAAGATAAGGCCTCTTCAAAAAATTTTTGAAAGCACCTTTATTTAGACTACCTGCAAAGAATTTGTTTAACACAAATGTAGCATGACCTTATGGTCCGGAATAATGTATAATGCATAAAATGGTCAATGAGGCACTTTTTCTACTTTTTTATGCTACCTCTCTGACAAAGCAAAGTTGTTCTGTATGTGTGTTGTGAAACAGATTTATGATGCATGCCTTCATTATAATTTGTTTATGAACGCAGGAGAGCCAGTATCAGCAAATACTCATAGAGAGAGCTATGATTGGATAAATTCCAGACTTGTCCCACCCATCTACAAATGTACAATAATTACATATGATTGTTTTTTGGGGCTTCACGGTTGCAGAGGGGTTAGTGCGTCTGCCTCACAATACGAAGGTCCTGCAGTCCTGGGTTCAAATCCAGGCTCGGGATCTTTCTGTGTGGAGTTTGCATGTTCTCCCCGTGAATGCGTGGGTTCCCTCCGGGTACTCCGGCTTCCTCCCACTGCCAAAGACATGCACCTGGGGATAGGTTGATTGGCAACACTAAATTGGCCCTAGTGTGTGAGTGTGAATGTTGTCTGTCTATCTGTGTTGGCCCTGCGATGAGGTGGCGACTTGTCCAGGGTGTACCCCGCCTTCCGCCCGATTGTAGCTGAGATAGGCGCCAGCGCCCCCCGCGACCCCAAAGGGGAATAAGCGGTAGAAAATGGATGGATGGATTGTTTTTTGTTTTCATGGCTTTTTTTTAATAGTCGACAAAAATGTCAATTATTTTGTTATTATCTTAGTCAACGTGCATTTTGTTTTGATTCGTTATCATCTTATTTTCGTCAGGTGAAAATATGGTGGTTGACGATAACTAAGAGAAAATGTATTAATCAACAAAATTAACACCGGTTGGAAAAACTTCTCAAGTTAGAAAAACGTCACAAGTTGTGCAAATGTCAAAAGGCTTGTGTAAAGGAAGTATAAAGGAAGGCAAGATTCTCCGCAATATCGCCATGGTTTGATTTCACATTGTCGGGACTTGTGCAGATCCCAAATACATAAAAACAGGTTCCAATAAGTAGGAAAAATTGATTTTGTATTATACGTCCCCTTTTGAATTAAATAGTATTTAATGCAGGAATGTCAAACAAACGGCCCGCGGGCCTGAACACGTTTTATACGGCATTCGGGATGAGTTTAGTAAGTATAAAAATGAGCAGAAATGTTTGAGGGAAAGAAACTGCTGCTCTATATGTGTCTATTAAATGTCGCATTAGCAATTCTTTGTATCTTTGTAGGTGATGCTACATATGTAAAAAAAAAAAAAAATAAGCCACATGATGTTAGTGCACCAGTCTGGGAAAATGAGGAAACTACATAAATAACATCCTGTAATTTGATTTACATGTATTTTTTTTATCTTGATAGATTGAAAATGAACACCAATGAGTTGACTGATGAACATTATCACATCATTCATTCAGAAAGTATAACTAACGACAAATAAAGATAGAATACTATTACATATAAGTGTAAAAAAAACAACAACAACATCATAATTTCTCCATTTTCAGAATGCCATCCATCCATCCATTTTCTACTACTTGTCCCTATCGGGGTCGCGGTAGGTGCTGGAGCCTATCTCAGCTGCTTTGGGGCAGAAGGCGGTGTACATCCGGGACAAGTCTCCACCGCATCACAGGGCCAAAACAGGAAGACAGACAACAATCACACTCACATTCACACACAAGGGCCGATTTAGTGTTGCCAATCAACCTATCCCCAAGTGCATGTCTTTGGAGGTGGGAGGAAGCCGGAGTACCTGGAGGGAACCCACACAGTCACGGGGAGAACACGCAAACTCCACACAGAAAGATCCAGAATGTGCTTTTTCTGTTTTTAAACAAAGAAAACAATCTGAAGTTGTCGTTATTTTTAAGTTATCGTGCCGTGATTTTACCAGTCCGGCCCACTTGGGAGTAGATTTTTCTCCATATGTCCCCCTGATGTAAAATGAGTTCGACACCCCTGATTTAGTGTGTTATAAATGGAGATTAAAACCATCATCAAAGTAGTTGATGTGCAACTGCACTTCTTCTTTTACTTTTTACATGCGGTCCGCATTCTTTGGCCTGATATGATACTGTTGTTATTTTCTATAAGGACAGACTTTCAATAGACCAGTCAGTATTGCCACTCAACATTGCAGGTACACTTAATTAATTACATGCTAGGATGGGCAGCACGGGGGAAGAGGGGTTAGTGCGTCTGCCTCACAATACAAAGGTCCTGAGTAGTCCTGGGTTCAATTTCCGGCTTGAGATCTTTCTGTGTGAAGTTTGCATGTTCTCCTCGTGAATGCGTGGGTTCCCTCCGGGTACTCCGGCTTCCTCCCACCTCCGGGGATTGGTTGATTGGTTGATTGGCAACACTAAATTGGCCTTAATGTGTGAATGTGAGTGTGAATAGTTGTCTGTCTATCTGTGTTGGCCCTGTGATGACGGGGCGACTTGTCCAGGGTGTAGACCGCATTCCGCCCGATTGTAGCTGAGATAGGCACCAGCGCCCCCCGCGACCCCAAAGGGAATGAGCGGTAGAAAAAGGAAGGATGGATATATATAGCTAGAATTCACTGAAAGTCAAGTATTTCTTATATACAGTGGGGCAAAAAAGTATTTAGTCAGCCACCGATTATGCAAGTTCTCCCACTTAAAATGATGACAGAGGTCTGTAATTTTCATCATAGGTACACTTCAACTGTGAGAGACAGAATGTGAAAAAAAATCCAGGAAATCACATTGTAGGAATTTTAAAGAATTTATTTGTAAATTATGGTGGAAAATAAGTATTTGGTCAACCATTCAAAGCTCTCACTGATGGAAGGAGGTTTTGGCTCAAAATCTCACGACGAGTTGAGTTTATACCAAAATGGATACATGGATGATACACCAGAGGATTGGGAGAATGTCATGTGGTCAGATGAAATCAAAATAGAACTTTTTGGTATAAACTCAACTTGTCGTGTTTGGAGGAAGAAGAATACTGAGTTTCATCCCAAGAACACCATTCCTACTGTGAAGCATGGGGGGTGGAAACATCATGCTCTGGGGCTGTTTTTCTGCTAAGGGGACAAGACGATTGATCCGTGTTAAGGAAAGAATGAATGGGGCCATGTATCGTGAGATTTTGAGCCAAAACCTCCTTCCATCAGTGAGAGCTTTGAATGGTTGACCAAATACTTATTTTCCACCATAATTTACAAATAAATTCTTTAAAATTCCTACAATGTGATTTCCTGGATTTTTGTTTTACATTCTGTCTCTCACAATTGAAATGTACCTATGATGAAAATTACGGACCTCTGTCATCATTTTAAGTGGGAGAACTTGCACAATCGGTGGCTGACTAAATACTTTTTTGACCCACTGTGTGTATATATATATATATATATATATATATATATAGGTATATATATATATATATATATATATGAAATACTTGACTTGGTGAATTCTAGCTGTAAATATACTCCTCCCCTCTTAACCACGCCCCCACCTCCCGAAATCGGAGGTCTCAGGGTTGTCAAGTATGGACGCTGATAACACACGAGGTTGAATTAACTAATTACACCTGCTAATTATTTGGTGGTTTTCGTGTCTACAAGATGTGTTTTTCACAATAAAGTCGAGTTTATATTAAAATTGAAGTGTTAAAGGAAGGATACAGTTGATACCAATGAGTGTCCCACAGATGTTTGTCAAGCTACCAGCTGCGTCGCGCTCAGACTGGTTGACTCGTGACGCACGAGACAAGCTGAAAAGAGAGGAAGTAGGTGGAGGCGGAGTATCATCGACTTCTTCTTTCTGCTAGCACTCAAACATCTTCGTCAACATGCCTGAAGCCTGACAGCAAACTGGTTAAGCTGGGTTACGGAGAAAAAGAAACAATGTGTCACAACTCTCTTGCCAGGTCCCACTCAGATTGAGGCAGCTGGACTCGAGACGCGGCGGTGGAGAACCATTCGAAGAAGGCAAAATGGCCCGTGTAGTTTTTAAGCGACGGGAACCGTAGGGACAACGTTACGTTACGGTTAACAGAGCTGGGTAAGTTTAGATAATACCGCCAGAAGTGTGTTTTAAGTGTGTGTTATGCGTGTGTTTGATTGTACGAAGTGTAACATATGTCCCAAGCTATTTTAACAAAGTCTGCTATGTTACCTATTACCTAGTCATAACACATAAGTTCTGAATATGAAGCCGTGCGATCACCATTAACTCTGTTCTTAGATTCCGAGCTTTTAGGTTTTTTTTAGTTTTTTTTAATCTTTCAAGCAGACACTGAAATGATTTTCGTCAGTTCGCGAATGGAGACTTTCGTGTTTTTGGCCAAAGGGAGGAGCCGCGCCCATAACTGTCCTTTGCTGGCATTCTATCTCCCCTCATTCATTTGCCTTTAAAATTGTTGCAAAGTAGGGTGGAGAAACCTGCTATGAAAGTTCCAAAAGTCTCTCTCTCTCTCTCTCCTTTGATTATTTGTTCTTGGGCAACAGCGTTGGAATACGGTACTGCAGGCTAGCATATAGAAATAAAACGGGCACAAACAGCCATCAATCCATCCATTTTGTACCCCATATTCCCTTTGGGGTCGCGGGGGGCGCTAGTGCCTGTCTCAGCTACAATCGGCCGGAAGGCGGAGTACACCCTGGACAAGTCGCCACCACAACGCAGGGCCAACACAGATAGACAACATTCACACTCACATTCACACACAGGCCAATTTAGTGTTGCCAATCAACTTATCCCCAGTGCAAATCAATTTATCCCCAGGTGCATGTCTTTGGAGGTGGGAGGCGGAAATAATACAAACCTCTGTGTTCAAATCATGTTTGAAATCTAAGTAATAGGTGGCGACTTGTGTCGGGTTTACCCCGCCTTCTGCCCCAGTGCAGCTGGAATAGGCTCCAGCGACCCCGAAACGGACAAGCAGGAGAAAATAAATGGATAATCTGAATTGGCGACAACATTAGATAAAATTAAAGTACCAAGGATTGTCACACACACACACACTAGGTGGGGTGAAATTACTCTCTGCATTTGACCCACCCCATGTTCACTCCCTGGGATTTGAAGGGGAGAAGTGAGCAGCAGCCGCGTTCGGGAATCATTCTGGTGAAGTGCCAAGCAGGGAGGTTATATCTGAACAGGGAGGTTATATCTGAACACTAACAATTAGGGCTGGGAATCTCAGGGTACCTCACAATAAATGGCTCACAATGGCGATACATATATTTATTTTCATAACCTACGATATAGGAGTGAAACAAAAAGAAACATCTTCCATACTGCTAATTCCTTATCCAGCTTTTGTCCCATCCACACTATAAAAGCCAAAGTAAGTCCACACTTGACATGGCACACTAATGGATAGGGACGGGTGCTAAAACTTGGTTTCTTAATAATGGCACTGGTGCCAGCGTAAGCGTTAGTAACTAGACTGGGGGGTGTGGGGGATAGTACAAATTAGTGCCTCATTTTGGTGCTAAATGAAGGCATACTGAGACACCTGCAACAAGTGCTTAAAGATTTGTGCAAGTAACATCTAGTAAGTAATGCGCATTGATCATCTATCGTAAGCGTATACTATTGCGATAGTTTGTCATCGCCATATTTTGTCACACTCTTACCAAGTTTGTAACAACAGTATTTGTTTCCAGAATTGGGGAAAAATTTTGCCAATATCTTGTATTGATTGGTTGTTTTTTATAGTCTTCTCCAGCGTGTTCTAAAGATTTTTAGTGGAATTCAGGTCTGGACTCTGAGGTGGTTAATCCATCTATGAAAATGATGTCTGATGATCATTGAACCACTCCTTTGCTATTTCCATCCATCCATTTTCTACCGCTTGTCCCTCTCGGGGTTGCGGGGGATACTGTAGCCTATCCCAGCTGCAATCGAGCTGAAGGTGGTGTACACCCTGGACAAGTTGCCACCTCATCGCAGGGCCAACTCAGATAGACAACATTCACACTTAAATCTAGGAATTGCCATCTTGCCTGTGCCATCAGGGAACCAAACAATCAATAATTCGGTATACTCAGGTTGTCAGGTGGCCTCATTCTTTGGACACATAATTTTGCGGAAACTAGACCTGACTATGCTTAGTTGAACCCAGGTGTTTACTTGACCAGGTAGTGTATAATATTAATTTTTCATACACATTACATTGCCAGAGGAGTGTTCATTTTAAAAAGTGTTTCTTACTTTGTTTTACAACAGCTTTTAACTTGTATTTGTAAAAAATTAGGGCAAATTAACTCTCTTGTTCAGAAATACATGTATGCTGTTGAGTGACAGTGTTGGATTAAGCACCATATTGCTATTTTTAAAGGTAGAATTATACAATAAAGATTTCAACAAATAGGCAGTAATATATTCCCTACCATACTATCTGGAATTAATGTGATTACATGTTCTACATTCACAAAGTGATGTCTAACATGAACACTGTCCACTGCTGCTCAATGGCTAACTTGAATAGAATAAAGTGCTTCAACAAATTGTTAATCAGTCAATTAAGCATTTGAATTTTAATTATATGTTAGAGTATTTTACCGTCTAATGCGACATTTGTTAAGTGTACAGTTGTACCCACGTACAAAAAAAGGCAAGCTGCATAAATATTTTTTGAATCCAAGACATGAATAGTTGTGAGAATTTATCATGATGTTAAAAAAATGGTGCTGAAAATGTTAAGTGATTGTTCTTTTTTCCTCTTACCATCTTCTCCTCAACCAGTAAAATGGCACGTCGCTCTCAATGCTCTTCTGCCGGGGATAACCCCCTGCATCCTAATTATCTTCCTCCTCACTATCGAGAAGAGTACCGTTTGGCAATCGATGCACTGGTTGAGGAAGAGCTCGAGGGATATTATGAGTTTCTCCAAAGAGCAGATGTGGTGGACTTCCTGTCCACACCCGAAATTCAATACATACAAAATTGGGTCCATGTTCCTCAACAGAGCAACTACCAAGAGCAAACTTTTGTAGAGGCTGGAAGCGAAACCTCCTCTGACACATACTGGCCGATCCACTCGGACTTGGACGCTCCTGGCCTGGACCTTGGCTGGCCTCAGCTACATCTTTTTGGTGGACCTACGGAGGTCACCACTTTAGTTAATCCTCCTGAGCCTGACATGCCGAGTATTAAGGAGCAGGCCCGGCGACTTATCAAGAATGCTCAGCAGGTCAGTCTGTTCTTTTCTGCGGGCAGCATACATGAGTTTCAGTGTTTTAACACTTGCCATATGTGGGTTTTATCTCCACAGATGATTGCTATAGTGATGGACATATTTACTGATGTTGACTTGTTTGCTGACATTTTAAATGCTGCTATGAGGAACGTGGCCGTCTATATTCTTTTAGACGAGCAGAATGCAGATAACTTCATGAACATGGTGTCCAACTGCAGAGTTGATCTACAGAGTATTCAAGTGAGTCTTTCATGTTTTCTGCAATGCGAGTCTTGAGCCATGCTGTTGTAGCAGTTGTTGCAAATATTTTGTCATCACAACTCTCTTCAGCACTGTAGTTCAAATTTAATCAGTCCTTATCCTTACTATTATTCCAAAGGTCCAGACTGTAAAAAGAAATGCCAATAATAATTGTACTTACTTTTTAAATTACTAAACGATCCCCCTTTGGTTTACAGTTACATAATTTAAAGAGAAACAATAATGGACTTCTTTGTGGCAATTGATGTTATCTAAGATTGAAGAAAAATGTCTAGCTTAAAACTTAATTTTCTTTAAAAAAAATCTGATCTACTTAAGCGAAGTTTAATTGCCACCTTCACCATTTCCTAATTGCCTCTCTTGCTTGTGAGAAAACACTGAGTATAATTGTGTTTGGAAAACTGCTATTACAAAAGCACAGCAAAAAACACCAAAAATAACTGGAATAGATGTATGAGGTGAGTAAGCTGGCTATATTAAATGGATTGTACTTGTATAGCGCTTTTCTACCTTCAAGGTACTCAAAGCGCTTTGACACTACTTCCACATTTACCCATTCACACACACATTCACACACTGATGGAGGGAGCTGCCATACAAGGTGCTAACCAGCACCCATCAGGAGCAAGGGTGAAGTGTCTTGCTCAGGACACAACGGACATGACGAGGTTGGTACTAGGTGGAGCTTGAACCAGGGACCCTCGGGTTGCGCACGCCGTCCCTATATTGAGGTAGTTACGAAATATTGATTAATGTTGGTATGATGTATGTAAATATAGATTGTAAAAATGCCATGTCGCTACTGTACATTCATTGTTTCCCTTTTCAGAGGCTAACAAGTTATTTTTCTATAAGATCAATATTTCCAATACAGCTGTAGAATTTGCCACTAAATATTGCAAGTGTACTAAATTAAGTAGTTTTTTGCATGCTGTTTATCCATAGACACAGTAGATACTAAGGTTGCATGATACGGACAATTTTCGGGGCATTTAATTGATCGCAACTGGACTTTTCGGTTTGTCTTAGAAGGTGTTTTTGCCTCTGATCCAATTAGACTTACAGGTAAGTTCTAGTCTTCGACTTAGATTGATCAGATCTAGTCTAGCAGCTCGTGCCGAACCCCCAACTATTTGTGTATACTCCCAACATAAGGTCAATTGTAGTAAAAAAATAACTGTTGAGATGCTAAAGAGCAACCCTTATGTCAATACCAACAGTTGTTAAAGTGGAATTTACCCTTGTTAGCATTGTGGTATTGTTTGGCAAAACGATCGCTGTCGAACGACCACTACAAGCCCAAAATCAATCTTTAAACTAGTATCACCCACGTTAAGTTGTAAAAAAAAATGGCACAAAAGGAGCATTTGTGACCAGAATGTTTCTAACTCCTGTTATTTGTTGGAGGTTAATTAGTAGAATATTTTAAGAATGGTTGAAATGATGCAAAGCATGCAATTACATATCTTGTGAATCTTAATATTATTCAATCATGCAATTAGATATTCCAAGCATGTTCTTGGTTATCAATAATTAATACTTTCACTTTGACTTACGATTTTAAGTTATCCATTAATCTATTAGTAAAACATAATAATCAAACACAATTGCCAACGCAAATTGTGTAACAAGGCTAATATACTTTTATATTCATACATTTTCATTGTTACAAGCTACGCTCTGAGTGTAATTATAATTATGATGTGCCACTCAATAAATATAAGTTTGACACCCCTTTGTGTACAAAGTACTGAATGGCAGTGGTCGTTCTGATTGTAATTGTGATCAAAAGTTTACATATTTAAACAATTTTAAAAATTCTAAGTATTGTATCAGTCTAAAACTGCTTGGTGTTGGCTCGGTTGCCAAATCTGTAGTATCGCCAGTAGGGGTGTAACGATTGAACAATACATTGACAGATTGATTTATATTCCTAAATTTTAAGGATATCAATCTGTGCTCTGCATGTTTGCCTTCTGAAAGATAGGTATCGATCCAAGATCGTTTTAAAACAAAATCGATCAATATTATCCATACTAGTATAAAGGAAAACAGAATAAAGGAAAACTTTGGATTTAAGAAAAGCATACTTTATATGAAGTTTAACACTTTAAAAAATAAAGAAGTTAAACGTTCAGTGTTTTTTTCTCTGTCTGTAATAAAATGGCGGATAGTTACAGTGGTTGAGAAAGGTCATGATAAGTGAAAACGCCAGAAGACAATATCATTAACTACAACACAAAAACTTTCAGCTATAACATGATTGCAAAAGCCACAACACATACAAACAACACAACCCAATAATATAAAGCCGCAAGTTAACTTTAAGCAACAAAGATACGCGACCCACCAAACAAAAGTGACAGCAATGCACCAACTTCTGGAACACAACATTAAACGACAACAACTAACAGCCAGGGAGAGGTCATTAATCAAAAATAAATAAATACAAGAGATACTGTAGATCGAGAAGGCTTCGGAAATATGTAAGCGAGGGACCAACACCATTAACAGGGATGAACTTTTATTAAAAATTACTTGAATATTGAAAATAGAGCAGAAAAGGTTTTACATTATTCCCTTACAAGAAACAACAGTAATATAGTTAATATCACCTGCAGTATATCCAGTATTTATTTCACAGTCACACTGGTGGATTTATTTTTTTACTTAAAAGTTATTGAATCGATTTTAACTCACTGAATCGTTTTGGATCGTATAGTTTGTAAAAAAAAAAATAGTTTGTTCCTAAATCACATCAGCAACCACAAATATCAAATGGAATCAAATAGTTCTGAAGACGAATCGTTACACCCCTAATCGCCAGAGATGAGATAACAGAAGGTACGTGGTTAATACACTTCAACGGAAGTGTATATTGAACCATGTTACTACAGAGATTAACCAGCTCTGAACAAAAAATAAGGAAGTAGATTGATAATGGTTTTTAGAAAATAATACAATATTAGCAGTCTAATTAGGAGCCTTTGTAACCTGTTTTTTAATTGTTCCATTATGATTTATATGCAAAATTATATATTATAATATTAAGAGATTAACCAGCTATGAACAAAAGATAAGGAATTAGATTGATAATGGTTTTTAGAAAATAATACTACATTAGCAGTATAATTAGGAGCCTTTGTAACCTGTTTTTGAATTGTTCCATTATGAATTATATGCCAAATTATATATTGTAATATTCATTGTTACTGTAAGAGGTTGCAATATATATTGCAGTAGAGTTTTTTTAGGCCATATCGCCTATCCCTAATAGACAAATAAGTGTAATACAGTTTGAGACTGATCTACTGAGATCCAAATACCACAGGCTAAACAGGAGGTGTAAACTATAAAATTGTGTGCATTATTAGTGGCTTTGTTGCACGTGAACTACTAAGAGGTGCAGACCGCCTTATTTAAATTAGGTTTTTACATATACTCCTGGCTGTGGCCATGGAAACGCTCCACATTCATGTTAATTTTCTCTCCAACCTGTGTGCGATGTTGTTGAACTAACAGCATCTATAATCTGTCCCACCTTTTCTGCAAAATAGAATCGCAATCCAGACAACAGAAACTACTTTTAGCACACTGATGGTAGGCTCTGCAGGGAGGCGCAGAACACGGCAGCGCATTCATGTTTTGTGGAATTATCCGAATGCAAGAAAATGCATAATGAAAGATTTTTTCATATAGGAAATAAATTACAATAATATACAGTATTTCCTCAAATATAGGAGACATATTATAATAATATATTTCCTAAATGAAAAAAATGAACGTAATAAAAAAAAAAACAGCAGACACCAAAACGCATCAATGTTTTAGTCAACCCCTCAAATCATCCAGCAGCTATAAAATGTTAAAATGATACTGCTGAGTAGACGATATGTCTAATATTTTCAAATTTATGACAGTCCAGTTGACACACACACGTGGGACAAAAGTTTCTCTGTCCATAGTTTGTCTTTGCTGTGCGATTGCCTCCTTTATATCAGCCGTGCAATTAACTGTGCCAGTTTGCATGTACTTTTCAGCCGTATTAAATAAAGATGCAAAATAGTTCCCACAGAGCAGTATACAGTAAGCTATGACGGATCACATTGCGTGTGCTGAATGATTACATTTACATCTCCTCCCTGGGCGTTTTGATGATCAGCATAAATTCAGGCACACTAAATAGATCGCACTGCTTTTTTTACTCACTTAAGAAACGCACAATCTTGGTACATCTGGTTTGCATATACTCTCAAACGTGCACATGTTTTGGTGTATAATCATATTATCTGTGTACGTCACTCAATCAGCGACCAACTCTGAAAATTCACCGACCAAGTCCGAATAGGGACAACGGGGGCAATAGATAACAGCCAGATAGAGAAGTAGCGGTGTGAGAGACTTCACTGAAAAGCAACTCAAATGATTTACATTTATTACTAGGGGTGTGGGAAAAAATAGATTCGAATACGAATCGCAATTGTCACGTTGTGCAATTCAGAATCGATTCTCATTTTTTTTAAATAGATTTTTATTTCTTTATTTTTTTTTATTATTTTTTTTTCTTTATTAATCCAACAAACCAAGACACAGCAATACCATAACAATGCAATGCAATTCCAAAACCAAACCCGACCCAGCAACACTCAGAACTGCAGTAAACAGAGCAATTGAGAGGAGACACAAACACGACACAGAACAAACCAAAAGTAGTGAAATAAAAATGACTATTATCAACAACAGTATCAATATTAGTTATAATTTCGGCATAGCAGTGATTAAAAATCCCTCATTGACATTATCATTAAACGTTTATAGAAAAAACAATAGTGTCACAGTGGCTTACACTTGCATCGCATCTCATAAGCTTGACAACACACTGTGTCCAATGTTTTCACAAAGATAAAATAAGTCATATTTTTGGTTCGTTTAATAGTTAGAACAAATTTACATTATTGCAATCAGTTGATAAAACATTGTCCTTTACAATTATAAAAGCTTTTTGTTTTTTAAATCTACTACTCTGCTAGAATGTCAGCAGACTGGGGTAGATCCTGCTGAAATCCTATGTATTGAATGAATACAGAATCGTTTTGAATCTAAAAAATATCGTTTTTGAATCGAGAATCGCGTTGAATTGAAAAAAATCGATTTATAATCGAATCACGACCCCAAAAATCGATATTGAACCGAATCGTGGGACACCCAAAGATTCGCAGCCCTATGTATTACTTAGTTTAGGGGTAAGATTAAGGTTTTCATTGGATATTCGTGCGACCCCTCCACCCCTTTTAAGGGGACAGGCAATATGTGCACTCGTATAGTGAGGAGAATGTGCCTCGTTAAGCGGAAATAATTCATCTGGTTTTAGCCAAGTTTCGCTGAGACCAATGACGTTAAGAATGTTGTCTCTAATGACCTCATTGAAGGCAGGCCCAGCTTGCCCCAGAAAGAGGGCCAATTATCAATAAACGTTAGTCCCTGTTCTCTAAAAAAAATAGCCACTTGTTAAGTGAGACTAATCTGTTGTACCTCTCACCATTTCTACTCGCAAGCAGGGGGCCAGAGACAAGTGCTACTAGCTGAGCTAGTCAGCTTGCTACAGCTAATGCTAGTAAACGTGACTGCGGCGTCTAAAGTTACGAAATTACTCTGTTCTAACTGGCGAACACTCTAGTAGGGCCAACCTATCAGGGAGCAGGGAACCATACTCATGTTGTTTCTTTTACTGAGTTCTTCTTGTCTTCGGCGCTATAGGCGAAGAGTAGCAGCACTGTGAAGGAGCAGACGCCTTTAGAGCAAGTTGCTTTGGACCGGGACTAGTTTAGCTTTATTAGCTTAGCAGCTAGCTAGCTTAGAGAGGCGGTGAGACAGAGTGGGTGCTTTGTAAGTTTGAAAAGACTACTAAAAAATTTTGAGAAGTAATAAAGAAAGCTGTAAAACACTTTGAAGCACACAGATAGAAAGATAGTACTTAGCTTTTTAGCGGCAGCAGACTTTTTTAGCTTCAACGTACAAGATTGAATAGCTTAGTTGCTCAGACAGCAATGTTTTTTATGCAAGTTTATATTGGGGTATGTCGTTTCTTAATGGGGAAAAACGTTAATGCCACTTGTTTTCATGTTAGCATTTAAGATAGCAAGCTGGCACCAGTCAGTCTGTGAGTTTAATCTAGTTTTATCATATATCAATCAGTTTTTCAAAAGTTTTAATTTGAAACAGTAATAATAACTGTCAGAATATTTATCGTTGTTATCAATAATACCGTTGATCGTTACTTCCCTACGGTATAAGTACATCATATTTTCACTGCAACATCCTTACTGGTAATTAAACCTCTCTGCTGCAGTCTTGGTTTTCTTTCATGTCACGTTTTCATTTAAATTTAACTACACATTTTGGACGATCATGTGTTTTCAGTCCGGTCCAGTAACGTACAGGTAAACTTAAAAAATAAGTACTTTTCTCAAGCTCTACCTCAAAGTCAGTACAAGTAATGCAATACAGCTTCCTCGCATTAATGTTGATCTCTTGAACTCTTTCTAATTAAATGCTTTTCTTGCAGTTTATTCGAGTAAGAACTGTGTCTGGCATCACATATCACTGCCGCTCAGGGAAATCCTTTAAAGGTCAAATGATGGATCGCTTCTTGCTGACAGACTGCAGGGCTGTACTCAGTGGGAACTACAGGTGACATTCATTGCTGCCTCACTTAGTGCGAACACAGTCTATACAGTGTATGAGTTACTAACTGTTCATTGTCCTTATCCAGCTTCATGTGGTCTTTTGAGAAGCTACACCGTTGTATGGCACACCTTTTCCTTGGACAGCTTGTGTCAACTTTTGATGAAGAGTTCAGAATCCTTTATGCTCAGTCACAACCACTGTTGACTGAAGTTGCTGCTCCAATGGAAGATGTTGGTCTCTTGCAAAAGAGACCATACCCAAGTAAAATAACTCCACTCACATACAGAGAGCCCAGAAAATTTTTACCAATTGACATTGGGACTCATACAGAAGACTGGGCTAAACCCCCATATGATGAACAAATCGAAACAGATTGGCGAATGCAGCCCAATAGGACTTCACATGGCCCTGCTGAAGTGTACAGTCGATTTCCAGCTCAGCAAGGACACTCCAAGTTTCCCATGACGGAAAGCCCTGTCTTGAAACGTCACAGTTATGCTGAAGGTGTTCATGGCAGGTACCCATTCCTTGCGCAACCCAAAACAGACTTTGAGGCCAGGGGCAGGCTGTTTAATAGGGCTCAGCTGCAAAATGTGGGGCTAGGTCCAGAAGCCGATTATAGCAGCCCTGAGAAATTCTGCAGCCAACAATATCATTCAACAGATCAGCATTCTGAACCAGGCTTACCACAAGAGATGGAGCCATTTGATAACTTTGACCATGTACTTAACTATTTATCATCTACCAGGAATGTGGACTTCGAGCAGGCCTCAGAGAAATTACAACCTCCTGCAGATTTACCGTTGAGTTCATCCCCACATCAAAGGTTGAGGGGATCGGCATCTTCCACCCCTTTAAATGCAATGGATGACAAGCAGTTTTTCCAGGAGGCCAATACAGACCGCAAAGACCCCATGGTAAAACGAGGGTTAAGGAATTGGAGAATTAACTCTTACCTCAGTGCATTTGATAACCCTGATGAAGGCCTGCCAATGATACCACCTCAGGCGCCAGATCCTTTTGAGGAGCCCTTCAACCCTGTACAGCAAACACAACCACACATAGATTTATCAATTTCTAAAATTCCAAACGTCAGAGAGTTTAAGATTCCTGCCATACCAAGAGTCAGTCAATTGCCAAGTTATGCCAAAGCATTTGCACTAGATCTAGAGCAGTCAAAGAAATTGCAGGAAGAGAATGTGAAAAGTGAAGAAACTGTGTCAACTGAAACCAAAACAACACCAACACCCTCAGAATCATCATCAACAACTGAGGGGGAAAAACCAGAAGAGGCAGAACAAAAAGAACCACACACTGCAGTTCGAAAGGATGAATCATTTAGAAGAAAATACAATGCAGCCGCTCCAAGAAGCTCAAGGTTAAGATCTTCTTTGATATTTAGCTCTTTAGAGCAGCACACAGCAGGGCAACAAGATGATGAAAGTGACAAAAGTGAGACGGAGCAGACAAAACTACCCTTTACTTCTCAGGCCTTAGGACAAAGAAGATCAGGCGCAAGAGAATCCTATGGATGGAGTCGTTACTTAAAGTCCGCTACTTTTGATAGTTCTGTACCAGAAGCCTCCAAACAAGGAAGCAATAAACCAGAAGATAAAAGCTCTTCAAATGAAGATTCAAAGAGTTTGAGAGAAAACCTTGAGGTACAAGAGCAATTAAAACTGCCAGACATTGAACAAGGAAAACTCTCTCCTTCAACATCCAGATTGAAGCCTTCCGAAACTGATCAACCACGCCAGACTTTTGTTACCAATCCATCATCTGTAGATATGAGTGATCCTGATAAAAGACTGATGTTTTTTAAAGAGCTGGCAGCTAAACGCAAAGCTGCTAAGGTGGGAGAAGCTGAACATTGCACTCAGAAGGCTCAGGTGAAAACACCAATTGATCTTAATATTGTTACTGCTGAAAAAGAGGTCACTGGTCAAAATGACGGAATGAAAGGTGATGCCTCTTCCCAACAGCCTCAAGCCCAAATTTCCTTAGCGTGGGATGTCAGTACAAAAGGTTTAAGTAAAATCATATCCACAGAAACACCTTTTGATGGCAGTGATGAGACTAGCAAGCACAAGAGCCAGGTCAGTAATTCATTAGTTATCACCCATCGCTCAGAGACTGAACAACCTAGCATTTCAACTGATTCAAAGGTTGAAATTAGGAACAGCCATACAGCAGCATCTCTATCTGTTTCTGCAGAAACACAAGTCCTTGAGTGTGATTCAGAAGACCCAGAGCTTCAAAAATCTGCCTTAAGTGAGTTTAGCTCTGGTCAACAAGCCATTGTAACAAAAGTCAAACATGCTAATATTCCATCGCTTAAGCAGAGTACTGATGTAACACAAGTTCTCAAGTCTACCTCTAATGAGTTAACTATATCTGCTCCCAGTTTTGGGAAATCATTATCATCTTCTGGATCTACAAGACTTAATTCTAACATCCAAAATCAAGACTCATCACAGTTGGAAACCAGTGTGACATCTCCTCTGCTGTCATCAGAATCTAGCATAGCAACACAACCAGATGCAAAAGGCCCTAACTCTAAACACTCCCCATCCAGTCCTAATAACTCAGACCAGATCAGTAATGTGTCAGAGTTACCAGTTTCAATTCATTCTGTAGATGACTTAGCTCATGCGCAATCTGATGTTTCTGAGAAAAACTATGCTTCTGATTCAAAGCCAAACCCCTCCTCATTGCAACCTACAACAAAGACACACACTGACAAACCAAGGTCTCATTCACCTCATCACCTGACACAAGGCGTTTCTGAATTAGATAATGTCTCTGAACAAAACCCAGTGGCAGATGAGGCTGGGGTGTCATCCATTGTTGTTCCATCATCAATAACAGACATCAAAGAGGACATCCTAACTCATAGCATTAGCACTCCATCACTTGGACCCAATCTACTTGTTTCCCAAAGTCATTCCAAATCTGACCAAAAAGATACCAACATTTTTACACCCACCCTAACAGACTTGTCTCAAGAAACACCAAGACATGAAAATACTCCTTCCGAGCCTAACCCAACAGAATCATCTACTCCAGCTGTAACAGGTTTATGTTTGTCTTTGTCCGAGTCAGTTACATCAGTTCCGTCCTCCCAAACTGAAAAATCTGAAGGTTTCATGCCAGCATCGCGTAGTTCCTCTAAGGTTAACCCTTTAAATAATGGAACTTCAACTAACATAAACAAATCCCCAATGCAGTCTACCTCAGTTCTGTCCAGCAAAAAGCCAAACTCTGATAGTTCTGAACCATGCAAGTTAAATTTAGCAGCACCTCATGCAGACAGTAATGTGTGCAGTCAGAATAATGTCTGCCAAGAGTCAAAATTGTCTGTGCCATGTGAGAATAAGAATGTGGATGGTAAGACTACAAATACTGTTAAGAAGAGTGCTGCACTAGATTCTGGCTGCAGCGAAAGAATAAATGAATTGACAGGCCAAACTAAATGTTCGGAGAACACAGCAGATGAAGGTGTAGCGTCCAAGCAGCCAAAGTCCAGCCAGTCTCGATACCACTCGTCAACTGCCAACGTGCTCTCAAGCAGCAACCTCAGAGACGATACAAAGCTGCTGCTCGAGCAAATTTCAGTAAATAGCCAAAGCAGGAATGAGTCTACTAAGGAGCTGCCTGTCACTGATGATGAGAAAGAAGATGAAGCTGACAAAAATGCAAAAAGAGACAAACAAAGGGAGATCGGCTCACTTAGCAGTAGCCAGTCATCTCATGAGCGTGAGAAGTTGCTGGAGAAACTCCAAAGCTTGAGGAAGGAAAGAAAGGTTTATAGTCGCTTTGAGGTGGGTAAAAGTATTCCTACTGTATTTTTCAGACATTGAGATGTTTGTCTTATTTACTTTCTGTAACTACAAATGTTATCTCTCTCTTCCACACAGATGGCTCCTTAAATGGGAAACCGAGAAAGATGAGAGAAAAGACTTGAGACTGAAATACAGTAAAAATCTGGGACACTGACTAAGACATGTACGTGATCAGTTAAACATATTAGGGTAGGATTTCTATTTTGAATCACCATTGTTTTTTATCAGTGTGAAGTACATGGACTGACAGTCAACTGTGTAAAATGCACATATGTATGTTTTCATGGGATAACATGTTTTTACAGACACAGTTGGGTAATGTGCAATTGTTACAACTGATAACTCATTTAAGACATGTGTTTAAGACTTTATTTGGTCATTAGGTGTGTCCACATCCGTTTGTGCTGAAAAGTCAAATGTAATGATTGATCAAATTACCATAGTGTGAAGATTGTATGCTCTGAAAAATAACAGACAATGACAGCTAATTGGGGTTTGATTCCAAAAGATCAATAATCACGAGATCCTGGTTTTAATAACAAGATGGTATTAAAACTGTATTAATGTAATGTTTCTCATTGCTAATTAGCTAAATGTCTTGACAAATTAAAGTATTTTTTTTACTTGTACAAAGTGCAGCTTGCACTGGTGTAAAATGCAGAAACTGAACTTGTTGTAAAGTATCTTCTGCCATCTAGTGGGTCTTATTTGAACACCAGTTCTCACTTCTTGTACATACCTCAAAGCTTACAACAAAATGTTACCACATTGGTGACACTTTGGAAGGGTAATAAAGTTCCACCTTAAGCCCTCCATCATATATTTCAGCAGTGGCCATGGTGTTCTATGAAAGAATGTTTTGTTTGCCCTGAATAGGCACAGGCAGGTGATGATGGAGAAGAAAAAAATCTAAATCATGATGTATATTAGTCAACACCAGACCATAGACTTCAAAGTATGTATTTGATGTTGTTTATTAATTTACTAATATATTAATTAGATAAAAGTATTGCGTGGAAAGAGCCAACCGTCACCAAGTTGTTTAGTGCTATGGAATTTTCACATACCACCTTATTTCAGCTGTTTTTGTATGGTTTTAGTGCTTTTATCACAATGTGGTTTTGTTAGTACACATTTTGCGTCATATCCCTGCCACAACAAAAAGAAGTACAGTCGTCCCTCATCTATGCTTTTAATTGGTTCAAGGCCGTAGCGTGGTAAACTAATGTCTATTTGTTTTAACATGAGACACCTCTACACATGAAATAACAGCCTCATGTTCACCTTTGCACTTTTTTAACCAATTTACTAGTATTAGTCATTAAAAATACCTACCGTGGTGACTTAAGGAGCCATGGTCTCATCAAGTGTTCAATACTACTGTAGTATTGATATTTTCAGTTCATTTGGCTAGTTTTATGCTGAATGTGCTTATTTTAAGCCAATTATACATAGAATATTCTTAATATAAAAAGGGAAAACCCTGCGATAGATTGAAGCTACAAACTTTGAAGCACAAAGTGGCAAAGGACAAGTGCAAATCATGTTTTATTTTTGACACTTTTCTTTAAGATTCTTAAACCTAACTGTGTAGGAGCAAATGGCTGGGTGTTTTTTTTTCTAATTTAGACAAACATTTACTTTTGTTTCCTCAGAAAAGTGCCTCTGTATTCTTCTGAAAATGTGCATTTTAAAGAAATGTTAAATGAAGCAAACTAACAATATCAAACATGGTTTTTAAGAAAGATTTAGAAGATAACTTGTCCTCTAGAACTACTTGATGAAAATAAAATCCCTTAAAATGTCATTTTTTTATCTTTGTCATTTGCTTGCACATTTCCTGACATTTCACTGAACATTTGTTTTAACTTTTGATCTTGTTTATCAAGAATGTTTATTTCGATCTGATGTGGACTAACAAGTAGTACGACCAAAATGTTTTTAACCTCATAAGTGAAAATGTGGGACATTAGCCATCATTCATTGAAACAAACAAATTCCCTTGCTTTGTAAACAAAAACAAACATTTTGAATAATAGGAAACACAGGATATGTTCAAGTTGGGCTTTCCGCATGTTTTTTTATTTGTAATTTGTTGAACTTTCTCTAATTATAACCAAACATTTTACTTCACCTTAACATTAAATGATTTCTTACAAAACTCAGAAAGCGATTACGCTCACTGAGAGTGAAAAGACCATCAGGTCACATGCTACAGAGCACTGCTTATGAAATACACACTCCTGTACTTAATGAACAGTGGGCCTCTTGTGTGTGTGCATTGAGCTGTTGCACAGTCACTTTATTCTTTAGACATCCTTTAGTGGCAGCAGTTGTTATCGTCCGTAGTCTTAAATTGTTTTAAAGATTTTGCGTATCGATATCAAATAAAATGACTTTAACCCGGAGGAGAGTATATCACATTGCAACATTTAGCTGGTATGCATTTGTTGTGAAGAGCCTTGCTGCTAAAGATGGAGAGCAGTTACCACCTGGCATCTTTGTGTACGGGGGACCTTGGAAGTACCTCACTTTTTTGAATGTAGTAAGTATGATACATAAAAAGGGAGCAAGGCTATTATGACACTGAAAAAAAATTAGTTTTGTTTGCTATTTTTTCAGTTACTCCAAATGTTTTTCTTTGGACTGGCTGCAGTGAATGATCTCCATTGGGGGAAAGACACCCAGACCCCACTAAACAGATTTAAAGATGTTATTTTTGCTGTTTTTGCCTTCCCTGTTGGCATGGTGAGACGCACATTTAACATATATCTTCTGTTACACAACAAATCAATATACTTTACATTACATCTGTGGTTTAGTTTGTAGTTCTGCTTTTCTGGACCATCTTTGCCTTTGACAGAGAGTTAGTCTACCCGGCAACAATCGACGCCTTCTTCCCACCTTGGATAAACCATGCAATGGTCTGGATATGATTTTTTTAAACACATCTCTCCCAATTGCAAATACCCCAAAAAATATTCGCTGTTCCCTCAGCATACCTTGGTCCTACCTATTTTACTTGGAGAACTTCTGATGGAGCCACATGTCTACCCACAAACAACACATGCCCTAGTTACTCTGGGAGTAGTGGGCTTACTTTACCTATTCTGGTAAGTGGCAAGTGAAATGATAAGAAATGACTGTTATTGATTGTCACAGCTTTATTACACACAACACACTTCTGTTCCTCGGGTCCAACATCTATGACCCATTCAACTTTGTTTAAACTATTTTAAGACTTGTGACGGTGGTACTTAAAGGCTCTGTGTGTTACATGCAATCTGCATCAATAAAGCCTGGCGAATACAGTTTTGGCATACCTCACATTTAAAATAAGATATTGTAAAAATGATCTACAACATGTAGTGATATATGTGAGTGTGAATGTTGTCTGTCTATCTGAAGGGACAACCGGTAGAAAATTGATGGATAGATATGTCTTTTATTGTGAACATATTCCGCAGGATTCTCTGGGTGTACTTCTCAGTCGGGATATGGGTGTATCCTTTACTTGGGCACTTCAGCAGTGTCGGTCTGGTTGGCTTCTTCTGCTTTAACATGTCAGCTGTGACCTTTCTCTACCTTCTTGGACACAAACTCAACAGTCGTATGTGGAAGGTACCCCTTAATCTGCACTAACAGACAAAAGCCATCAGGAAGAAATCTCTTGATTACTTCTCATTTGAGAAAAAAACAGTTAAAGGGGTTTGGTGGTAGCTCTTTGCAAATGAAATATGTGTCCATTATAAAAAAACTAGTTTTATAAACTTCCCTCAGGACAAAATCATTTTTCACAGATATACAAATGCCATCAATGCATAATTATACAATGACGTGTGCTGCTCTAATATCCTATTAAATCAAGTGACAGCGACATCCTGTGTTGGCTCTTTACTTTGCTACACAACTTTTTTTATCCATGCTGTGGTGCATTTCAATTGTGGCATCATAACAGTCAAAATGCATTTCACACATGACCACTGATGCGATGTGCTTTGCATGCTCAACCTCAGTGCAGGAAAAGTTGTGGATGAGCATTTTTGGAGGTTTGCACCATGAATAGTCTGGTGTCTTCACCATTCAGTCGATAGCTCCTCAAACAATAGTCCTTTTGTTCATGTCCAGGTCATACACCTCTCAAGTCCCTGTAGCCTTTTAGATGGTGGAGGTAGTCTGGATCTGCATCAACCAGTCCGACGGAAAGGATCTTGGCCAATAAATGCAGATCTCCCTCACTCAGGTCCTTCTGTTGAAGCATAAAAACGCAATTCTTCATTCTCTCTTTGTTGTGATACAGGCTCTTATAGCATTTATCATGAGCGTGATGATTAGTGCTGACCCTCTTGTTGTTGTTGGCGTAGGATTCAGGAAGCTGTGAATTTTGAGGTCTTTTTCCCTGTTAAAAGACAAAAATTCAGATTCAAAACCTCCTCAAATGGCTCCAGCTTTGGTTTCATTCTCTTGTAGTACGATTATAGTGTCAACCAAACTGAATTCCACCATTTACATAACACTGTTTAGTCAAATTTGAACACAATTAAGGTTTATTTATACAGCTTGCCATATTCAGACACATTTTTGGTATCGATGATATGTTTTTGTTTGTTTTACCTTGACATATTTTGCTTGAAGTTTCCTCACTTTTAAGGAAGACCGCAGATGTCAGTCAAAACATGTCAAGGTAAAAACGCCATTTATAACACCTAAAACATTTCTGAACATAACAAACTGAACATGTGAAGACATAATAAACCTAATATTCTATTATGAAAGTTTACTTGCCTCTTTAAGTCCTTTGGAGAAACACATGATGATGATGAGAAGGCCAACAACAGTCTGTATGTGTGGAAAAAAATGTAATGATTAATTATTTGTTTTGTTATATTTCATTGATTTAAAAATCAATCAACAAAACATCTAAAATAAACAATGAACGAAAAAGAGCAGTAAGAAGTAAAACGTATACCTGCCCCTTATTCATACAGTTACAACAGTTGTTGTTAAACTCAGATGACTAGCTCTCTCTCTCTCTCTCTATATATATATATATATATATATATATATATATACATATATATATATATATATATATATATTTTTTTTTTTTTTCATAACATCCAATAAAATAACTAAACATGGAAGCAATAATTTACTCCAAGGCATATATTTTCATCATCATGATTTTTAATTGTTTTTAATGTGGGTTCTTCCGAGGATGTCGTAGTTGTAGTGGTTTGTACAGTCCTTTGAGACATTTGTGATTTAGAGCTACATAAATAAACATTGATTGATTGAATGCAGTAGGAGATTTAGATTGTTTTATTTCTCTGTCAAGATTGTTCAACAAACTAATACCTTTAATTGAAACACTTCTGTGCGTTATCCCTGTTCTAAATCTCGATGTAATAAAGATATCAGTTCTTTTTAAATTAAAACTACTTTCTCTTTTAAAAAATCTGTTTTGAATGTTGTTTGGAATAATTTGTGTATATGTGCTGTGTACATGATTTCTAGGATATTGTACTCTACCAATTCATGAAATTTCAATACGTTTAACCGTTTGAATATTGGGTTTGTGGGTTCCCTGTATGCATTTCCAGTAATGATTCTTACAGCTCTTTTCTGCAGAAGAAATATTAGACTTAAATATGTTTTACAGACACTACTTCGCACTTCAATACAGTATGTTAGATATGGAACAATCAGTGAATTATACAGAATATGCTGTGCTTTTTGATTTAAACAATCATTCACTTTGTGTAAAATACAAATAGTTTTAGACACTTTAGCCTTTTTTATCATTAATATGTGATTTTCAATTATCAATCTTAACACCCAAAAACATGATCTCATTTGTTCTTTAAATCTCAACTCCTTCGACATTTAATGAGCCATCCACACTTTTCTCACTTCTGCAAAAAAATCATACATTCCGTTTTGCTAGTATTCAATGATTATTATGTTTACATCAAACCATATTTTAGTTTTAAATAAATGTGTTTTCAACCACTTCTAACACATACTTTAAGTTTTGTCCTTAATTGAATAGGGTTGTGTCGTCCGCACATAAAATACACTTAAACAGTTTGGAAACCATTGGTCCAAGGACCGATCCTTGTGGTACTCCACAACTGATATGTAAGGCAGACTTCCAATTGTAAACTTCCAAAAACTGTTTTCTGTCCTTCAGGTAACTTTTGACCCACTCATCAGCCACTCTTACTAACTCATTCCATATTTATTCAATTTGTCCAATAATATTTCATAATGAAGCGTATCGAACACTTTTTGAAGGTCTACAAAAATACTTACTAAGAATTGTTTTTTTTGTATCCATTGCAGTTGAAATTTCTTCTGCCAGATCAATTATTGCTATTGCAGTTGAGTAATTGGGACAAAACCCATACTGACTATTGCTTACATTATTATATTTATTAATAAATGTACAAAAAATATTCGTACTTACCCCGATAAAATGCAACATCTCTGTTTCCCTTGGCTGTGTGCTGAATTGTCGAGTAACAACAGAGGAGTGCCTTGCTTTTCAGACTATAACGCTTGTACCAAACAAGAAAGAACCTGCCCAACAAGATGAACTGCATTTTCAAAGCCTGCGACCGCACGTGACCAAAGGGATTTTACGCAGTTGCCTACGTCAAATGGGTGTTACTTGTTTTCAGGACACTTTTGTTTGCCTTAATTGTTGCCATCAATTCCATTCAAGAGGCAGAAGAACCAAACTATAATTTCAGGGTTTCATGAACGCAAACGTCGATGTGTAGTGTGCATTGACGTTCACATTCATCAAATTAACTTATATCAGAAAATGACAAATACCCTTTGTTTTTTTAATTAATGTAAACATTCTGCCTGGGATCATTTAATATGTAGCCATCCTGATCTTTAAATATTCATCACTTCTGAGACATTGGCAACATTTTACAAATAATATTTTTATCTATCGTTGTCTTCGTCATTGTGTATTCACTTCAAGTAATTACTGTAGATACTTAATTTCTTACAATGCTTTCGGTTTATTTGTTTCAAACATGTGCAATAGGTTACATTGAGAAACATTACATGATCACCCTTGCACAAATCAATACGCTCAAAAGGAGTAGTAAGAAGCAGTTTTTTTTTTGTCTTTGCCCTATCGCCAAATCTTGGCACTCACTGATAGTTTTGTTCGAAACAAACAGGAAGTTTGTTTGGAAGAAAGGAAAAAATATGGTCATTGCAAAAAACAAACAACAAAAAAAACGTGACAACGGATTATATATGGAGATTTATATCTGACAGCGCTAACTAGTTATTAAGCCTTTTGAATTATGTGAAAATTATCATTTTTATTAGTTTTTACATACAAATTAATTTCCCTATATGAAAATGGCGACAAAAATATATATTTGCCGTTATAGACTACTATATCTTTGCTGCCACAAGTTTCAAAAAAAAATTTAGAAAAATTATTTGTAACCAGGCTGAACAAATTTCACGACAAATATAATATTTTCTTTAGTAGTTGAGAGAGATTTAGGAGAACATGAGATAAAATATACAAACATCGACATCAGTTAACATAAAAAATGTTTTAATGAGTGTTTAAATAACTATTCTTTAAGGAAATAGTATCTGAGGGGAAACACACGTTATGTACAGTATATCTAATTTCAGGTCCTTTTCATTCAAAGCTGAAGATTGTATGTTGAATTTGAATTGATTTATTGAAGGAAATAAAACAATATTGCATCAGGGTGCATCTGCAACCTATCCCATGGGTGTTTCTCATATTTCGCCACACGCCTCAGTTTGATGCAATGGAACTCTCTTGTTTTGCATCACTTTGTGTTGGCTTTGTTAACAGTCTATTTCCTCGTTCAAATACAAACCCCATTTCCATATGAGTTGGGAAATTGTGTTACATGTAAATATAAACGGAATACAATGATTTGCAAATCATTTTCAACCCCTATTCAGTTGAATATGCTACAAAGAAAACATATTTGATGTTAAAACTGATGGATGGATGGATGGATGGGTTGTACTTGTATAGCGCTTTTCTACCTTCAAGGTACTCAAAGCGCTTTGACACTACGCATTCACACTACGCATTCACACACACATTCACACACTGATGGAGGGAGCTGCCATGCAAGGCGCCAACCAGCACCCATCAGGAGCAAGGGTGAAGTGTCTTGCTCAGGACACAACGGACGTGACGAGGTTGGTACTAGGTGGGAATTGAACCAGGGACACTCGGGTTGCGCATGGCCACTCTTCCACTGCGCCACTAAACATTTTTTTTTGCAAATAATCATTAACTTTAGAATTTGATGCCAGCAACACATGACAAAGAAGTTGGGAAAGGTGGCAATAAATACTGATTAAGTTGAGGAATGCACATCAAACACTTATTTGGAACATCCCACAGGTGTGCAGGCTAATTGGGAACAGATGCGGGCTATGATTGGGTATAAAAGCAGCTTCCATGAAATGCTAAGTAATTCACAAACAAGGATGGGGCGAAGGTCACCAATTTGTAAGCAAATTGTCGAACAGTTTTAGAACAACATTTCTCAACGAGCTATTGCAAGGAATTTGGGGATTTTACCATCTACGGTCCGTAAAAATCCTCAAAAGGTTCAGAGAATCTGGAGAAATCACTACACGTAAGCGATGATATTACGAACCTTTGAACCCTCAGGTGGTACTGCGTCAAAAACCGACAACAGTGCGTAAAGGATATCACCACATGGGCTCAGGAACACTTCATAAAACCACTGTCAGTAACTATAGTTGGTCGCTACATCTGTAAGTGCAAGTTAAAACTCTACTATGCAAAGCGAAAGCCATTTATCAACAATACCCAGGAACGCCGCTGGCTTCGCTGGGCCCGAGCTCATTTAAGATGGACTGATGCAAAGTGGAAAAGTGTTCTGTGGTCTGACGAGTCTACATTTCAAATTATATTTGGAAACTGTGGACGTGGTGTCCTCCGGAACAAAGAGGAAAATAACCATCCGGATTGTTAGAGGCACAAAGTTCAAAAGCCAGCATCTGTGATTGTATGGGGGTGTATTAGTGCCCCAGGCCTGGGTAACTTACACATCTGTGAAGGCACCATTAGTGCTGAATGGTCCATACAGGTTTTAGAGCAACATATGTTGTCATCCAAGCAACGTTATCATGGACGCCCCTACTTATTTCAGCAAAACAATGCCAAGCCACGTGTTACAACAGCGTGGCTTCATAGTTAAAGAGTGCGGGTACTATCCTGTCCCCCCTGCAGTCCAAACATGTCTCCCATCGAAAATGTGTGGCGCATTATGAAGCCTAAAATACGACAGGGGAGACCCCGGACTGTTGAACAACTTAAGCTGTACATCAAGCAAGAATGGTAAAGAATTCCTCTTTCAAAGCTTCAACAATTAGTTTCCACAGTTCCCAAACGTTTATTGAGTGTTGTTAAAAGAAAAGTTGATGTAACACAGTGGTGAACATGCCCTTTCCCAACTACTTTGGCACGTGTTGCAGCCATGAAATTCTAAGTTAATTATTATTTGCAAAAAAAAAATAAAGTTTATGAGTTTGAACATCAACTATATTGTCTTTGTAGTGCATTCAACTGAATATGGGTTGAAAAGGATTTGCAAATCATTGTATTCCGTTTGTATTTACATCTAACACAATTTCCCAACTCATATGGAAACGGGGTTTGTAGGAGAGGGTGCTGCCATTATAATTGACTTTGGAAATGATGCCATTGTACAATGAATCTGCATCTTTATCCAGTTCATTATGAAATATGTGCCATCCTTCTAATAATACAAATGTATATGGGAATCCATTGTTGCATCATATACTGTATATGCTTACTTTGATTGTACTGTTTGTATTTTAACCTTGTAAAGCACTCTGCGAGCTCTTTTCTACAGAAGAGCTATATAAATAAAATGTACTTACTTACTTTTTGAGTATGCAGTGTGTACATTGTTTTCAATTTTTATGTGTAAAAAAGAAGGCACGTCTTAACTACTTTTCTTACAGAAGACATAATTGGGGTTTGGAGAGCATGTGACTGGGTGTGTCGGCTATGGTTGAGGGAGATGCTGGTCACGTGTCATTGCTTTTATTAAAGTATTTGAGCATTGTGCTTTTACCTGTTTAGCGGAGGAAATAGGATAAAGCAGTGGTTCACAAACGTTTTTTTTTTTTTACCAAGTATCACCCATGAAAACACTTGGCTCTGCAAGTAACACCATAAAGACTGACATTTAATTACAGTAGCGTAGTGTCAAATCAAATGTTATTTGTATAGCCCGTTTCATACATAGGCAAGTGGCACACCCAAAGTGCTGTACACAAAAAAGAAGAGAAGAACACGCAGACACACACAGCACTGTTGACAATAACAAAAACAAAACATGGCATGGCACTAAGGAATTGAGGAAAAACGCCATCTTTGAGGCGTCCACACTGGAGAATAGCTAAAATTACCGCCATCTAAAAAATAGTATGAAACATATATAGTAAGTAGGCTTAAGTGTTCATAAAAAACAAGGCAGCGGTTTTATTGAACAAGAATATTTAATATTTTTGACCACTCTAACATTACACAGTTTGAACAGTGACTTTGTGTTTGAAAATAGGACATAAAACACTGCACTTTAATCAATATATTCTTTGGTGTACTACTACAGTGGTTCTCAAATGGGGGTACGCGTACACCTGGGGGTACTTGAAGGTATGCCAAGGGGTACATGGGATTTTTTTTAAATATTCTAAAAATAGCAACAATTCAAAAATCCTTTATAAATATATTTATTGAAAAATAGCAACAATTCAAAAGACATTTATAAATATATTTGTTGAATAATACTTCAACAAAATATGAATGTCACTTCATAAACTGAAAAGAAATGCAACAATGCAATATTCAGCGTTGACAGCTAGATTTTTTGTGGACATGTTCCATAAATATTGATGTGAAAAATTTCTTTTTTTGTGAATAAATGTTTAGAATTAAGTTCATGAATCCAGATGGATCTCTATTACAATCCCCAAAGAGGGCACTTTAAATTGATGATTACTTCTATGTGTAGAAATCCTTATTTATAATTGAATCACTTGTTTATGTTTCAACAAGTTTTTAGTTATTTTTATATCTTTTTTTCCAAATAGTTTGAGAAAGACCACTACAAATGAGCAATATTTTGCACTGTTATACAATTTAATGTATCAGAAACTGATGACATAGTGCTGTATTTTACTTCTTCCTCTCTTTTTTTCACCAAAAATGCTTTGCTCTGATTAGGAGGTACTTGAATTACCAAAAATTCACAGGGGGTACATCACTGAAAAAAGGTTGAGAACCACTGCTAGATGGAGCCCGTGTACTACTAGTTGTACACGTACTGAAGTTTGAGAACCCCTAGGATATAGAAATGGGTAGGCCATACCTTATTTAATCGTTACAACATACATTACTAGACGCAATATAATTTATTTTATGTGCCACATACTTCAGGATTGCTCTGAGCAGGTGTTTTAATAGATACACCATAAAAGGCAGTACTTTTCTCTACACTATAGTGCTTTCTTCGTAGTGTGTGGTTTTGGCTTTGTTCACAAAACTAAGCGTGATTTTAAACTGAATAGCACAAGTCACTGCAATAAATAAAATAACCGAACAAACTTTTAAAAAGTGACATTTAAAAGTGCAAGCAAATGTATATGTGCAGTATACATACAGTATATTCTGCATGTAAGGTACAATAAATCACATAACCACTAAATTTATTTACAGTTATACTACTTTAATTTTAAATGCACTTGTATAAAATAACTGTTACACAACAATATGTATGTATATAGACACTTTTAGATGTATATAGAGGTTATTAACACGAAATACAAAACAATGTCATTAGTTGTATATTTTACAGAGAGGTGCCCAAATATGCTCGAGTGCTTTACGGTTTAACATTACATCTATGTAGTGAGTAGGCCTATTGATCAAACTAAGCAATTTTATTTAGTATAACAGGCCATTGCTTGGATTTACATGACGTCACGGCTCATTAACTATGCATGGTGGTCAGAGGTGGATTGTAACGCGCTACATTTACCCTGTTACATTTACTTGAGTAACTTTTGGGATAAATTGTACTTCTACGAGTAGTTTTTATGCAACATACTTTTACTTTTACTTGAGTATATTTCTAGAGAAGAAACGCTACTTTTACTCCGTTCCATTTTTTTACTACATTCGGCTCGCTACTCGCTACTTTTGTTTATCGATCTGTTAATGTTTGTTTTGGTTTATGACAGAGCTTCAAAGTAGGATCTACGCATGCCTGCGTTTCACCAATCACATGCAGTCACTGGTGACGTTTGACCAATCAAACAGAGCCAGGCAGTCACATGACCCGACTTAAACAAGATGAAAAACTTATTCGGGTGTTACATTTAGTGGTCAATTGTACGGAATATGTACTGTACTGTGCAATCTACTAATAAAAGTTTCAATCAATCAATCAAAAGAGTAAAGGAAAAAAGACACTTTTTATTTCAACCGTACTTCCCGTCAAAAGCCTAAAGACTGATCTCACAGTTCCTATCTTCACAATAAAAGTGCCCCTCCATTCCGCCTGCGCTAACAAAATAAGAGTCTCCGAAAGCCAGCGCAAACAAGTGAGCAAGCTACGGAGTTTGCCGCCAATGTCCATTTTCATCCATATTCTACCGCTTATTCCCTTTGGGGTCGCGGGGGGCGCTGGCGCCTATCTCAGCTACAATCGGGCTGAAGGCGGGGTACACCCTGGACAAGTCGCCACCTCATCGCAGGGCTAACACAAATAGACAGACAACATTCACACTCACATTCAAACACTAGGGCCAATTTAGTGTTACCAATGAACCTATCCCCAGGTGCATGTTTTTGGAGGCGGGAGGAAGCCGGAGTACCCGGAGGGAACCCACGCATTCACGGGGAGAACATGCAAACTCCACACAGAAAGATCCCGAGCCTGGATTTGAACCCAGGACTGCAGGAACTTCGTATTGTGAGGCAGACGCACTAACCCCTCTGCCACCGTGAAGCCTGCCGCCAATGTATTTCTTGTAAAGTGTATAAAAACGAATATGGAAGCTGGACAAATAAAATGCCAAAAAAAAAAAAAGACTTTCATGTGGTATTGGACAGAAAAGAGGAACTTTTTTTCTCCTCCATTTGAAAACATGGACGTCTGATTTCAATCAATGCAAGTCATCAGAATCAGGTAATACACCAATTTATATTCTTGTCTTCATGAAAAATGGGAATCTATGTGTGTCAAGTCAAAAGACAGAGCAGAAAAACACCACTGATTTGCAGAGCACACTCCAGGCCTGAAGGGGCAACAGTGATAGCTGAGGGCTGAACATCTCCACCTGCTTCCACCAGATTGGCTTGATTGAGTTCACCTGTTCACCTGCTCAGAGCAAATGCTTAAAATGTTTGAGCTTCAGTCAGTCAGCCCTTTTGACATGCTGCTGAGAGGAAGGAAGATAGCTCTTGTGTGGACTCAGAAGACGCAACTGGTGAGAAAACCAAAGGAAAGAAATGTTTGTTTGGACTGAGGGGAATGTTTAAAGAAAATAATTTCACTGGGGAAAATGTTTAAAGGAGATAATTTTACTGATGTTTACACATTAAGTTGACTGAAAGTCAATTTAAAAGTAATCAGTGATGTTTAAGTTTATTTTTGGATTGTTTGAATTTAATTTAATTCATATTATTGGAAAGTTTAAGTTTATTCTTAAACCTAGTCCCTAACAGTGGAAATGAATTGTGTTTGGATTGATTTAAAAAGAAAGCAAAGCATTTATTTTGATGTATGTTTATGAAACACTAATGTGTTCTTTTATTTTCTGTTTGATTTAGGTTATAAACCTAAACGCCCTAATCGCCTGTCCTACTATCCCACTAATCGGCTATTCTACAATTCAGCTAATCAACCCACCACTAATCAACTATTCTATTTAACTACCGACTATTTGACAATTCATTCATTTCATCCATTAATTTACGCCGATAACCCAGTTTATTTGATTGCTTCAAATCAAATACCAATAAAGCACAAGGAAAGATTGAGTTGTCCCTTTGTCCTTTGAGTCCCACTGGCCCTTTCAAGTTTGGGCACAGCTGCAAAAAACCTGAAGAACTTGACAGTTGATAACCAACCTGCGTGGCAGTGAAGACGGGGATTAACGGCCTGGAGTCAAAGAAACTGCTGTCGCAAAGGGAGGTTCAACTTAAAACTGCACCATGGCAAGTGAAGCTCTTGGGAAAACAGTCAAGAAACTGAAGCAAGAGGACCGTAGCCAAAAGTGTCTTCACCAAGCAAGCCAACTACCTCAGCAGGGCTGCAAGTAGCTTGATAAAGAACTACAAGAAGAGTTCTGCAAACTTTCCAATCTGGCGAGGGATGTTGGTGAAGCAAACGAGGACTACGAGACCGGCCTACTGGTGGACATCGAGGTGAAGTCTGATGAAAATGAAGAAATGAAACTGGATATTCAGCAGCAAGAAGACATACAAAAAATCACAGATGTGTGAAGCAAGACTGGATGAAGTCCGGAAAAAAGTTCAGCACAACCTTTGGTCGAGATATGGTGAGAACGAAGTCAACTCTGCAATAAATGAGGCAGGGACTGCCAGTGAAGATCTCCGGGGAATGCCTGTGACTGCAATCAACAGAGACGGATATGAGCTGCAGTGGATTGGAGTAAAATCATTGGTCAAAGATGCAATCACAAGCATGACTGAGTGGGAAAGGTGGATCCCAGATGACCAAAGGCCAAGGCTGGAAGGCAGAGTTAAGGACCTGAGGGCGCTCAGCAATGTCCTCGAGGCCAGAAGGGCCGAATTCCTAACAGCACAAAGTGCAGAGGAAGGAAGAAGAGGAAGTGAACCCCAGCTCCAACCAACTCCACAGCCAGTGCTGAGAATCAAACCCACCAGTCTACCCAGGTTCCATGAATGCAAAAGGAACTTCCATCAATGGCGTAGCGACCGGGAGAAACTGCAAAGACGGAGAACTGACCGGCTCCATTGAAGTGAAGAAGTTTCAGCTCCTGGACAGTGTTGAGCGGATAAGCAGAGAACTACGCCTGTCAACATACAAAGTTGCAGAAGACATGTTCAGAGTGCTTGAAAACAGGTATGGCAATAAAACCACAATTTCCTTAGAAATAGTTGAAGAACTGGAGAAGATTCCTGCTTTAAAGTCAAACCAGCCAAGGAAAGTGATTGACTTGATTCAAAAGGTGGAAAAGGCCCTGGATGACCTGACAGTCCTGGGAAACATCGGCGCCATCAACAACCCTCTTGTGATCAAGTCAATAGAGAGTA
Organism: Nerophis ophidion; assembly: GCF_033978795.1. Taxonomy (NCBI): domain Eukaryota; kingdom Metazoa; phylum Chordata; class Actinopteri; order Syngnathiformes; family Syngnathidae; genus Nerophis; species Nerophis ophidion. Next base: position 29,216,721 of record NC_084619.1, read on the forward strand.
AGCTGCCGGATAACATTAAGGGGGACTGGCTCACGTTAATGGTCAACCCAAGAAGCAAACTGACGGCAGACAATCACTTCGACAGCCTCCTCAAATTCCTGAAGACCCAAGAAGAAATCCTGGAGAGGCTAGAGCAGCTTGGTGTAAGTGAAAGGTCTGAGGAAAAACCTACTTACATGGAAAAGAAGTTTACCTTGACCAGATTCACAGGAAAAGCCGGATGCGTTGTCTGTGGAGATGAAAGGCACCAGGACAAGCTCTTCTTTTGCAAGCGGTTCAAAGAACTGAAGCCTGGCGACAAAGTGAAAGCTGTGGAAAAGCTAGGAGCATGCAAAAAGTGCCTAAATTGTCATGAAGAGGAGTGTACGGATACTTACCTGTGCAGGAACAGGGACTGCAGGAATTCCTCAAGCCATCACTTCTTTCTTTGCCTAAAGGGAAACCCCAAAAGAAAAGAACCTGGAAAAGGAGGAAGACTCAACGTCAGAAGACAAGTGCTCACCGAGGAGCAAGAAGAGCTGATGTCTGAGCTCACCCCAGAGATCGCTGAAAAGTTCAGGAAGGCATTCACCAATGTGGCCGTGAAGACCTACTGTGCTGGAAAGATCCAACCTGGAGTGATGGATGCAAATACACATGAGTTACCAGTAATTCTGATGCTGTTGGAAGTAACTAGCAATGCAGGATAGAAAATTGGAACTCTCATTGACCTGGCATCGGACACCAACTACATAACCCACAGAGCTGCCAGAAGACTCGACCTGCGAAATGAAAAGGTCACCCTAGTTGTCCAAGGAGTTGGAGGAATGACCATGAAGGTAAAGACCAGAAGATATTTATTCAAGGTGAGAGTGAAGACTCCCACAGGAACAGAGAGAGCTCACGAGCTTGTATGCTATGGCTTGGATGAAATTGCCAAAGTGCACAGTGAAATCAAACCTCACCAAATCAGGAAGTTCTTCCCAGACATCAACCTAGAGGATCTGAAGAGACCAAAGCATATTGAGCTTCTCATCAGCCACCGTGAAGGAAGACTCGCTCCACAAAGATTAAAGGTAATTGGGGACCTGGTCCTTTGGGAAAGTCCATTAGGAATGACTGTTGAAGGAGCACATCCAAACCTCTTTGAAGTTAATGTGGCTATGCATAGGTCCAAAACACACTTTGCCCGGTCAATGAGAACTACAGCAGTGAAATATCAGGAAATTGCTGAAACCAAGATGACATCTGGCAGAGAGTTCTTAGACTGGTGGAAATGGGACAGCATTGGAGCCGCCTGCGAACCCAAGTGTGGGGGATGCCGGTGCGGTAACTGTCAACCAGGAGGAAAATAAATGACTCTAAAAGAGGAAAAAGAGCTGGAAATCATAAGGAAAGGCCTCACTAATGTCAAAGCAGATGCACATAGTGACGAACCACATTGGGACACGAAATATCCCTGGATTGAAGATCCAACCTCGCTGCCAAAGTTTGCTCACCTGAAAGAGGAATGTAGGATCATGGAAGAGGATGCATATGTTGATGATCTGTTTACATCCCATAATGACCTAGAACAGCAGAAGGAAATCATAAAGTCAGACGGGTTCTTTCTCAAGCCTTTGGTCCGATCAGGCCAAAGTGGGAGGCGGGAATCTGAAGCAAGAGAGACTAAATCCTCATCAGACAGGATCCTCATTCTCCCAAATCAGATGAGTGAAGATGAAAACAAAGCCCTTGGTATTGGATACTTTGTTGGAAATGACACCCTACCTCATGACCTCCATCAATTTCTCAAGAAGGAAGATGAGAATGGGCCAAAATCTCCTGGTGGAAGAGGTGAGAGGAAAAACTCCAGATCCACTGACAAGAAGACAACTGCTTAGCCAGGTAGCTAGCCTGTACGACCCAATAGGTCTTGTCACACCTGCTAAGCAGAAAGGTGCCATTCTTGTCAGGAAAGCTTTTCAAGAAGCAGCTGGGAGCAAAGCTCTGACCAGAGACACCTGGGACAAACCTTTGTCTGGAAAGTTGAGAGAAGAAGCTATCTCACTGTTTGAGGAATACACGCGCCTCAGCCAAATAACCTTCCACAGAAGCCTCACACCAGCCAATCGGATTGGAAAACCCTGGGGAATAACCTTCTCTGAAGGAAGTGACAGAAGCTATGGAGCTGTGGTGTACCTCAGATGGGAGGCTGAAGAAGGCATTCAAGTCAGACTGACAGTCCAAAGCCAAGCTCACACCTATTGACCAGAAAGGAGAGGCAGTGAAAGCTGAAATCTGTGGTGCTGTCTTTGCTACACGGCTCAGAAGGTATATTTAAAAACAGTCGGATGGAAATTGAATGTTGGCTCCATCTGCTGGACAGTCAAACTGTTCTGGGAGCAATCCAAAGAGAGAGCTATGGATATCAGACATTCTTCGCAAACAGAATTGGAGAGATCCAGAAGTCCACGTCTAGTGAAGATTGGAGATGGATTCCAGGCGACCTGAATATCGCTGATTTCATAACAAGAGGAGCATCACCAGAGGACCTAAAAAAGGATTCTGTGTGGCAGGAGGGACCAGAGTTTCTAAAACACCCTGTGGATAAGTGGCCGACAAAGTCAGCCAAAGAGGTTGCTGCGAATGCCAAAGCGAGCATTGACAAGCTTCAAAGGAAGTCTTTCACAGCAGTGGTAACCAGAGCACAGGCAAAGAGAAACTACAGTGATGTCCCATCTATTGCAGAAAAAACTCCAAGACCTACTCATGTTAGAAATTACCACAGTTCTTGTGAACAAGAGTCCAAGATCCAAGTCCAAAGACCACCTGCTGGTTCTGCTGTGCAAAGAATCCTGGACATAAAGGAATTCAGCAGCCTAACCAAGCTGATCCGAGTCATTGCCTGGGCATGGAGAGCAGTCAGGAAGTGGCGAGCTCTGATCAAACGCTCAGCCTCAAGTAAGCTAAAATGTCAGCAAACATTACCACAAATGTGCAAGCAAGCAGTACTCACTGCCATCGAGTGTGAAGATGTGCTCAGGGATCTTTTTCTTGCAGCCCAAGAAGGCATAACCTTTCAGGACACCACATTGAATAGACTTGCTGTGTGCAGAGAGGAACAGACTGGACTTCTGCTCTGTGGAGGAAGATGTCAGATTTTTAATGAAGAAAAATCAGCATTGCCAATCATACCGTATGATGCGTGGGGATCCACTCTCCTTGCCCAAGAAGCACACAATGTGAAGTGTGAATTATATTTATATAGCGCTTTTCTCAAGTGACTCAAAGCGCTTTACATAGTGACACCCAATATCTAAGTTACATTTAAACCAGTGTGGGTGGCACTGGGAGCAGGTGGGTAAAGTGTCTTGCCCAAGGACACAACGGCAGTAACTAGGATGGCACAAGCGGGAATCGAACCTGCAACCCTCAAGTTGCTGGCACGGCCACTCTACCAACCGAGCTATGCCGCCCCACTTCAATGCCAACCATGAAGAGATTGCAGGAACACTCCTTCGGATGAGGAAAATAGCATGGGTGGTAAAAGGTCGTAAAGTGGCTCAAAAGATTGTGAACTGTGTTGCATGCAGAAAAGCCAGAGCGAAAAGATGCCAGCAAATCATGAGTGACCTTCCACCTGAGCGTATAACACCAGCTAATCCCTTTCAGTACACAACAGTGGACCTCTTTGGACCTTATGAAGTGAAGGATGAGGTGAGAAAGAAAGTGAAACTCAGTCTAGGGAATAGTCTTCTGCTGCACGGCTTCCAGAGCCATACACACTGATGTTGTCAGTGACCAGTCAGCTGAAGGCTTCCTACTGGCCTACCAGCGCTTCACAGCACTGAGAGGGCACCCAAAAAAGCTGTGGTCAGATCCTGGGAAAAACTTTGTGTGCAAAACCTGCCCTTAAAAAGCTCTATTTGTTCCTTGACCAGCTGGAAAAGTCAAATGTTGAGAGTGAAGCCTCCAGGAATGGCACAGAATGGAACTGGAAAATCCCCCCTGCAGACTCACCTCACAGGAATGGAGCTGCTGAGGCGGCGGTGCGCACTGTGAAGCGGGCCCTGCACAATCTGGGAGGTGAAGGTGTCTTCACATGGAGTGAGTTCCAAACTTTTTTGTATTTAGCCTCCAACCTTGCCAATGAGAGACCCATTGACATCAGGACCCAGAGCCGGGAAGACTGTGTGGAATACATCAGTCCAAATTCACCTCTGCTTGGACGGGCTGGACCCAAAGGAGATCCAGCTGGCTTTGAGTTTGAAGGCTACCCTTACAAGAGACTGAAGGCCATACAAACAGAAATTGACCGATTCTGGAAGAAGTGGAGTCAGCTTGCTGGACCTAACATCTTTGTGAGATCCAAGTGGCACACTGCCCAGAGAAATGTGGCTGTTGGAGATGTTGTCTGGACGGCTGACCAGAACGCCCTAAGGGCACAATACCGGCTCGGCAGAGTGACCAAAGTAAACGCTGACAGCAAGGGCATCGTGAGAGATGTGCACATCAGGACTTTTCCCAGCTACAGTCTCCTCTACAAAACCTGCTGCAAAGAAGGGAAAGCAGCGCTCAAGTCAAATCCCGGCCACCATTCCTCACAGAGACGTCAGACGGATCATTGTTTTAATACCAGTTGAAGAACAGGAACATCAGCAAACTGAAGGTAAACTTGCCTGAACAGATGATGGTGTGACCTCCTTGGGTTTAAAAAACCAAGAGGTCAAGTGGGAGGTGTCAAGTCAAAAGACAGAGCAGAAAAAACACCACTGATTTGCAGAGCACACTCCAGGCCTGAAGGGGCAACAGTGAGAGCTGAGGGCTGAACATCTCCACCTGCTTCCACCAGATTGGCTTGAGTTCACCTGCTCAGAGCAAATGCTTAAAATGTTTGAGCTTCAGTCAGTCAGCCCTTTTGACATGCTGCTGAGAGGAAGGAAGACAGCTCTTGTGTGGACTCAGAAGACGCAACTGGTGAGAAAACCAAAGGAAATAAATGTTTGTTTGGACTGAGGGGAATGTTTAAAGAAAATAATTTCACTGGGGAAAATGTTTAAAGGAGATAATTTCACTGATGTTTACACATTGTTTAAGTTGACTGAAAGTAAATTTAAAAGTTATCAGTGATGTTTAAGTTTATTTTTGGATTGTTTGAATTTAATTTCATTCATATTATTGGAAATGTTTAAGTTTATTCTTAAACCTAGTCCCCAACAGTGGAAATGAATTGTGTTTGGATTGATTTAAAAAGAAAGCAAAGCATTTATTTTGATGTATGTTTATGAAACACTAATGTGTTCTTTTATTTTCTGTTTGATTTAGGTTATCAACCTAAACGCCCTAATCGCCTATCCAACTATCCCACTAATCGGCTATTCTACAATTCAGCTAATCAACCCACCACTAATCAACTATTCTACTATTTAACTACCGACTACTCGACAATTCATTCATTTCATCCATTAATTTGCGCCGATAACCCAGTTTATATGATTGCTTCAAATCAAATATTAATAAAGCACAAGGAAAGAAGATTGAGTTGTCCCTTTGTGTCCTTTTTGAGTCCCACTGGCCCTTTCAAGTTTGGGCACAGCTGCAAAAAAACCTGAAGAACTTGACAATGTGTTAAACATGCATGTATATTCATTAAAACACCTTTAACATGTCAACAAAACGGCTTATATATATATATATAGATAGATAGATAGATAGATATGATATATATATATAGATATGATATATATATATATATATATATATAGATATGATATTTGTGTGTATACATGAGGTACATCACCTCGACTTGGTCATTTATTAAGTAATTGATAAACGTTGAAAAACTTATTGGGGTGTTACCATTTAGTGGTCAATTGTACGGAATATGTACTGTGCAATCTACTAATACAAGTTTCAATCAATCAATGCCTACTGAGCCTATGGTGCTGTTAAGTTATTGTGGCTCAATGTGCGTTTTTTATTTTAATGTACTATTTAATAGATATTGTTTTAGTTGCTTAAGAGATATTCCTGGCTCTGAATTTGCTCATTGCTATTTTTGTTTTTGTGCATTTGTTGCCGTAATCAGGTTACTCATCAGTTACTCAGTACTTGAGTAGTTTTTTCACAACATACTTTTTACTTTTACTCAAGTAAATATTTGAGTGGCTACTCCTTACTTTTACTTGAGTAATAAATCTCTAAAGTAACAGTACTCTTGAGTACAATTTCTGGCTACTCTACCCACCTCTGATGGTGGTCAAGTCAGCGACTGTTTGCCATTTAGCCTTTTGTGAAGAAAAATGCCCTATGCTTGCATTGTCTTCGGCTGTGTGAATGGTTCAAATTGCAAAAAGGATTAACATTTCTTTGAAGTTCCTTGAGTGGCAATTTAAGCACAATGGAGTGTGAGATTTTACGAAAGGCGACAAGTAAAGTGGCACGCACTACAGTCAAAAGGAGCAGAGTCCAAGAATGCACAAGTTTGCTGCATGTGACCACTTCGTTAAAGGTATGTTTGATATATTTTAATGCACTTTACTCATTTAGTATTTTACATTGACATAACGATTGTAGCTGAGATAGGCGCCAGCGCCCCCCGCGACCCCGAAAGGGAATAAGCGGTAGAAAATGGATGGATGGATGGATATCTTGTTAATGTTTGTATTTTATTTTTAACAAAAAGAAACCACAAAATAAGGGTCAATGAAACTTTTTGTCAGGAAAGGTACCTCTACATCTCCCCTTTTGTTTAATTTGTACACAAATGTATCTGAGTACATATGACTGACACGATGGCGACGCATGGTGGATGCGTGTTGTCACCCCAGGGATGAAAGAGGACCAAGACAGGCAGGAGTTGCAGGTAAGAGTTGATTTAATACAAAACATAAAAGAACACTGCTACAAAACGACAAAAGGCGTGCCAAGCGCACGGAGAGCTAGGCTAACACTTAGCAATGAGAGCTGAGTCAAAAACAGAAGTGCAGAACGCACGGCAAGCTAAGGTGAAACTTTAGCAATAGAAGAATTTGATTGATACTTTTATTAGTAAATTGCACAGTTCAGTACATATTCCGTACAATTGACCACTAAATGGTAACACCCCAATAAGTTTTTCAACTTGTTTAAGTCGGGGTCCACGTTAATCAATTCATGGTAAGAAGTTAACAAGGAAATACCAACGTGTATGTTGCGTGGAGCAAACAAACCAACCAGAAGGAACTGGGGTAGCAGGCAGGACTAAATACTAAAGCAATCAATGAAAAACAGGTGTGTGTCGAAACAAGGGCAGGTGGAACCAATGTGAAACCATGGAGACCAGATAAACAGGAAGTGCTCAAACTAAGGAACGGAAGAGTCCAAAATCACAACAATGACAACAGGACAAAAAAATAATTTGTTGATTATTCAGTAGTTGTTAGTTTGTTAAATGGATATGCAGTCACAGATGTCAGCTGTTGTGTGCTAGTCGTAGCAGTTTGTTTACATGGATGCGACTGCTTTTTGCAGGAAGACCTAGGCCCCTTGTGTACTCAAATAGTTTCCGTGCTGCTTGCTGTACAACAGCAATCTTACCTTAGTTCGACATCGCTTTTTTTCACTACTAGGAAGAAGTCTTGTAAAGGAATACAAGCAATTACGACAAGTGGCTTATTGTCCCACTTCTTATATCTCCCCATCGAAGGCCACGATGTGCCAAATTGTAATATGGATGTTTAAGAACTCATCCCCTGCATCAGTGATTCTCAAACTGTGATTTGACAATCCCTGGCTCTATCTAGTGGTGAACCAAATAATCACTTAATTAAAGACTTTCACACAATGTTACTGTTCATACTGTGTGTAATGTTAGAATAAGATAGAGTAGACTTATTGATCTCACAATGGGGAAATTTTGTCCAGCAGTGCTATATCGACAAACACTGAGGCAAAAATAATACATCCATCCATTTTCTACCGCTTATTCCCTTTTGGGTTCGCGGGGGGCGCTGGATCCTATCTCAGCTACAATCGGGCGGAAGGCGGGGTACACCCTGGACAAGTCGCCACAGGGCCAACACAGACAACATTCACAGACTAGGGCCAATTTAATGTTGCCAATCAACCTATCCCCAGGTGCATGTCTTTGGAAGTGGGAGGAAGCCGGAGTACCCCGAGGGAACCCACACATTCATGGGTTGAGCATGCAAACTCCACACAGAAAGATCCCGAGCCTGGGATTGAACCCAGGACTGCAGGACCTTCGTATACATATACTTGTTAAATAAAAGGCCTACCACGCTACTATATACACAGTGGGGCAAAAAAGTATTTAGTCAGCCACGGATTGTGCAAGTTGTCCCACTTAAAATGATGACAGAGGTCTGTAATTTTCATCATAGGTACATTTCAACTGTGAGAGACAGAATCTAAAAAAAAAATCCAGGAATTCACATTGTACGATTTTTAAATAATTTATCTGTAAATTATGGTGGAAAATAAGTATTTGGTCAACCATTCAAAGCTCTCACTGATGTAAGGAGGTTTTGGCTCAAAATCTCACAATACATGGCCCCATTCATTCTTTCCTTAACACGGATCAATCGTCCTGTCTCCTTAGCAGAAAAACAGCCCCAAAGCATGATGTTTCCACCCCCATGCTTCACAGTAGTTATGGTGTTCTTAGGACGCAACTCAGTATTCTTCTTCCTCCAAACACAACGAGTTGAGTTTATACCAAAAAGTTATATTTTGGTTTAATCTGACCACATGACATTCTCCCAATCCTCTGCTGTATCATCCATGTATCCATTTTGGTATAAACCCAACTTGTCGTGTTTGGAGGAAGAAGAATACTGAGTTGCATCCAAGAACACCATACCTACTATGAAGCATGGGGGTGGAAACATCATGCTTTGGGGCTGTTTTTCTGCTAAGGGGACAGGACGATTGATTCGTGTTAAGGAAAAAATTAATGGGGCCATGTATCGTGAGATTTTGAGCCAAAACCTCCTTCCATCAGTGAGAGCTTTGAATGGTTGACCAAATACTTATTTTCCACCATAATTTACAAATGTTTAAAATCCTACAATGTGAATTATCGGATTTTTTTTTCGTTTTTTTTTTTCACATTGTCTCTCACAGTTGAAGTGTACCTATGATGAAAATTACAGACCTCTGTCATCATTTTAAGTGGGAGAAGTTGCACAATCGGTGGCTGACTAAATAGTTTTTTGACCCACTGTATATAAATATATAAATATATATATATATATATATATATATAATATGTGTGTGTGTGTACCACTATAATGACCAACATTAAAATGCAGTAGCGTAAAAAATAAAATACATATACATGTGTGTGTATATATATATATATATACATATATATATATATATACACACACATATATATTTATGTATATATATATACATATATATGTATAAATAACGTATATATATATGTATATATTTTATTTTTTACGCTACTGTATTTTAATGTGGGTTAGAATACATATATATCCATATATATCTATATATATATATATATATATATATATATATATATATATATATATTATTATTATTATTTTTTTTTTTTTTTTTACGCTGCTGTATTTTAATGTTGGTCATAATAGTGGTACCTGGAGAGCCTTAAGTGTTTTCTGAGGTGATATCTTGTCAAAAACGTTGGCAAAACCACTGCCCTACATATTACTTCTGGAGTAAAATTGCTGAACATGAGGCAAAAGTATACGTTTTTTATTTCTCACTTATTTTAGGGTCTTTTTAAGCAATTATTTCAAACTTCAACAATTCCAATATGTACTTTGGTTTATATGCCAAAACGTATACTCGGAACCTTATGAGCACAGACAACTTTGTGATAACAAACACAGACAATAAATAATTTAAATGTATTTTCACTAGCTCCATCCATCCATTTCCCTACAGCTTTTCCCGTTCGGGGTGGCAGGGGGTGCGGCACTAGCTATCATGCACAAATAGAGTGTCCTTGTGGGCGTGTACGTGTGCACTCACGTATGTATAGTACAGTTCCCGCGCATGCGCAGACCACTCACCCAGGCTACGAGAGCTGTGTGGATGCTTCTCGACTGTTCCTCACTATCTTGAGGTAAAGAGCACGTCAGTAGCGGAAATAACACTCGTTACTTTCAAATTAAAAGTACACATGCATTTACGAACATTATAAAAAATCACTCATTTTGCTTAGGATACAGCAATGTAGGTATTATTCATATTCAACAGTATGCAATGGGGAGCTACTTGAGTCCACTGTAAGTGTCTGGTCGTGGCTTACCGGTATATGACGACTTTTATGTCCAAAGGTGTAACCGGCGACAGAAAAACATATCCAACTTGAAAGAAACATGTAGCGTGAGGCTAAACAGCAGTTGTTGACATATTTAGAATATGTGTAGTGTGGTGAAGCTCTGTGAGAATCTTCATGGGCTTATCTTGACCGTGACTGGCGACGTGGTTTGAACAAAACAGTCATCGGATCTGTCTCAATTTGTAAGATTTGCCTTGACTTCTTTTTAGCGCTTCGTTTAAAAACGAAACGTTTTGGTGTATTTTCTGTGCCTTTAGAAAGTATGCGCGCTTGCTACAAGGAACCTGTTCACGTTTTGCTGAGGTAATTACGCGAGGTGACGTCCCAACTAAATAAACTCCACGGTGTGTTTTGTTCCACTTACTGTTGTCGTTACCTTCGCAAAGCTTATATGCTACGCCAAAAACAGTTTCGAACATTTATTCTAAGGCTAACAACGCCTTCGAGCCAATTATGTCAAGGTAACTGCCCTGGACCTTGCTTTCGCTTCTGAAGCGTGCTAGTTTTACGTTGCTCGCATGGCGTTAGCCTTGGTGTATTTTTGGATTCATTCACAAAACAGGACTATCACAAACATATTACTTTAGTTCTTAGCGAGATGTTTTTTTGGGGTCGGATCGCCGCTAATAGCAGTGACTGCTCACTTTAATTTGGAACATAAACCGGAAGTGTTATTTTAGCTGCGATGAGTCGTGTTGCTTTACAAGCGTAATTCTTCTGAATGATTTTTTGCTTATCTGTCTACGTGTTACCTGGTTAGCCTCGAGTATGTCCATATGTTTATCCGGCTAAATGCAGAAACACGCCTCCCGCTAATCAGGCTCACGGATCTAGTTGTTGTATTGTCGTAACGTTATTGCTCTCTATAACGCAGTGGTTCTTAACCTGGGTTGGATCGAACCCAACGGGTTCGATGAGTCGGCCTCAGGGGTTCGGCGGAGGGCCAAACACACCCGACTCATCGTCTCAATAAAACTTGTCCCTATCTGCGTGTTACGGATACGACAACAACTGACTGATTTGCAGGTGTGTAATTTGTTGTGAGTTTATGCACTGTGTTGGTTTTGTTTTTGAACAAGGTGATGTTCATGCACGGTTCATTTTGTGCACCAGTAAAAAACATGGTAACACTTTAGTATGGGGAACATATTCGCCATTAATTAGTGGCTCATTAACATGTAAATTAGTAACACATTGGCCCTTAACTAGTCATCATTAAGTACCTGCGTATTTATGCCTTATTCACCATGGCCTCATTATAACCCTAACCCTCTAACCCTAACCAAATAGCTAAATTAAGTCTTTGTTACTTAGAATATGTTCTCCATACTAACGTGTTACCAAAAAACACATAACTTTGTCTTTAATTTGAAAAAAAAAAAAACAATTTTATTTTTTACTAAGAAGGGTTCAATAAATGCGCATATGAAACTAATGGGGTTCGGTACCTCCAACAAGGTTAAATGCCTGCTGAAATGAGATTTTCTTATTTAAACGGGGATAGCATGTCAATTCTATGTGTCATACTCGATCATTTCGCGATATTGCCATATTTTTGCTGAAAGGATTTAGTAGAGAACATCCACAATAAAGTTTGCAACTTTCGGTGCTAAGAGAAAAGCCCTGCTTCTACCGGAAGTCGCAGACGATGGCGTCGCAAGTGTGGGGGCTCCTCACATATTCACATTGATTTTAATGGGAGCCTCCAACAAAAAGTGGTATGCGGGCTGAGAAAAACGACAATTTCCCCATTAGTTTGAGCGAGGATGAAAGATTCGTGTTTGAGGATGTTGATAGCGAAGGACTAGAAAAAAAAAAAGTTGAAGAAAAAAAAACGCGATTGCATTGGGATGGATTCCGATGTTTTTAGACACATTTACTAGGTTAATTCTGGGAAATCTCTTATCTTTCTATTGTGTTGCTAGTGTTTAATGAGTTTAATATTACCTGATAGTCGAAAGGGTGTCTCCACGGGTGTCTTGACGCGCAGTGTCTCAGGGGAGTCGACGGCAGCTATGGACGGCACAAGCTCAGCTTTTCTCCGGTAAGAACTGACTTTTTAACCACAATTTTCTCACCGAAACCTGCTGGTTGACATGTATTCGGGATCCATGTTCTCTCGACCGCGCTCTGATCCATAGGAAAGTTTCACCTCCAGGAATTTTAAACAAGGAATCACCGTGTGTTTGTGTGGCCAAAGGCTAAAGCTTCCCAACTCCATCTTTTTACTGTGACTTCTCCAATATTAATTGAACAAATTGCAAAAGATTCAGCAACACAGATGTCCAAAAAACTGTATAACTATGCCATTAAAGCAGACGACATTTAGCTGTGTGTGCGCAGCGCTCATACTTCCTAAAAACCTGTGACGTCTTGCGTACATGTCATCATTACATGACGTTTCGAAGACGAAACTCTCGGGAAATTTAAAATTGTAATTTAGTAAACTAAAAAGGCCGTATTGGCATGTGTTGTAATGTTAATATTTCATCATTGATATATAAACTATCAGGTAGTAGTGGGTTTCAGTAGGCCTTTAAGAACCACTGCTATAACGTTATTTGGCTCGGCTTGCTAGGTAACCATAGTAGAATTCCTTTTTGTGTATCCCATTTTTTTTTTTATCTGAATGCTGTATGATTGTTTTTTATTTCGCATAGGACCCCTCTGGCTTATTCAGCCACACAGAAGGACGACAATGCTGTGTTGGGGCAATGCTTCCTATGGACAGTTGGGTTTGGGTGGCATCGATGAGGAGATAGTGGTTGAACCAAGAAAATGTGACTTTTTCCACGGGAAGCAAGTGGTGGATGTGGGCTGTGGACGCAAGCACACTGTTTTCCTACTGAGTGATGGCACGGTCTACACTTGTGGCTGCAATGATCTGGGTCAGCTGGGTCATGAGAAGTCCAGGAAGAAACCAGGTTGGTGACTTTAAAATAGGATGACAAAAAATCCATCCCAAATACATTTTATTTTTTTATTGTCCTCTAAATAGAGCAGGTTGTGGCTCTTGATGCTCAGATCATAACAGCAGTGTATTGTGGAGAGTCACATACACTTGCCTTGAACGACAGCGGGCAGGTCTTCTCGTGGGGCCTGGGCTCAGATGGGCAGCTGGGCTTAAATAACTTTGAGGAATGTGTTCGTGTACCTAGGTAAAACCTGCGTGTATGATACTTTATCTACCGAAAAAAGGGCTACATTATAAGCGATCCTGTTGTTCCTCTCTCTGAAAATGTCAGAAACATCAAGAGTTTGAGTGATGTTCAAATTGTTCAAGTCACCTGTGGATACTGGCACTCCCTTGCACTTTCAAAAGGTGAGGATGATTTATACAATGAATAGACAGTATTTATTGAAATTATATTCTTAATGGGTCATGTTTTTTTTTCTGCAGCGGGCCAAGTTTTCACCTGGGGTCAAAATCGATACGGACAACTTGGGCTGGGAGCAAATGGGCAAAGCGTTTCCACCCCCCAAATCATTCAGTCTCTGCAGGGCATTCCTTTTGCTCAGATATCAGCAGGAGGTGCTCACAGCTTCGCCCTTACTCTCTCAGGAGCCGTGTTTGGTTGGGGACGGAACAAGTTTGGTCAGCTGGGTCTCAATGACTGCAATGGTGAGAAGGTTAATAAAGCTTCAGATATTTTTCTCAGCAAATTCATTCTAAGGATAATTTAAAACAATTTTTTTTCTTTTTATTTCCCAGACCGATATTTTCCATCCCTATTAAAGTCACTGAGATCGCAGAGAGTAATTTTTATCTCCTGTGGAGAAGATCACACAGCCGCTCTGACCAAGTTAAGTTATATACTTACCTATTCTTTTCATTAAGCAAATACACTGCACCAGTATTGAATTACACTTGAAGACAGATTTATTAGCCCCCCATAAAAAAATTATCTTTCATTATTTCCCAAGTTCTGTTATAGAGAGAAATGCATTTTTAACACATCTTTTCCAAGCAGCCTACCTCCATTTTGGATGCTTACAATATTTTTATTTGCACACAGGAAGAAAGTTATTGCACAAAAAAAAAAAAAATTAATAGAGTCAAAATTATTATCCCCCTTAAAAACTCTCACCAGTTTGAGAGGCGGCAGGCCATGTGCTTTGATTAATCAAACCTATTTGCAGTCACCAGTGAACACTTACTGCTCTATATGTAAGAGGAACATGTAGAACAGTGGAGAAGATTCAGTTCACACTGGATGATTCAGGACTCAGAAAATATCATGCCAAAAACAAAATAGATCAGTTTAGACTTAAGAAAAATCATCATTGATGCACTCGAAGCAGGAGATGGATACACAAAGTTATCACAGTGTTCCAAGTGTCAAGAACTGGAGTGAGAAGTATCAAGAAATTTAAAAACAGCCACATGGTACCAAACAAGCCTGGCAGAAGTAGGAAACAAGATATTTCAAAGACTTGAAAAGACAGCTTGTGAGAAATGTGTCTAAAGACCCCGGAACTAGACTGTGAGGCTGCAGACGAAGAAAAAGTCCACTTCTGCAAAAAATACAACTTTGAGCCAGACTGAAGTATGCAAAGGAAAACCTAAAAAAAGACTATGCATACTGGAAGCATATCTATTGGTCGGATAAAACAAAAGTAGAGCTCTTTGGCCATCAAGATACAGCTTATGTTCGTAGAAATAATGGAGAGGCACACAACCCAAAGAAAACGGTCCCCACAGTTAAACATGGCGGTGGGAGTATTATGCTGTAGGGATGCTTCAGTGCATTTGGAACTGGAAATATTGTCAAGATGGAAGGAGTCCTAAAGAAAGAAGGATATTTGAATATTTTGGAGGAAGGCCTCAATCAGTCCGCAGCAAAATTGGGTATGGGTTGCTGCTTTGTCTTACAACATAACGCCCAAAACATTTGGCACTAATGGTGAAAAAAATACCTCCAGAAAGCCAAATAGAAGGTTTTTGAATGGCCTGCACAAAGCCACGACTTGAATCCAATCGAGAATCTTCTGAATAAATTGAAGACCAAGGTCCATGGCAGCAGACCTTTAATCATAGAGGAGCTTGAGAGGTTTGTCAAAGAAGAGAGATGTTTGTGAGACTTGTGCAAAACGATAACAAAGTATTACAGTGTGTTATGCAGCAAAAAGTACACGTAATTGCCTATTTGCACCGGGGCGGCTAATAATCTGGACTCTGGTAGTTTTTGGTTAAATAATTTTTGTTTGTGTGCACAAACTAAAATAATTGAAGCACCAAAATAAAAGCAGTATGTTTGGACAAACTGTGTGGGTAAAAATGCTCTCTTTAACAGTATTTGCAAGATACTTTTACAAACAATTAATTATTATGGTGGCTAATAATTTTGACCACGTGTATTTGTTAGTACAGTTTAGGTATATGATTGCTTTTACAGATGAAACAATTTTCTAAATTGTTGAAATGGCTTTGACTCATAATGGCCGTGACTCATAATGTTAAGAGATTAATCATTCATAGCACAACAATAAAGTATATTATTCTAAGAAAAATTATGAAAATTAATACTGTTTTTGTCTTATAAATTTAGAACATAAAAAAATAAGTGTGGTGTTAAACCTCTTTATTTAGATGTTTTGTAGATTTAGTCTGATACACAGCGACTATCAGTGTTTTTAGACAAGTTTAGAGTCTCCAAAAATTCAATAAACATTATCACACAGGGGATTTGATGCAATTACTTTGCTGCTGTTCAAAATCTAACCTGGAAACCTCCGGGATTTGAAATTTTGTCTACCAAATTAGAAAATGTTTCGCTATGACAATTTTGAATCACTGAGATTATTCTTTGATAGACTCCTTTTTATGGTTCATATTTTAAAGATAAGTGTTATCATCTGAGTAATCTTTGTATGTTCTATTATATCTGTCCCTGCGCTGTAACTGTGATATTACTGACCTGTGCATGATTCCTAATTTTACAGGAAGGTGGCGTTTTTACATTTGGAGCTGGAGGATATGGCCAGCTGGGACATAACTCTACAAACCATGAAATCAATCCAAGGAAAGTGTTTGAGCTCATGGGAAATGTAGTCACACAGATTGTATGTGGAAGGTAAGACTCATGTTTGAAATGCAATACATATTTTCATACACATTAAATAAAACCTAGATCATTTTACATTTAAAGGCAGCACACGCTGGCTTTCACACCCTCGTGTGAAAAGATGGACTCATTTGGTCTTGGAGGTAATGGACAACTTGGTACACGGTCTACCTGCAACAGAAAAAGCCCAGGCCCTGTCAAGGGTTCATGGATACCCTCCAGTGCTCCTGATGATACTAGTGAGTATTTGAGGCTGAACTGTCTCCTCAGGAAATAGTAACTGTCTGTTTGTGAAGTTGTACACATAATTTTGTCTGAGAGGGTACAACTGTAATTAACTGTTTCTAGCCTTAAAATGACAAATATTATCATAATTATTAGCAATGTTATAACAAAAAAGCATGCTTGTGATGGTCATGCTACTTTTTGAAAATCTAACTCTACTCTTATTGCATCACACTAACTCTTTTTTTTTTTTTGTACAGTAAATGATACATATGTACGCAGGACGGCCTTCTCATGGTTCATTAATTACTTCTGTGTTAAAGGGGAACTGCACTATTTATTGCAATTTTGTTTTTCAAAATCCTTATGTAAGACAATTACACATGTTTTTATTTGTTATGCATTCTGACTTGTAGATAAACACTAGCAAAAGTCAGCTGCTAATGGAGCTAAAGGGAGTCAAGCTATTCCGCCTATAAAGCGCTCTAAAAACATCCATAAAACCTCCATCGTTTTATATACAGGCTGTAAGTGTATTTTTGATAAAGTAACAAGCACATTCATAATAATTTGTAATATTTACTTATTTTGCTCATTGTAAGCATACGGCGGGGTATTATTTTACAGACGCATTACACTGTTCGCTAATCATCATGCAGCAGTATTGCTAAGTGCAGAACAAAATATACAATCTTGGAACATAATAAAACAACCACTTACTGTACAATGTCTGCTCTCACTGGGATGCGGACTGATGGTATGTTTATATCTTCTTATTTAGATGAAGAATTAATCATTATATTCACTGGCCACTGAAAAAAAGAGCTGCAAACGAGCGTTTTTTTTCTTGTATTTCTTGCCATCACTGGGTATAAGTTGAATGTCCATGTTTACCAACTTCCTGGTTAATGGCTACATCCTTCTACTATCCAGGTGAGAGGCATGATTTTATAATCTAGAATTATGTTTCACCAACTCTGATGCGATGCACCAGCTCATCGTTTTTTGTCAACATAACAGCTATTTATCTCTCTGATCATGGTGCCGCTAAAAATAGAATGTCTGCGTTCGTACTTTTAATAAAAATATTGCAAATACTTGGCTAATGTTCAGGTCATCAGATGTAAATAGTGTATTGATGGCAGTTTTTATAGAGTGCCTTATGGGCGGAATAGGATAGTAAAGACTTATTTATCCCACAATGGGGAAATTACGTTTTATGCAGTGCAGGTTTTTACATGCAGTAACAGAAGTAAAGCGCAATGTCAAACAAAAATAAGTAAATAGATACTGCATATACTTCATTAATATGTCTAAATATAAGATCAAATACAACAAAAACACTAACATCCATATTGCACAACACAAAAAAAGCATTGTTTTCCACTTTGTACATGAGATATTTTACGACTTAGAATGAAGGAACAATCAAAAAACATTTTCTTTCTTGTCTTACATTCGGATTGTGAATGATAGGCAAAATTCCAAAATAATGCAGTTCCCCTTTAAGGGGACGTTCATTTAATGTTCGGTACAGCAAGGGTATAAAAATACAAAACATCAATCTGCTTAGCTTTTGTGCAAACAGCTCTAATTTTTTTTTTTTTTTTTAAATACAATTTAAACCTCTGCAAACTGCTGGCAGGTAATTTGGTATTAAATAAAATGCTTAAATACAAAGTTAATACGATAGTATATAGAATCATTTTTACAAAAACAATTGTGATACAATTCACGCATGTGCAGCAGTAATACTTTTAACAGTGTGACTATTTGTTTTTTTAGTAAATAGTTGCAAGTGCAGCATGCAGCTGAACAATGTCAGTTCACTGCTATCATCTTGCCTTTTAATTAGGTCCAAACAGTTGTATGTATAAACTGTATGTATTTAAAGTCAAATCTTATGTGGTTATTATCAACATTGCAACATGTTCTTAAAATCTATTTGCTTTATTTTCCATTTCTGCTGTTTTAAAAAAAACACATTTCACATTTATTTCTACAGTATGTGAGGTACCACATGTTAACTGTATGCAACTCTATGCAAATAAACTAATACTATAATTATAACCGCAGGCCAGAAATGACAGACAAGTGCCTGCATTCTCTGTTTAGTTAGCACTATTGCTGGTCATGACTCCGCTAGTCAAAGCTAGCTGGACTACATGCTTGTGGACGTGCTCTGCACACTTCCACGCCTCGTCTTTCAATGGCCGCTTTAATGCACACAATCCAATACTGTGCGAATGCCCAGCGCGGCTGGATATCAGCTCATGCAGTTAATGAGCTGTTTTTAGCAGACGCTAATATTTGATTGGCGAATAAACACATGACACAAAAAACACTTCCTGTCCCTTACTAATGGTGTATAAAACCAAACACTGTAGAGAAAATTTAAAAAATGAATACATGTACTGTTACATCCATAATAGTTTCCTTTTGTAGGTATGGATCAGAATGTTTGTGTGAAGAGGATTTATGCTGGAGGAGACCAAAGCTTTGCTCACTACTGTACTGCCAATGTAAGTTTTTATTCAGTAATAACTTAGTATTTTGACTGTGGAATTTTTTTCAGCACTAGAAATTTTATTTTTTGGTAACGTTTTGTTTTTGTAGGACCCGCAAAACATTGATAATGTGGCAATACCAGAAACCCAGCGAAGAGTTTTTACCCTGAATGAGGAAACAATACAAAGATGGCTGGACTACTCACCAGGAAGACTCCCGCAAGAAATCATCAAGTAAAATCCTTCTGCCAACACAGTGCAGTCATTTCTTCAGAAATTTGGTGGTTAGAAATGACACTGATTGCTCCCCTCCTGTCTTTCTCTCAGTGAGATTGACTTGGTGTTTTCATCAGCAAGCTGCCTCAATGGATCCTTTTTGTCTACAAGGTAATTTTGTTTTGAAGGGAGTGAATTTCCTACACAGATGATAGAGGGATGCAGCTTTGTGGTGTGGGTTCCATTCTTTTATTACAAACCCCGTTTCCATATGAATTGGGAAATTGTGTTAGATGTATACATAAACGGAATACAATGATTTGCAAATCGTTTTCAACCCATATTCAATTGAATGCACTACAAAGACAATATATTTGATGTTCAAACTCATAAACTTATTTTTTCTTTTGCAAATAATAATAAACTTAGAAATTCATGGCTGCCACATGTGCCAAAGTAGTTGGGAAAGGGCATGTTCACCACTGTGTTACATCACCTTTTCTTTTAACAACACTCAATAAACGTTTGCGAACTGAGGAAACTAATTGTTGAAGCTTTGAAAGTGGAATTTTTTCACATTCTTGTTTTATGTAGAGCTTCAGTCGTTATACAGTCCGGGGTCTCCGCTGTCGTATTTTATACTTCATAATGCGCCACACATTTTCGATGGGAGACAGGTCTGAACTGCAAGCGGGCCAGGAAAAGAGCTGCACTCTTTTTTTTTTTTTTTTATGAAGCCACGCTGTTGTAACAAGTGCTGAATGTGGCTTGGCGTTGTCTTGCTGAAATAAGCAGAGGCGTCCATGAAAAAGACGGCGCTTGCATGGCAGCATATGTTGTTCCAAAACCTGTATGTACCTTTCAGCATTAATGGTGCCTTCAGAGATGTGTGAGTTACCCATGCCTTGGGCACTAATGCACCCCCATACCATCACAGATCCTGGCTTTTAAACTTTGCGTCGATAACAGTCTGGATAGTTCGCTTCCCCTTTGGTCCGGATGACACGATGTCGAATATTTTCAAAAACATTTTGAAATGTGGACTCGTCAGACCAAAGAACACTTTTCCACTTAGCATCAGTCCATCTTAGATGATCTCGGGCCCAGAGAAGCCAGCGGCGTTTCTGTTAGTTGTTGATATACTGTATGGCTTTCGCTTTGCATAGTAAATAAATGATAAATGGGTTGTACTTGTATAGCGCTTTTCTACCTTCAAGGTACTCAAAGCGCTTTGACACTACTTCCACATTTACCCATTCACACACACATTCACACACTGATGGAGGGAGCTGCCATGCAAGGCGCCAACCAGCACCCATCAGGAGCAAGGGTGAAGTGTCTTGCTCAGGACACAACGGACGTGACGAGGTTGGTACTAGGTGGGATTTGAACCAGGGACCCTCGGGTTGCGCACGGTCACTCTCCCACTGCGCCCAGCTTTAACTTTCACTTACAGATGTTGCGACAAACTGTATTTAGTGACAGTGGTTTTCTGAAGTGTTCCTGAGCCCATGTAGTGATATCCTTTAGAGATTGATGTCGGTTTTTGATACAGTGCCGTCTAAGGGCTCGAAGGTCACGGTCATTCAATGTTGGTTTCCGGCCATGCGGCTTATGTGGAGTGATTTCTCCAGATTCTCTGAACCTTTTGATGATATTATGGACCGTAGATGTTGAAATCCCTCTTGCAAATGCACTTTGAGAAACGTTGTTCGTAAACTCTTTGACTATTTGATCACGCAGTTGTGGACAAAGGGATGTACCTCGTCCCATCCTTTCTTGTGAAAGACTGGGCATTTTTTGGGAAGCTGTTTTTATACCCAATGATGGCACCCACCTGTTCCCAATTAGGCTGCCCACATGTGGGATGTTCCAAATAAGTGTTTGATGATCATTCCTCAACTTTATCAGTATTTATTGCCAACTTTCCCAACTGCTTTGTCACATTTTGCTGGCATCAAATTCTAAAGTTAATAGATATTTGCAAAAAAATTTTTTTTATCAGTTTGAACATCAAATATTTTGTCTTTGTAGCATATTCTACTGAATACGGGTTGAAAATGATTTGCAAATCATCGTATTCCATTTATATTTACAACTTACACAATTTCCCAAGACAGCACGGTGACAGAGGGGTTAGTGCATCTGCCTCACAATACGAAGGTCCTGAGTAGTCCTGGGTTCAATCCCGGGCTCGGGATTTTTCTGTGTGGAGTTAGCATGTTCTACCCGTGACTGCTCAGCCCTTTGAGACGCTAGTGATTTAGGGCTATATAAGTAAACATTGATTGATTGATAAATGGTCTCTAGTGTGTGAATGTGAGTGTGAATGTTGTCTGTCTATCTGTGTTAGCCCTGCGATGAGGTGGCGACTTGTCCAGGGTGTACCCGCCTTCTGTCCGATTATAGCTGAGATAGGCACCAGCGTCCCCCGCGACCCCAAAGGGAATAAGCGGTAGGAAATGGATGGATGGATGGATGGACAATTTCCCAACTCATATGGAAACGGGGTTTGTATTACTGTCGTCAACATTTATTTTCTACTGCTTAGCCAGTTAAGGGTCACAGGTGAGTTTAAGCCTTACTCAGTTAGAGGAGAACTGAACTTTTTTTTTTTTTTTTTAATTTTGCCTATCGTTCACAATCATTAAGAGAAACATGACGACTGATGTTTTTTTTTTAATGCATTCTAAATATTAAACAAATGTGATCAAAAGTTTGCTTACAAGGGAGCCTATGTAAGTCGCTCAATTCTGCCTATAAAACCTTAAAAAACATCCAAACAGGTCCATTTGGGTTTTATACTGTATATTTGATGTAAGTACATATGTATTGTAGTAACAGGCACTTTATTAAAAAAAAATCATATTTATGTATTTTGATCATTTTAAGCAGATGCGGCACATTAATTTAAAAAACATTACTTTTTTTTTTCTTGTATTTTTCTTGTATAATCACTGATTATTACTCACTGCAGACTTAACGAAAGCCAACAAGTATAATAAAACCTCACTTTCTGTTTAAGGTTTGTTGTCATTAGAATGCCGACTGTTGGGAGGTCCATATATTCCCATTTAGGTGAAGAATGTCTCATAATCCTCGTGAAGAAACGGAGTAGGAGCTAGGGTGGCTGGTTTTGGGTCCGAAATGACTTTCAAAGTGTACCAACTTGTCGGATTACATCGTTGTCCATTTACTTTCCAGGTGAGAGATATGATTCAAGATCTACAATAAACTTCTAAAGAGCAGGAAAGCCTGAACGCAGCAAACCACTCGATGATATAAAGATAGCACACAGTAGTGATCCCATCGCTGCTACAAATAAAAAATAAAAAATTCTGTGATGGCGCTTATAATAACTATATCACTAATACTTGGTTAATGTTCAAGTCACAAAATGTAAATGGGGGTTTGTTGGCGCTCTTTGAATGGTTATTATTCGATTTTATGGGCAGAATAGAGGACCACCAATTGGCTGTGCTGTAAGCGGACTTTAATTCACGTTTATTTAATATTTAGAATGCATTAAAAAAATCCATCCGTCATTTAGTTCATAATGATTGTGAACGATAAGCAAAATAAAATAAAAAAGAAGTGCAGTTCAGCTTTCACTTCAGGTGAGAAGTGGGGTTTGACTGCTTAATGTGTACATGAAGTTCATAATAATATTTCTAAAATGTAAAACAGTCATTGTGTTTATATTATACTGTAAAGTGCAACTTGTAAATGCACAAGAATTATAATTCAGAATTTATGAAATGTCATAGAATTGCAAATTTACTTCCTTCAATTCGAATTTGAATTGCAATTCTCTTTTCTGTTTGCAACTTTAATTCAAAATCATTGAATAGGTAGAGGTTGATTGACAACACTAAATTGGCTCTGTTGTGTGAATGTGAGTGTGAATGGTTGTCTGTCTATCTGTGCTGGCCCTGCGATGAGGTGGCGACTTGTCCAGGGTGTACTTTTGCCCGAGTGCAGATGGGATATGCTCCAGTACCCCTGTGACCCCGAACGGGACAAGCGGTAGAAAATGGATGGATGGATGGATGGATGAATGGGTAGAGGTTCATCGAAAGGTCAGTTGTGGGATTAAGACCTATAACCACCTGGCTGTAACACTTTTTGAATTAATCGATCACTAATATAGATCTTGATAGTTCAGCCTGTATATTTGGTATAAAACAGAAGCACAAATTAATGCATCTGTGAAAGTTATGGAAGTATTATTGCAGCAAAATTATTTGCAAACGTGTACCTCAATCTGTGCACGTGTAATCCAATTTGCACGCATGTGTACTAATTTGTGTGTCTGTATATCAGTATTCACATCTGTGTACGTGTGTTTTAGATCTGCGTACGTGTTTTAAGTTGTCTCTGTCCTTAATCTGAAAGAACCCTCGATGCGCGCACAAATTGTATTATACGCTCACAAATCTGGATGTGCGTGCTCAAATCTTACAAGGCAGAAGTGTCGCAAAAGTCACGTGTAAGACAGCCTATCAAGGGTTCTTTCTGAGTAGGGACAGGCAGACAAATTACAAACCCCGTTTCCATATGAGTTGGGAAATTGTGTTAGATGTAAATATAAGCGGAATACAATGATTTGCAAATCCTTTTCAACCCATATTCAATTGAATGCACTAAAAACACAAGATATCTTATGCTCAAACTCATAAACTTTATTTTTTTTTGCAAATAATTAACCTAGAATTTCATGGGTGCAACACGCGCCAGAGTAGTTGGGAAAGGGCATGTTCACCACTGTTACATCACATTTTCTTTTAACAACACTCAATAAACGTTTGGAAACTGAGGAAACTAATTGTTGAAGCTTTGAAAGTGGAATTCTTTACCATTCTTGCTTGATGTACAGCTTAAGTTGTTCATCTGGTTGTCGTATTTTACGCTTCATAATGTGCCACACATTTCCGATGGGAGACATGTCTGGACTGCAGTCCGGCCAGAAAAGTACCCGAACTCTTTTACTACGAAGCCACGCTGTTGTAACACGTGGCTCGGCATTGTTTTGCTAAAATAAGCAGGGGCGTCCATGAAAACGTTGCTTGGATGACAACATATGTTGCTCCAAAACCTGTATGGACCATTCAGCATTAATGGTGCCTTCACAGATGTGTAAATTACCCATGCCTTGGGTACTAATACACCTCCATACCATCTCAGATGCTGGCTTTTGAACTTTGCACCTATAACAATCCGGATGGTTATTTTCCTCTTTCTTCCGGAGGACACCACGTCCACAGTTTCCAAATATAATTTGAAATGTGGACTCGTCAGACCACAAAACAATTTTCCACTTTGCATCAGTCCATCTTAGTTGATGTCGGGTCCAGAGAAGCCGGCGGCGTTTCTGGATGTTGTTGATAAATGGCTTTCGGTTTGCATAGTAGAGCTTTAACTTGCACCTAGAGATGTAGTGACCAACTGTAGTTACTGACAGTGGTTTTATGAAGTGTTCCTGAGCCCATGTGGTGATATCATTTACACACTGATGTCAGTTTTTGATGCAGTACCGCCTGAGGGATCAAAGGTCCGTAATATGATCGCTTACGTGCAGTGATTTCCCCAGATTCTCTGAACCTTTTGATGATTTTATGAACCGTAGATGGTAAAATCCCTAAATTCCTTGCAGTAGCTTGTTTAGAAATGTTGTTCTAAAACTGTTCGACAATTTGCTTACAATTTGGTGACCCTTGCCCCATCCATGTTTGTGAATTACTTAACAATTCATGGAAGCTGTTTTTATACCCAATCATGGCACCCACCTGTTCCCAATTAGCCTGCACACCCGTGGGATGTTTCAAAAGAGTGTTTGATGAGCATTCCTCAACTTAATCAGTATTTATTGCCACCTTCCCCAACTTCTTTGTCACGTGTTGCTGGCATCAAATTCTAAAGTTAATGATTATTTGCAAACAAAAAAACGTTTATCATTTTTAACATCAAATATGTTGTCTTGGTAGCATATTCAACTGAATTTGAGTTGAAAATGATTTGCAAATGATTGTTTTCCGTTTATATTTACATCTAACACAATTTCCCAACTCATATGGAAGCGGGGTTTGTAAAACACATGTACGTAGATCGAAAACAAACATACGTGTAGCTGAATGCACACACTCAGATTGATATACAGACACGAAAATTAGTACACACGCACAGATTGAGATACACATTTGCAAATCATTTTGCTACAATAATACTTACATAGAAAGTAACCTTTTCAAAGCAGCCTGTATTAGGTCACATCTTAACTGTGCTTTTCCTGTCCTCAGTCATCCAGATCACTATTGTACCAATGGTAAATGTTCAGGTACAGATATGAACATGGCCCGTCTACTGTTTCACAGACTGATAACACAAGAACATCCAGAGATTGCCCAACAGGTCAGTTATCAAGACATCATTGCTGGTAATTGGTGGTCACGGGCCTAGCAGGCTTCTTGACTTTCTTCATCATTGTCAGATTGCTGCAAGTATGGAGAAGAACCTAATTCCGAGACTGAGTAACTCCCCTCCAGACGTTGAAGCACTGAGACTCTACCTCACCCTTCCCGAATGTCCTCTCCTCAGTGATCCAAACAATTATGTGACTATTTCTATCCCGTTTGCCAAATCACTCCTCAGCCTGAAGGAAGCGCCTCTAAAGGTGCTGGGTAAGTGAAAGACCAGCCAACATTTTAACCATGTTTCTACCAAGGAGTTCTGTTCAGTTCAGCTGGCCATAGTACATTTTAGAGCATAACGCTAATATTGCTTATAGGACTGGGCCGATAGTTTACTGGACAATTTATTGCCCCACAAATAAGTAAACAAAAATAAAATGCGATCTCAATCTCTGATAGAAAAAAATTACTTCAATATAAGTCTAGAAAATTTGAAAATTGAGTCTTTTGGAAGCCATAATATTTCCACACTGGAACATTTGGATTTGCCATTACATTTTTTCCTTATAATTGTGTTACTTTGTGGTGCTTCATACTAACGAGTATCAACTCGCAAGGGTCTGTCGGTGCATCCTGTGAGTAAGCTAGAGGTCCTGCCTCTTCCCATCGAGACAAAGATTGTGGATGGCTGATAAGAGGATTTACTGCGTTAGTTAATTATGCTATTGAATAAACGCTTCACAGAGTGAACCCTCTTGCATTCTAGCGGTAGAAAATGGATGGATGGATGTAGTTCAGTGTACAATAATACAATAATGAACAATGACATTTCGTTTTACTTGTGCAATAACAAATAAGTTCCTTCCCTTCTTTCCTTCCTGTTGTACAGACTGTAAATGAGTCAGATTATTGCATAGTTGTCAGTTTACATCCATAGTCTCCCATACCAGTGTGAGTTGAAGCTGGATTCGTACCAGGAACCCTTATGTTTCTGGACGACCACTGTACTATCTGAGGCACGCCACCCCTTGGCTGGATGGTGATAGCTGCATTAGCTATATACAGTAAATGATATGACATGTCATGAGCCTGAAGCTGTGTTTTAGTTTATTTTATTCTGCCCTGTGTTTGTTACAAATGATAGCTATGCTTTGTTAGCGAAAAATCAAAGAAGTGGCAAGTATCAACTGGTCCAAACGACACTGCTTGGTGGAAAGCGTTTTTTTTTTTTTGCCTCAGGAAATTGGTGGTCCACATTTGAAGCCCCAGTCTTCCAGCGGCTAGTAGAACTGTACAAAGAGGTGGTGGTGTATCTGCTTCAGATGCACAAAGTAGGGATTCCATCCGTAGAGCAGCGAATTTTCACCTGTTTCCTGGACACATCACTCCGATTGGTGGAAATCCTGCACATGGTGAGAAATCTGTGAAGGTCTGTGTAATAGTTCATAATCCTCAAGAGTAGTTGACCATGTCATCTTTCTAATCACCTCAGGTAAACGAGCGAGCTGGACACATTATACAGTACGATAAATTCTACATTCATGAGTTAGATGACTTGGTAGACATCAGAAATGACTATATCACTTGGATTCAGGGGCAAATGCATCAAGGAGTGAGTATTTAAGCCTCTGACTCCTTTTTTATCTGAAGTCATTAGAACTTTTGTCCGTATTCTGTGAGTAATTTGTCTCATTGATTGGTTCCTCTCTTTCCTCAGGGTCATGACGGTGTAGTAACTTTGTGCAGGTACCCTTTTGTATTTGATGCAACAGCAAAGACAACTCTGCTACAGACTGATGCTGTCTTACAAATGCAGGTACGACCATTTTTTTAATTTCCAAACATTAGAATAGTCCTGTTGTTGCAAAAAAGAAAGCTGATCAGTGTTCTCTGTATGGATAGATGGCAGTGGATCAGGCTCAAATGCAAAACTTGAGTTCCATGTTCCTGCCTGCCGTGGAATCTGTAAACCCATGCCTCATACTCATTGCCCGGAGGGAAAACATCGTTGGAGACACTATGGAAGCTCTCAGGAAATCCAAGAATGTTAACTACAAAAAGCCACTAAAGGTGTTTTTAAGTGTATTATTCCACAAAATATTAACCTGAAATGTTTTATTAAACATTTTGTGACAATCCTGTGCAGGTTATCTTTGTTGGTGAAGAGGCGGTCGATGCAGGAGGTGTGAGAAAGGAATTCTTTCTTTTGATCATGAAAGAGCTGTTGGACCCAAAGTACGGCATGTTTCGTTACCATGAGGAGTCCAGGCTCATTTGGTTCTCACGCAAGGTACATTTTGGATGTTTTACTGTAATAGTCGACACTTTTGATGTCATGCAAGCATGCATAAATAATGTGTTTACCAGGTAACTTCCAACATTGTGGACAATGTGTCTCTTACGGCTCATAACAGTAATGATAATATCATTACGTACATTTAAAATTGTATGAGTGGGTAATTTCACCAAATCAGTGTCAATTTAAGTCCCTAGGAAATAAAATGTATAAATGCCAATAAGTTAAACATTATTTTTTTTTCAGTCAGTACAGTGTTCTGCACATTGATCTGATTGCGCATTTAAGAGGGCTTGTTGCAACTTGCTCAAAGTACAATTTTTTTAAATAAAAAATATTAAAAGAACGCCACCGGCTAGCTTTTGTTGCTATTAGTGGTTTAATGGAACACATATATACATTCGGCTTTCACATACTCAAAAGCAATCCCAGAGAAGCAACCAAAAATGTGCAGTCTCGTTGTTTCGACTATAAGCTTTAAAGACTTAAAATATTCTTTATTGTCTTTTTCCATTCATGGACTATAGTTTATCTCATTACATGCTAAATGTCTGGGTATAATGTTTACAACACTTTGAAAAGTTAGCGACCTCAAGGCATCCATGTAATCGTTGAAAACAGCACCTTTTATAAAGTACAACTTAAAGCATAATTTGAACTACTTTAAACATTGGAAATCTAGCATTTTTTGCTTATCACTAACATTAGACTTTACCGTGCTGTTTAATAACTGAAGTCCAATTTGAAAAGGTTATATTTTTTCACATATTTGTGTTTGTCCTTATCCCAACTATACCTAAAGTTTATTTTCTTTATAAACCACAAAAAAAAATCTAACTTAAGTCATATTTCTGCAGGGTTTCCCTCAGCTTGAAATGTGGCAGTGGAAGTGTGGTCAATGTGACATCTTTACATCATTTGCATAATTTTTTGATGCATATATTTTTAATTGCTAAAAATAATTTATATACATTTAAACATTAGTCTGTGTTATTAGTAATTAGTATGAACATTTTTGTATAATTTTTTTGCTCTATTTTTATAACTACAATATACACAGGCTGTATACCAATGGCAGCTGCCGGCCTTTCAAGTAGAGGAAGCTATTTTTCAGCTCCTCCTTCAACATGAGCAAAATCTAAAAAAACTGATGAAAGATACAAACATGCAAGATTTTACCAGTGTTGGTCATCTTATCTTAAAAAAAATAATTAGTTAGAGTTTCAAATTACTTCTCACAAAAAGTGATTAAGTTTGTAACTCAGTTACCTCTTCATAAGAGTAACCAGTTATAACTAAGACGTTATTTTTAATTACGGTATTTAATACGCCGTTACGTTTCATAACATCTTTAATGTCAAATATGTTTATATTAACTGATTGAATAATTAAAAAAACTGTATGCAGTATTTTAAAACAGTTGGCCTTTATTTCAACTCAATAAATTGCAGTGTGCCATATGATATGCATTGAAATAAAAATGATTAAAAAGATATTCCCTAAGTAACAACATTGAATATTAAACGTAGGTAAAAAAGACACAGAAGAGCCTTTGGCCTCTGAGTAGTGCAATAAAAGATACAAGTAAAATGAATAAAATTAAGTATCCTTCATCCACATTTTATCAACCATCACATTTATCTTAACTAGATGGCCTAATTCTTAAATTGAATTTAACCTTAAAGGCTTACTGAAATGAGATTTTCTCATTTAAACGGGATAGCAGGTCCATTCTATGCGTCATACTTGATCATTTTGCGATATTGCCATATTTTTGCTGAAAGGATTTAATAGAAAATATCCACGATAAAGTTTGCAACTTTCGGTGCTAAGAGAAATGCCCTGCCTGTACTGGAAGTCGCAGACGATGACGTCACACGTGTGGGGGCTCCTCACATATTCCCATTGATTTTAATGGGAGCCTCCAACAAAAAGTGCTATTCGGACCGAGAAAACGACAATTTTCCCATTAATTTGAGCGAGAATGAAAGATTCGTGTTTGAGGATATTGATAGCGACGGACTAGAAAAAAAAAAAAAAAGTTAAATTTAAAAAAAAAAACGCGATTGCATTGGGACGGATTCCGATGTTTTTAGACACATTTACTAGGATAATTCTGGGAAATCCCTCATCTTTCTATTGTGTTGCTAGTGTTTTAGTGAGTTAAATAGTACCTGATAGTCGGAAGGGTGTCTCCACGGGTGTCTTGACGCGCAGTGTCTCAGGGGAGTCGACAGCAGCTATGGACGGCACAAGCTCAGCTTTTCTCCGGTAAGAACTCACTTTTTAACCACAATTTTCTCACCGAAACCTGCTGGTTGGCATTTGGTAGGGATCCATGTTGGCTTGACCGCGCTCTGATCCATAGGAAAGTTTCACCTCCAGGAATTTTAAACAAGGAATCACCGTGTGTGTGTGTGGCTAAAGGCTAAAGTTTCCCAACTCCATCTTTCTACTGTGACTTCTCCAATATTAATTGAACAAATTGCAAAATATTCAGCAAAACAGATGTCCAAAATACTGTATAATTATGCCGTTTAAGCAGACGACTTTTAGCTGTGTGTGTGTGCAGCGCTCATATTCCTTACAGCCCGTGACGTCTTGCGTACACGTCATCATTACACAACGTTTTCAACAAGAAACTCCCGGGAAATTTAAAATTGCAATTTAGTAAACTAAAAAGGCCGTATTGGCATGTGTTGCAATGTTAATATTTCATCATTGATATATAAACTATGGTGGGTAGTAGTGGGTTTCAGTAGGCCTTTAAGTAAGACTTCACACACAATAGTCAATATTTGCAAAACTGAAAAGTACAGTAGTTTTATAAATAATAAAGAACATTCTTCTCAAACTAGTGTATCATCTGGTCAGCTGCATCATGCCTTACTTATAGTATATGTATTCTCCACTTATTTACAAAGAGAAATGTAAAAACATTGTTTTATGCTACGCCTCTGGCTAGGCAGATATGTATGTGTGTTGTGAAACGAAGTTACGATGCATGCTCTCATCATAATTTATTTATGAAGTGCATCATGCCTTACTTATAGTATATGTATTCTCCACTTATTTACAAAGAGAAATGTAAAAACATTGTTTTATGCTACGCCTCTGGCTAGGCAGATATGTATGTGTGTTGTGAAACGAAGTTACGATGCATGCTCTCATCATAATTTATTTATGAAGTGGTAGAAGCAGCAAATACACATCACTTGCAATCTGTAGATGTCACGATGACTTGCCTGCTGATGGTGTCAAAAAATATAGGTGCCCTCTTTACTGTTCACATATTACCGCGTGGAACAAATCCATATATTTTTGTTTTGACGCTGCTGGAGAGAATTTCAACTTCCTAAACAAGGAAGGAAACACATGAAAAGTATCCGATTTGTTCTAAATCGTTGCTTAAAGAACTGTGATAGATATATTGCGAACTAGTCCCACCCATCGACAAGATGAAATTAAATATGATTGGATTTTGTTTGTCAACATTTTTGTCGAGACTTGTTTACTGAGTGAAGTCACGAGCTTAACTAACACTAACAGTGGAGATACAGCAATGAGGGAAGATGACACTGGTGTATAGTCTTTTTTTCAGCGGATTTCTCAGATAAATTTTATCATCCCCCACCCCTGCTCTCTGCAAGCTGCTGATGTGTGATCAAAACCTGACACTTTGCGCTTCATTCAACCAAACTGTAGTAACTTCACATTCTTCGTAACGGCAACAGCGTTGCTTCAATGGGAACAATAATTAATTAGATTACTCATTACTCAAAAAACATTACGCCATTTATAATGCCGTTATACTCTAACACTGTTATTACCAACACTAGATTTTACAAAGAAAACTTCACTTGAAAAATTATAAAAAATCTCTGTATCAAATAGAATGAAAGTTGAAAAATGCTTTGGCAGTGTTTCATAATTCAAGATTGCTGATTGCTCATTTTGCTGTGAATCTAAACGGGATTCAGCCCAGAAAAGTCATCCAATCATCATGCAAAGCCCCCTTTTATCACTCATATTTATTTGCTTACTCTCCGTGGGCAGGAAAAAGTCAAGCATTTATCGAATGATTGTCTCGTTTGGCTACATCAATGAAAGAAAGTTGCGCCAACTGTTGCCAAAGCAGCTGATTCTAAACCAAAGTTAAACACATTCTAATGAGTTAAGTCAATGAAATGCAAACACAAAATAATATATTTGACCACTTTTATATTTTTAGGGAAGCTGAACTTCCCTTGCAGTCTTTAGCAATCGCCACTTCTGTATGTAAGAGAAGTCGGCAAATCAGATCCATAACTTCAGGACAAGGATTGTACTCTAGTGCTGAGTGTGTCTTGCTGAAGTGCAAAGCGGGACTGTGTGTTTCTCGCCGCTGATGAGCCGCTGCCCCATCGCCCAAGCCGCCAGCCTCATCTTACTGCCGAGGCTCCAGACACCAGCGTGCATCTTGCTTACTGTTGATCAAAGTTTTTCAATGGCCACATTTTCTGCACATCGCTAGTTAATTGTGCTGGAATAATATAGACTATATATCCATTCATGCAATATATTACATAATTTGTTTCCACGTAAAAAAAATACTCATTTTTAAGGTGTGGCGGCTTCAATATAGCCGTGGCTAAATTGATTAGCCGCGGCTAATTGCGGCACGACACAATCACATACATATAAGAGAAACCCTGCTCTGGGTTTTCTCTCAGTCCTGTTACCCTAACATATTACCCCTATGAAAATTGTGGAATGTTGCATAAGTCACATGTTTCACAGGAAGTTGTATCATTCAGTTTAAGTTTTAAGTTTAAATACCAATGGTTGTCCTCTGAATTTGACCCATCCCCTTGTTCACCCCCTGGGAGGTGTGGGGAGCAGTGGGCAGCAGCGGTGGCCGCTCCCAGGAAGAATTTTTGGTGATTTAAGAAAGTTACAGCAAGGAAATAGCACTGATTTGGTTAAATGCAGTTACTAGTCACTTACAGTGGGGCAAAAAAGTATTTAGTCAGCCACCCATTGTGCAAGTTCTCTCACTTAAAATGATGACAGAGGTCTGTAATTTTCATCATAGGTACACTTCAACTGTGAGACAGAATGTGAAAAAAATCCAGGAATTCACATTTTACGAATTTTAAAGAATTTATTTGTAAATTATGGTGGAAAATAAGTATTTGGTCACTTAAAACAAGTGAAGTGAATTATATTTATATAGCGCTTTTTCTCGAGTGACTCAAAGCGCTTTACATAGGGAAACCCAATATCTAAATTACATTCAAACCAGTGTGGGCGGCACTGGAAGCAGGTGGGTAAAGTGTCTTGCCCAAGGACACAACGGCAGTGACTAGGATAGCGGAAGCGGGTATCGAACCTGCAACCCTCAAGTTGCTGGCACGGCCACTCTACCAACCGAGCTAAACCGCCCCACAAGGAAGATCTCTGGCTATCACAGACCTGTAACTTTTTCTTTAAGAAGCTCTTCTGTCCTCCACTCGTTACCTGTATTAATGGAACCTGTTTGAACTCGTTAGCTGTATAAAAGACACCTGTCCACAGCCTCAAACAGTCAGACTCCAAACTCCACTATGGCCAAGACCAAAGAGCTGTCGAAGGACACCAGGAAAATAATTGTAGACCTGCACCAGACTGGGAAGAGTGAATCTACAATAAGCAAGCAGCTTGGTGTGAAAAAATCAACTGTGGGAGCAATTACTAGAAAATGGAAGACATACAAGACCACTGAATATCTCCCTCGATCTGGGGCTCCACGCAAGATCTCATCCCGTGGGGTCAAAATGATCATAAGAACGGTGACCAAAAATCCCAGAACCACACGGGGGGACCTGGTGAATGACCTGCAGAGAGCTGGGACCAAAGTAACAGAGGTTACTATCAGTAACACACTACGCCGACAGGGAATCACATCCTGCAGTGCCAGATGTTTCCCCCTGCTTAAGCTAATGCATGTCCATGCCCGTCTGAAGTTTGCCAGAGAGCACATGGATGATACACCAGAGGATTGGGAGAATGTCATGTGGTCAGATGAAACCAAAATAGAACTTTTTGGTATAAATTCAACTTGTCATGTTTGGAGGAAGAATAATACTGAGTTGCATCCCAAGAACACCACACCTACTGTGAAGCATGTGGGTGGAAACATCATGCTTTGGGGCTGTTTTTCTGCTAAGGGGACAGGACGACTGATCCGTGTTAAGGAATCAATCAATGGGGCCATGTATCGTGAGATTTTGAGCCAAAACCTCCTTGCATCAGTGAGAGCTTTGAAGATGAAACGTGGCTGGGTCTTCCAGCATGACAATGATCCCAAACACACCGCCCGGGCAACGAAGGAGTCACTCTGTAAGAAGCATTTGAAAGTCCTGGAGTGGCCTAGCCAGTCTACAGACCTCAACCCCATAGAAAATCTGTGGAGGGAGTTGAAAGTCCGTGTTGCTCAGCGACAGCCCCAAAACATCACTGCTCTCGAGAAGTTTTGCATAGAAGAATGGGCCAAAATACCAGCTACTGTGTGTGCAAACCTGGTAAAGACCTATATTAATCGTTTGATCTGTTTTTGCCAACAAAGGTTATATTAGAAAGTATTGAGTTGAATTTTTGTTATTGACCAAATACTTATTTTCCACCATAATTTACAGATAAATTATTTAAAATTCCTACAATGTGAATTCCTGGATTTTTTTTCACATTCTGTCTCTCACAGTTGAAGTGTACCTATGATGAAAATTAAAGACCTCTGTCATCAACTTGCACAATCGGTGGCTGACTAAATATTCTTTTGAGATGGTTTCCTGTGGACGGGACTCTCACTGCTGTCTTGGAGCCACTATGGATTGAACTTTCACAGTATCATGTTAGACCCGCTCGACATCCATTGCTTTCGGTCCCCTAGAGGGGGGGGGTTGCCCACATCTGAGGTCCTCTCCAAGGTTTCTCATAGTCAGCATTGTCGCTGGCGTCCCACTGAATGTGAATTCTCCCTGCCCACTGGGTGTGAGTTTTCCTTGCCCTTTTGTGGGTTCTTCCGAGGATGTTGTAGTCGTAATGATTTGTGCAGTCCTTTGAGACATTTGTGATTTGGGGCTATATAAATAAACATTGATTGATTGATTGATTGATTTTGCCCCACTGTATAATTAACCATCACTAAACTGACAGTCATGTAATGTTCCTTCCAGACCTTTGAGGACACAGACTTGTTCAACCTCATCGGAGTTATCTGTGGTCTTGCCATCTACAACCTGACTATTGTGGAGCTCAACTTCCCCGTTGCACTTTACAAGAAGCTCCTGAAAAGGAAACCCACCTTAGATGACCTGAAAGAGCTCATGCCAGATGTGGGAAGGTTAGGATGAAGAACATCACCTGAGCTCTCCATTAAACAAATTTACACAACAGTAACCTATTTGTGTTTAATTAGGAGTCTCCAACTGTTACTGGACTATCCAGAAGATGACCTTGAGGAAACGTTCTGCCTGAACTTCACAGTAAGTATGATTTACGTTGTGAAACTATAAGAAATGTTTGACTGTTTCAAGCATTGATGCTAAACCAATTTGGCGACGTTCACATCTCACATTCCAAAACATTACGTACTTGCAAACCTCAGAATCTATACAGGCCTACTCTATGCTAGAAAATATTTAGATCTATAAAACCATGCAGCACACATTTGAACGCAGTCTTCTTCTCTTTTTAAATCACACATGCAGTGAATTTTTACGCACAAGATTTCCACCCAGTGTCATCCCACAATGTGTAAAAAAGTAATGCTAAATAACACAGGAATATGCTGACATTTTGGGAGTGTGCGCTGTTTTATAAATAAGGGCAAGACGGAGTCTCCAATGAAGGCAACATTTGCAGATTGTAAAATAGAAGTTAATTTTGTAGAGGTCGAGCACTGTAAAAATAATATGTTTGGAAGGAAGAAGCCCCAATTTTCAATGTTTACACATCAAATAAAAACTGAATGACATAGCTTATTTGCATTAACATGTTGGGATATAAGTCTTTTACTTTGTGTACCCAAACATAACATTTTTGTTGTTTTTTGTTGAACAGCATATTTTATTAGATAAAATAATGTTATGAATTTTGATAAGGTTCTATTTTCTTCTAAAAAATTTAGAATTTGGAAGCTTATAAATCTGGAGCTCATATGCATCCATTACTGAAAAGAAATGTGATTTATATTATTTTTATTATCACGACTGAAACATCATATCCATCCATCCATTTTCTACCACTTATTCCCTTTGGGGTATGTGCTACATAAATAGGGTTGAATAAATACACTCAAAACAATTGTGCAAATAATTACAGTGAAAATCACATTGTATGTATTGTACCGAGGATGTTGTGGTTTGTGTTGTGGTTTCTGCAGCCCTTTGAGACACTTGTGATTTAGGGCTATATAAATAATCATTGATTGATGATTGATTATGTGTGCCCAATTATTTATATCTGCACCTTATCTCTCTTTTATACTGCACTACCATGAGCTAATGCAGTGAAATTTCGTTCTTATCTGTACTGCAAAGTTCAAATTTGAATGACAATAAAAGAAAGTCTTAGTCTGAGTCAATTGCAGAAGGGCTAAAAATAGTAACCACGGTGATTTGTGTGGTTGTTTTGCCATTCAAATGTTGCAAGATATGCAATACTATATTTGAACCACATTATAACTGAACACAAACAATATACCTAAATATATATTTAAATATTTAGGCTCTATATATGTGATGGATACAAAATTATATGTGGTGATCTGTATTTTGTTGTTCATCTGTGTTTTGTCATATGAGTACTAAGCTTTATTTTGTGGTGTTGCCATTGGGCATTGCTGATACCTGTGTTTGAACAACTATGCAAGAATGAAAGAGTGTGCAACCTATTTTGCATTAAAGTTTTCAAAAAATACCAGTGTTTGCGGTGAAACAGGCTCATGCACATTACACCACTGTTGATCCAACTATTTGTGAACAGCAACATTTACGCTCAAATCTTTTTTTTTTCCTTTACTCACATCAGCCTATTTGTATGGTTGTTTTGCAGTATGACATTCTAATGTGTATGTACTAGTGTCTTCACATCCACAGAAGCCGCTTTGTTGTGACGCCACACATGCAAAGTCCAGTATGTTTACGAAGTAAATGTGTCCGTCACTAAAGTCAGTATGTAGGGACCATCTTGAATGTGATTGCACAGTCAAAGCTGCTAATTTATGTGCAAGTTAGCCAAAAGACAGATCAGAAGATTCCATGTGGGCATGTTGTGAAAGAATGGTTGGATTCTCTGGAGATGTGTGTGGATGTGAATTAAAATAATAAATAACGACTGTCGCATTTCAGGGAAATAGAGGTCAGATGAAATTTGACATGGCTATGGTAGCATTGCCATCTATTCCATGACTACATACACTGTCACATGGGGCAAAACAATCGGAATTGGGTTACTTTGGCCTGCATTTTGAACATACCACTGGTTAGTGTCCACTGAATGTTCTTTAATGTCATCCTGTACAGTTCACAGTAGCATAGCCACTAAAGATTGCTATGAAATGAATGATGTGCAATTATGGCAGCATGCATTATTCATTCACACACAAGTTTTGAAGGAAGTGGTGTTAAGGCTATGTTTCATATCAGTTACCTAAAAAAAAAAACATTGCCTCTCTTTTCAGATTACAGAGGAAAACTATGGTGCCACAGAGGTCTTGGAACTTGTACCTAATGGTGACAACATAAATGTTAATAAATCAAACAGGTAATTTGCTCTGATTTTGGGGGATATCTACACAGAAAAAGTACTCTAAACAATAAGTGCATATTTTTTTTGTAAATATTGAGTTGCAGCTTTTCTTACACATACAGTGGGGAAATTAGTATTTTATCCCATGAACATGAACGACACCATTGAGCTATCATAGGACCTCACGAACAAGACTCATAGAAAAGATGCTTGATGAGATGCAATAATTCAGATATTAAAGATAACACTACGTTGTGTTGCTCTGGAGTTCCATGCAAGTTCCATGCAGCTGAATTTCCCCCAGGGATTAATAAAGTACTTTCTATTCTATTCTATTTTAAGTTTGACTTTGTGTGGTAAAGATGACTCAGAGAAAAGTGCAACCAACCTTGTTGTGCCATGGGTCAAATTTGGAATGAGAATGCGAGAGCGCTAGGCATTGCTCTAAAAGCACAAGCTCTCATTTGGTGGCCAGTACAAACTCCTAAGGCGTAAGGGAGTGAGGCCTCAGATAGTGCTCTCAGAGTCCTCAAAAAGGTGGTGAAATCCTTCTTGTAATGTGTGCAACTCTGGTGACCACCTGCAAGAAACATCCTCTTCCCTACCAGGGTTTCATTAAACCACATTTTGCATTGGGTTCAAATAACTATCGCCTTCAATAAAATACAAATAATGTATAACCTTTCAGTTAATATTTTTTACATTCTGTCTTACAATAAACGCCCATAAAAAAAAAAAATGTCCTGTTCATATGTTTGTAAGGCGATACACTGCTTGGGATCAAATACTTATTTACACCACTGTACAGCATACAGTCATGCAAACCTATGATGTTGATATTTTTCTGTCCAGGCAGGACTTTGTCAACGCGTATGTAGACTACATATTCAACACCTCAGTGGCCTCACTCTTTGAGTGCTTTTATGCTGGCTTCCACAAGGTGTGTGGAGGCAAAGTTCTGGAGCTGTTCCAGCCCAACGAACTGCAAGCTATGGTGATTGGCAACACTAACTACGACTGGACTGAGCTGGAAAAGGTTTGGAATATATTTAAATATATATAGCAACATTTAAAATATAATTACATTGTAAAAACAAATAACTATCATGTGTCTCCTCCTATTCCCAGAGCACTGAATATAAGGGTGAGTACTGGCCAGACCATCCCACCATCAGGATATTTTGGGAAGTGTTCCACAACCTTCCTTTAGAGAACAAGAAACAGTTCCTCTGTAAGTGTTCGTCTCTGCAATCAAACGTATAACCCACCTGAGGAGGCATGGAATTGATGTCATTTGTCTCCTCAGTGTTCCTGACAGGGAGCGATCGCATTCCCATTTTGGGCATGAAAAGCCTGAAACTGGTGATCCAGCCAACTGGTGGGGGAGAACATTACTTGCCCGTTGCCCACACGTGTTTCAACCTGCTGGACCTGCCCAAATACACCAGTGCGGAGGCACTCCGGGAGAAGCTTCTTCAAGCTATAGATCACTATCAAGGCTTCAATCTGGCGTGAATCACAGGGAAAAGTCTGGACGGCCATGTTCAAACCGATGACGGGCCTCCACTCCCCCAAACATCTTGCTTCGCAGACTAAACTGAGTACTGGCTGGAAAGTGCTCCCAAGACACGAGATGTCATTAAGACTTTGCAACATATACCTTTGTATTAATGGACTTACATTTGATATTGCAACAATATGCTTTCAGTCATGTTTGGATATTGCAACTATGAGAAAGCAAAAGCTGTTATGTTTAAAATTTGCACACAGTAACATACTTCAGTATGGCACTACCTGTTTGACTATAAAGCACTCAGCGTCTTATCCATGGAAACATTGTCCAAACAATATATTTGAATAACCTGGCCTCTCAATAGAGTAGGTTTAGATGAACATGTCTGACTTTTCAGCAAAGTCCCATCTGGGGCATCCGTGTTGGCAGAGTGAATCACATTGCAATATTGCAGGATCTAACTGCGTGATCTGTGACTTTTTACTTCATCTTTGATAGCATTGCGCTTTGGATCCTGAGTGGTTGTGAATCTTTAAAATGGGCAACAAATAAAAGAGCTAGCCACCAGCAGAGACGGCATAACTGCAGTATTTTAGTTTATTTGTGGCTGTTAAATATTGCCAGCTTCAACAACATTTTTTGGAGATCATTTCAATGGGGCAACTCATGATGGACCAGCTTGTAGTGGGACCCACACGACGGACAGCGCTGGGCATCTCCACCATGAAGCCAGAACCACACAATTGCAGTGTTATCTTCCTCACCTGCACATGATTTTGTAGTCTTCACATGATTCAAAATAAGATATTTATTTCACAATGCATCACTTACAAATACAGCCCACCAGCCTCTTCTCGCCAATACAAGCCACAATGTGAGGGTCTTCCTTGGTGCCAGCATATTCCTTAGGCTTCAGGATACTGTAGGG
Source organism: Nerophis ophidion (assembly GCF_033978795.1). Classification (NCBI taxonomy): domain Eukaryota; kingdom Metazoa; phylum Chordata; class Actinopteri; order Syngnathiformes; family Syngnathidae; genus Nerophis; species Nerophis ophidion. The sequence continues at coordinate 29,256,949 of NC_084619.1, forward strand.
GTCCTTTCAATGTACATTAGACCATCTATTAGTATTTACCAGGGGAGCTAAAACAATATTTTCAAATAAATGACAGACTTTCCCCTGCTTGAGGGCTTGCATGACACGGCGTTCCAGTCCAGTTGCTTGTTCCTCATCGGTTGGTATTCCTGGGAATTGTACAGGAATGCATTTTATTCATATTTATTTTGTAATGACAGTGTGCCACATGTAGTGTGACTTTGTTTTCCAAAGCCACCTCTACCGGGACACTGGCACCATACCAAAACACGCCTGCCGACGGAGCATTGCTATTATCAGGGGCCCAACCGCAAGTCTAGTCCAAATGACCTTCATTACTTGAAGTTATTGGGATGCAAAAATAGAAACAATTAGAGGTAAGTTGGTGGCAGACATATCAGATAAGAATATCCTAAACACTATGTTAGCTTTGTATTTGGCAGACACAACTCTGAAATGTTACCTTTCATGGTGGACATAGAGCGCTGTAACATCATCCGACCCCTCAACTGCAAAGTCGCTGAACAAGTTTGGAGGAGAAGTCGAGCCGCCATGGTTGTTTTTACAGTCAGGTTCAGTACCAACAAAGTATAAGTGACAGAAACACGCACACTTGCTGGACTAAAGTGACCAGCAAAGTTTTTTGGTTGACTTGCGCTCACCAATGGGAGCGCAGCTCTAAAACGTTTCGACCAATGGAAGCCGAGCTTTAAAGTGTCCAATGATATTTTTGAAGTTAATCCTCTCCTCCAGGAGGAGGCGGTGTAGGACAGACAAAAGCAGTGTTTAGTGAAGGGAAGTGTAAATGTATAAATGAGTTATTGGGATGTAAATATAAGTGTCAAAGTGTGTCATGATTTAAATATGTTTTGTTTTTAAAGAGAAAAGATTGTGTCACGCTGTATTGCACAGGCTGCACTACAGTGTCTATTCACAGGCGCGACCCCACTACTGAGCGGTACGGGGGCTTTGACCTGCTCCGTTTCCGACCTGGGCCGGTGCACCCCTCCTTAGACGACCTGGTAGTCCCGAGCTCCCCCAGGAGCACCATATCGGCACCGAACTTAGTGCGGACACCCGATCGACATAGTCCACTGCAGCTCAGAACTCCTGAGCTCAAACGATCCTCCAACCTCAGCCTCCCAGTAGCTTGGATTACAGGCGCGCGCCACCGCACCCGGCGAAAGAGCCCGTCACTATTGGTGTTTTTGACTTGCATCATAGTGACGTCACCAGGATGTTTGACGCCCTCTAGTGGTGCTTTAAAGTACATGACGTAGATTAAAGGAATGTCCATAAACATTCGGTGACGACCAATAATACAAAAAGATGCACCATGACAATGAAACGTTGACCAAAGATTACATTTTAGAAATGTCTTGGTTTAAACTTCAAACCAATAACAGTACAGATGCTACATAAAAATGGGGTAGTGTGTGAAAATTAGGTGCGTCAATTGTTACTTATTTGTTTTGATGAATTCCAACTAAACCATTTGTTTTGTATTTAAATAAAAACAACAATTCAACAGCCTTCAGCTCTTGTGGACTGAACAGCCTTCAGCTCTTGTGGACTGATGCATGTTTTTCTCTAAATAAATGTACATATATATATATATATATATATAATATATATATATATATATATATATATAATATATATATATACATATATATATATATAATATATATATATATATATAATATATATATATACATATATATATATATATATATATATATATATATATATATAGATATATATATTAGGGGTGGGGGAAAAAATCAATTTGTATACGAATCGAATACGTTGTGCGATTCGGACTACCGACAATCCTTTCGATGCGGAGCTCAAGCACACTTGTACTTTGTGGACGCCATCTGCTCCATATTTCCTGTGTTTTGCTGGGGTCCAACATGTTGTTTTGTTTACTTCATAGTCTGTCCGGTCAGAGCACTTCGCTGTTGCTCTCACTTTTTGTTTGTTTAATCAAGAAATACCCCTTTTTTTTACTACACGCTGCCTCCTCATTCGTATGTTTCTTTAAAATCACTCTGTCGTCTTCCACAACACAACGCTTGACAATAAAGGGGCAATAAATACATTAATATTGAATAAAGTCAGATATGTTCTAGACCAAAAACCCCTCCATATTCTCTACTGCTCGCTAGAGTTAAGTCAAAGTACCAAAGATAGTCACACACAGGGGCGTCACTAGCTTTGAAGGACCGGGGGGGCTTAGCCCCCAGGAGATGAATAGGATGTGAGCGAACATAGCGCACGAGTACAAAACTTCACAAACGGCTAACAAAGACTTGGAAATTATTCTTTGTTATTATTATTATTATTTCAGTCGGTTAAGGAAATTAAATATATATGGAAGTCTGAATAGAAGTGAGAAACGTTTATGTATACTGTAAGAAAGACTTAGAGTCTTTCTGCTGATCTGAAAAAGAGCCAAAGCTGTCAAAGAGCTGATGGACCATCTTCAAAGTGCAATGCTGAAACAAATAATGCAAACAATAAAATGTACTTTCCGGGGCTTGACATTAATGATGTCCCGTCGTCCCATGGACGGTAAAAAAAAATGCACGGGACGATGGCTTTTAAACATTTTTTTTTTCTCTTTATGTATTTATTCATTTTACTTTTTATATTAAATGTCTTAGATTTTCCTCCCTCTGAAAATCCTATGAAATGTTTAACAAGCCATCTAATAATAATATAACAGCTATTAATGTGAAAAATCAATGCAATAAAACTAACATATCTTTAATGATGTTTTTTTCATTATTTTAACAATAGGCTAATGCATACTACTTTATATAGATTCTACAAGAAACACAAAACTTTAAAATTAATTATTTACAATTGCCTCCTCTCTGAGCTGCTACCTTACCGTGGTAGAGGAGTTTGCGTGTCCCAATGATCCTAGGAGCTATGTTGTCTGGGGGCTTTCATGCCCCCTGGTAGGGTCTCCCAAGACAAACAGGTCCTAGGTGAGTGATCAGACAAAGAGCAGCTCAAAGACTTCTATGGAATTACAACAAAATGAACCCAGATTTCCCTCGCCCGGACGTGGGTCACCGGGGCCCCGCTCTGGAGGCAGGCCCGGAGTTGGGGCACGATGGCGAGCGCCTGGTGGTCGGGCCTGTCCCCATGGGGCCCGGCCGGGCACAGCCCGAAGAGGCAACGTGGGTCATCCCTCCAATGGGCTCACCACTCATAGGAGGGGCCATAGAGGTCGGGTGCATTGTGAGCTGGGCGGCAGCCGAAGGCAGGGCACTTGGCGGTTCGATCCTCGGCTACAGAAGCTAGCTCTTGGGACGTGGAACGTCACCTCACTGGGGGGGAAGGAGCCTGAGCTAGTGCGCGAGGTAGAGAAGTTCCGGCTGCATATAGTCGGACTCACCTCGACGCACAGCAAGGGCTCTGGAACCACTTCTCTCGAGAGGGACTGGACCCTCTTCCACTCTGGCGTTGCCGGCAGTGAGAGGGGACGGGCTGGGGTGGCAATTCTCGTTGCCCCCCGGCTCAAAGCCTGCACGTTGGAGTTCAACCCAGTGGACGAGAGGGGAGCTTCCCTTCGCCTTCGGGTGGGGGGACGGGTCCTGACTGTTGTTTGTGCTTACGCACCAAACAGCAGTTCAGAATACCCACCCTTTTTGGGTACACTCGAGGGAGTACTGGAAAGTGCTCCTCCGGGTGATTCCCTTGTCCTACTGGGAGACTTCAATGCTCATGTTGGCAACGACAGTGAAACCTGGAGAGGCGTGATTGGGAAGAATGGTCGCCCGGATCTAAACCCGAGTGGTGTTTTGTTATTGGACTTTTGTGCTCGTCACGGATTGTCCATAACAAACACAATGTTCAAACATAAGGGTGTCCATATGTGCACTTGGCACCAGGACACCCTATGCCGCAGTTCCATGATCGACTTTGTAGTTGTGTCATCGGATTTGCGGCCTCATGTTTTGGACACTCGGGTGAAGAGAGGGGCAGAGCTTTCTACCGATCACCACCTGGTGGTGAGTTGGCTGCGATGGTGGGGGAGGATGCCGGACAGACCTGGCAGGCCCAAGCGCATTGTGAGGGTCTGCTGGGAACGTCTGGCAGAGTCTCCTGTCAGAGAGAGTTTCAATTCACACCTCCGGGAGAACTTTGAACATGTCACGAGGGAGGTGCGGGACATTGAGTCCGAGTGGACCATGTTCCGAACCTCTATTGTCGAGGCGGCTGATTGGAGCTGTGGCCGCAAGGTTGTTGGTGCCTGTCGTGGCGGTAATCCCAGAACCCGTTGGTGGACACCAGCAGTGAGGGATGCCGTCAAGCAGAAGAAGGAGTCCTATCGGGTTCTTTTGGCTCATAGGACTCCGGAGGCAGTGGACGGGTACCGACGGGCCAAGCGGTGTGCAGCTTTAGCGGTCGCGGAGGCAAAAACTCAGACATGGGAAGAGTTCGGGGAAGCCATGGAAAACGACTTCCGGACGGCTTCGAAGCAATTCTGGACCACCATACGGCGCCTCAGGAAGGGGAAGCAGTGCACTATCAACACCGTGTATGGTGCGGATGGTGTTCTGCTGACCTCAACTGCGGATGTTGTGGGTAGGTGGAAGGAATACTTCGAAGACCTCCTCAATCCCACCAACACGTCTTTCTTTGAGGAAGCGGTGCCTGGAGAATCTGTGGTGGACTCTCCTATTTCTGGGGCTGAGGTCGCTGAGGTAGTTAAAAAGCTCCTCGGCGGCAAGGCCCCGGGGGTGGATGAGATCCGCCCGGAGTTCCTTAAGGCTCTGGATGCTGTGGGGCTGTCTTGGTTGACAAGACTCTGCAGCATCGCGTGGACATCGGGGGCGGTACCTCTGGATTGGCAGACCGGGGTGGTGGTCCCTCTCTTTAAGAAGGGGGACCGGAGGGTGTGTTCCAACTATCGAGGGATCACACTCCTCAGCCTTCCCGGTAAGGTTTATTCAGGTGTACTTGAGAGGAGGCTTCGCTGGATAGTCGAACCTCGGATTCAGGAGGAACAGTGTGGTTTTCGTCCTGGTCGTGGAACTGTGGACCAGCTCTATACTCTCGGCAGGGTTCTTGAGGGTGCATGGGAGTTTGCCCAACCAGTCTACATGTGCTTTGTGGACTTGGAGAAGGCATTCGACCGTGTCCCTCGGGAAGTCCTGTGGGGAGTGCTCAGAGAGTATGGGGTATCGGACTGTCTTATTGTGGCGGTCCGCTCCCTGTATGATCAGTGTCAGAGCTTGGTCCGCATTGCTGGCAGTAAGTCGGACACGTTTCCAGTGAGGGTTGGACTCCGCCAAGGCTGTCCTTTGTCACCGATTCTGTTCATAACTTTTATGGACAGAATTTCTAGGCGCAGCCAAGGCGTTGAGGGGTTCCGGTTTGGTGGCCACGGGATTAGGTCTCTGCTTTTTGCAGATGATGTAGTCCTGATGGCTTCATCTGGCCGGGATCTTCAGCTCTCACTGGATCGGTTCGCAGCCGAGTGTGAAGCGACCGGAATGAGAATCAGCACCTCCAAGTCCGAGTCCATGGTTCTCGCCCGGAAAAGGGTGGAGTGCCATCTCCGGGTTGGGGAGGAGACCCTGCCCCAAGTGGAGGAGTTCAAGTACCTAGGAGTCTTGTTCACGAGTGGGGGAAGAGTGGATCGTGAGATCGACAGGCGGATCGGTGCGGCGTCTTCAGTAATGCGGACGTTGTATCGATCCGTTGTGGTGAAGAAGGAGCTGAGCCGGAAGGCAAAGCTCTCAATTTACCGGTCGATCTACGTTCCCATCCTCACCTATGGTCATGAGCTTTGGGTCATGACCGAAAGGATAAGATCACGGGTACAAGCGGCCGAAATGAGTTTCCTCCGCCGTGTGGCGGGGCTCTCCCTTAGAGATAGGGTGAGAAGCTCTGCCATCCGGGAGGAACTCAAAGTAAAGCCGCTGCTCCTCCACATCGAGAGGAGCCAGATGAAGTGGTTCGGGCATCTGGTCAGGATGCCACCCGAACGCCTCCCTAGGGATGTGTTTAGGGCACATCCAGCTGGTAGGAGGCCACGGGGAAGACCCAGGACACGTTGGGAAGACTATGTCTCCCGGCTGGCCTGGGAACGCCTCGGGATCCCCCGGGAAGAGTTGGACGAAGTGGCTGGAGATAGGGAAGTCTGGGCTTCCCTGCTTAGGCTGCTGCCCCCGCAACCCGACCTCGGATAAGCGGAAGATGATGGATGGATGGATGGATGGATATTTACAATTGCAGACACAAGGTTTTGTGCAGCTAGAGCAATGATCTTCAATATTTGCATGTGAAAATCACTAAGAAATCTTCTGGGGGAGGATGACGCCCCTACAGGTATTTGGTTTACAAACTTTCAGCCCCACCTAAAACAAAATTCACTAGCCGCCACTGATTATGATGCATTCTCATTTTAGGCAAAACATAAGACAATACTCTCTTAACAGTGTAACTGTAACCAGGAATAAATCTTCAAGTAACAATATTCAAATACTAACTTTGTTGGGTAAGACAGACTTTGGTTTTATTTTGAATCCAGTGAAACAGATTGGTGGTTTTAGCAGATTATAAAGACTTTCAGGTGTTTATATATGTTTAAGTATTTGCAGACACTTTTATCCAAAGCAACATACATGAAAAATACATATAAAACAATCACTGTAAACATGATCGTTTACGGGAAGAGTGTAAAACAAAATATGAATGCAAAGTGTCAAGACAGAATAAACTCTCTGCTGTTGCAGCAACAGACATGGACATGGGACATGGGAAGAGTTCGGGGAAGATATATAGATATCTAGTATATTCTAGGATGTACACATGTATATAAAACCTAATCATATTGTTTCTTCAACTTAAAAATAGCTGACCATTTTTCCCCCCTTTTTGGGATTATTATTACCAGTTTTGATCTTGGACGTCTGGTCACTTATAGCATATAAGAATGTTCTATTACTGTTATGCAAACTATTAACACGCCAAAACATGTGTCGTTTATCATAGTTACAAGTATGACAAAAAAGTGCGTGAAAATCAGTGGTATTCAGTGAGATAAAATACGCTGACAGTTCATTGCTCCTGCCAAAAGAATTGCAGAGTGGAGTGGATCACCACTCCAAGATGGCGGCCGCGCGTCTCGGCTCGTCAGCGCCAGTAGGCAGTAGCGCTTTACGCTATGAAGTGAGGGGAAACTGAGTGAATTAGGACAGGTAATATGATTAATTAGGTTAAACTCTTATTTGGGCCACTTTAAAATTAATATTTCGGCATTTATTTGTAAAAAAAATAAAATAAATAAAAATAAAATAAAATATAACGCCAAATTATTTAGGGGGGTTTAAGAATATTTTAGGGAGGCTCAAATAGGTCTAGTGACGCCCCTGGTCACAAACTCACTGGGTGTGGGGAAATCAACCTCTGCATTTGACCCACCCCCTTGTTCAACCCCTGGGAGGTGAGGGGAGCAGTGAGCAGCAGCGGTGGCCGGGCCCGGGAATCATTTTGTTGATTTAACCCCACATTCCAACCCTTGAAGCTGAGTGCCAAGCAAGGACGTAACAATGTTACCATATCTGAGTTATGGTGCAGAAATATGGGAAAATAATAACAAAAGTATATTACAGTTACTAATTGTGTTACAAAAAAGGTCACTTAGGATAACGCACCATGTTGGATATAGAGAACATACCAACCCTTGATTTATTAAATCAAGAATATTGAAATTCAATGACTGGGTGAATTTGCAAACAGACAAAATAATGCACAATGAAAACTATAGCCAGCTACCTAAGAATGTACAACAATTCTTCTCAACTAAAGAGGAGAAATATAACGTTAGGGGAAAAATGTAATTTAAAACCTTTGTATGCACGCACAACACCTAAGACAGTATGTGGAATGAAACTATGGAATGGGTCAAGTAAAGAAGTGAAACAATGTACTGATATCATCCAATTTAAGAAACTTTTCGAACTACAAGTGTTTGCAAAGTACAAGGAAGAACAATATTGGTAAATGCCTTCAACTTGAGGAAAATAAGATATTATTTATCTAATCATCAATGACTTACCTAGTTATGAAGAAAACTGCTGTATTAACTCTACACTGATTTGTTATGTTTGAAATGTGTATAAACCGAGTACAGGGACTTGACACGTGTAAGTAGTTGATATGAAATGGAAAAGGGGTAAGATTAAATAAGTGTGCTTCTTTCTACTCATTTTTGGACATTTTGCAAAGAAAATGTTAAAATGTGAAAGATCATTTTGAAACTGTATATATTTTCAAATAAACCAATCTTAAATATAAATCTAAATCTTAAATGTTATTCAAGCATTAACTCTAAATGTGAATCTAAAAGTCAGGGCTGAAGGTTAAATGTTGACTTAAATGTTAAATTTAAATGGAACTCATACATCTAAATCTTAAGTCTAAATCTAAATGCGAGCACCAAATATTTCTAGATTGTCAACATTCCACCAATCTGGTTTGAATTCCAGATTTAGATTTAACATTTAGATTTAGATTCACCATATAGCGCTCACATTTAGATTTAAGATATTGATTTGGATTCACGGTGGAAGAGGGGTTAGTGCGTCTGCCTCACAATACAAAGGTCCTGAGGAGTCTGGGGTTCAATCCCGGGCTCGGGATCTTTCTGTGTGGAGTTTGCATGTTTTCCCCGTGAATGCGTGGGTTCCCTCCGGGTACTCTGGCTTCCTCCCACTTCCAAAAACATGCACCTGGGGATAGGTTGATTGGCAACACTAAATTGGCCCTAGTGTGTAAATGTGAGTGTCTGTCTATCTGTGTTGGCCCTGTGATGAGGTGGCGACTTGTTCAGGGTGTACACCACCTTCCGCCCGATTGTAGCTGAGATAGGCACCAGCGACCCCAAAGGGAATAAGCGGTAGAAAATGGATGGATGGATTTAAGATTCAGAATCCACATTTAGGATTCAATTTAAGTTATATGTAGATTCGACATTTAGAATAACATTGAAGTTTAGATTAAACATTTAACGCTCACATTTAATTTATTTTTACATTTAAATTTAGATTAAAGATATAGATTTAACATTTAGATTTACCATATAGAGCTCACATTTAGATTTAAGATTTAGAGTCCACATTTAGGATTAGATGTAAGTTATATTTAGATTCAACAATTAGCAAACACGTTTGAATTTAACATTTAGGTTTGGATTAGATATTTAGCGCTCACATTTAGATTTAACATTTACGTTTAGATTTAACACTGAGATTTAATGTTCAGATTTTTATTCAACATTTAAGTTTAACATTTATATTTAGATATATCATTTAGGTTTGGATTTAACTTTTATATTTAAGATTTATATTTAAAACTTAGACATAATAATTGTGGTGAAGATTAGATAAATGAGAGAAAAGTGTGTTAAATGTGATAAAAATATATAGATAGCTGCTAGAAAAGTGTGAGAGAACTTTTCCATTGGGCACCCCCTAGCCACCTTTGTCCAGTAGGGGGCAGTGACGAAAGTACCAAAGCAGACAAAATCCTTGTTTAGTGAGAGAAAGTAAAAGTGAGAATGTATTAGTGGGGTATGAACATGAGTTGTATGATGTAAATGAGTGTGAAAAGATTGTGTCACGCTGTATTGCACAGGCTGTGCACTACAGTGTCTATTCACAGGCGCGATCCCACTACTGAGCGGTACGGGGGCTTTGACCTGCTCCGTTTCCGACCTGGGCCGGTGCACCCCTCCTTAGACGACCTGGTAGTCCCGAGCTCCCCCAGGAGCACCATATCGGCACCGAACTTAGTGCGGACACCCGATCGACATAGTCCACTGCAGCTCAGAACTCCTGAGCTCAAACGATCCTCCAACCTCAGCCTCCCAGTAGCTTGGATTACAGGCGCGCGCCACCGCACCCGGCGAAGGAGCCCGTCACTATTGGTGTTTTTGAGTTGCATCATAGTGACGTCACCAGGATGTTTGACGCCCTCTAGTGGTGCTTTGAAGTACATGACGTAGATTATAGGAATGTCTATAAACATTCGGTGACGACCAATAATACAAAAAGATGCACCATGACAATGAAACGTTGACCAAAGATTACATTTGAGAAATGTCTTAGTTTAAACTTCAAACCAATAACAGTACAGATGCTACATAAAAATGGGGTAGTGTGTGAAAATTAGGTGCTTCAATTGTTACTTATTTGTTTTGATGAATTCCAACTAAACCATTTGTTTTGTATTTAAATAAAAAAAAAAACAATTCAACAGCCTTCAGCTCGTGTGGACTGATGCATGTTTTTTTCTAAATAAATGTACATATATATATATATATATATATATATATTAGGGGGTGGGGGACATCCGATTGATATAGTCCACTGTAGCTCAGAACTCCTGAGCTCAAACGATCCTCCAACATCAGCCTCCCAGTAGCTTGGACTACAGGCGTGCGCCACCGCACCCGGCGAAGGTAACGGTCACCATTGGTGTTTTTGACTTGCATCATAGTGACGTCACCAATAGGTTTGACGCCCTCTAGTGGTGCTGTAAAGTACATGCCGTAGATTAAAGAATGGTCTGTAACAGGGGTCACCAACGCGGTGCCCGCGCGCACCAGGTCGCCCGTAAGGACCAGATGAGTAGCCCGCTGGCCTGTTCTAAAAATAGCTCAAATAGCAGCACTTACCAGCGAGCTGCCTCTATTTTTATTTTTATTTCATTACTAGCAAGCTGGTCTTGCTTTGGTCGAGATTTTTAATTCTAAGAGAGACAAAACTCAAATAGAATTTGAAAATCCAAGAAAATATTTAAAAGACTTGGTCTTTACTTGTTTAAATAAATTCATTTTTTTTTTTACTGTGCTTCTTATAACTTTCAGAAAGACAATTTTTGAGAAAAAATACAACCTTAAAAATGATTTTAGGATTTTTTAACACATATACCTTTTTACCTTTTAAATTCCTTCCTCTTCTTTCCTGACCATTTAAATCAATGTTCAAGTATTTTTTTATTGTAAAGAATAATAAATACATTTCAATTTAATTCTTCATTTTAGCTTCTGTTTTTTCGACAAAGAATATTTGTGAAATATTTCTTCAAACTTATGATTAAAATAAAAAAAAATATTCAGGCATATCTAGAAAACCTGTAGAATCAAATTTAAATCTTATTTCAAAAGTGGATTTTAACCTATTTAAAACATGTCATCAAAATTCTAAAATGAATCACAATCAAGAAAAATTACTAATGATGTTCCATAAATTCTATTTATTTTTTCAAAAAGGTTCAAATTAGCTAGTTTTTCTCTTCATTTTTTTTTTGGGTTGAATTTTGAATTTTAAAGAGTCGAAATTGAAGATAAACTGTTTCAAAATTTAATTTTCTTTTTTTTTCGTTTTCTCCTCTTTTAAACTGTTCAATGAAGTGTTTTTTTCATCATTTATTCTCTACAAAAAACCTTCCGCAAAAGGAAAAAAAAATGTACGACGGAATGACAGACAGAAACACCCATTTTTTATATATATATAGATTTATTTATTAAAGGTAAATTGAGCAAATCGGCTATTTCTGGCAATTTATTTAAGTGTGTATCAAACTGGTAGCCCTTCGCATGAGTCAGTACCCAAGAAGTAGCTCTTGGTTTCAAAAAGGTTGGTGACCCCTGGTCTATAAACATTCAGTGACGACCAATAATACAAAATGATGCACCATGACAATGAAGCATTGACCAAAGATTAAATTTTAGAAATGTATTAGTTTAAACTTCAAACCAATAACAGTACAGGATGTTACATAAAAATGAGTTCTACATCTGGTAATTAGATTTTTTTTTATTTCAGCAAGTTTTTTTTATGAGAAACCACCATGCAACATTTGGAAGAACAAACACTACAGCAAACAAAACATCACGTCCCTGAATGCACACTTGATTTCACGTCACATATGACCTCATAATTACTTTACAACCACTCTGAACCTTGATTTGACAATCTATTTAAAACACAACAGACAGCATGGTTTTATCTTTGGTTGGGGTGAACACATCCAGGACTTATTAACATGTCAGGAAATAATTAGAAAAATAAGGTCTGTTGATGAATGGGGCGAATTTACACCAATGGTACAGACACTTTTTAACAGAAAGAAAAACCCCTCTAAGGCACCTTTCCCCTTAATGAAAGAATCCCCCCAAAAATGCAATAAATATATATTCTTTTATGTTGACTGAAATTTTTTTACACCTCTACCATAATTCATAGAAACCCTTTCTATGCTTACATTAAGGCCCCTGAATCATCTTTTCAGCTAAAACAGGGCTGCAATACTGATCACAATAACATATTTGTGCATTAATTCTAATAATCATCATGAAATTTATTAAGGAGTTAAGGTGCCCAGCACATCATTAAACGTGTACTTTTTAGATGGTTATCCTTCATTCTTGAGTGTAAACACAAAGTTGTAACATAAATAAATGTGCTACAAAGACACAAACAAAATAAAACTTGAGAAGCCAACGTCATGCACTAGAAAATAATTCTGAGACTATCAAAGCACGAAAGTAGTAAAAATCAACAGGCAACATGCAGCATTTACCAGGTTAACTACTTTGACAGCTATAGGAAGACAATAGCGATATATTTGTGTGTATTTACTGGATTGAATCAAGATGGTGATTTATTTTATTTTTTATGAAAAAAAAAAAAAAAACATCAATGGGGTGAACCAAAAACCAAAAAATACTGGATCATGGTCGTCAGAGATGTGAAAGGCCAACATTTATGAAACTTGACCTCCTTGAAGAAAAAGAAAGTCTGTTGAGGGTTTGTCAATGGGTGCATACGTAAGGCACTGGTGTCATTTCCAACAATCTATCAGGGGACAAACAGCTTTAAGCAACTCTTCTCCTCATTTTCCAAACAACCAAATGCAACATCTGCCATTCCTTTGATGCATCCATAAAAAGACATGCAATAAACACAAGGTACAATACAAATGCTGCGGTAACAAATGACGGCGTTTGTCGCTCTTCCAGCAGTGCCGAAAGACATGAATGATTTGCCATGCTTACAGTCGAGTAAAAGGGCCGATATGAAGCGGCCCTCTTATTTTGGGTGAGGAACAAGCATTACTGCTGAACAACGAGGACGGCGACGAGGAATAAGGTGACGATGACGAGGAGTCACCACTATTGTTGAGGGTGAAGACGCTGGAGATGGCTACGTCCACGATGCCTTGACACAACTCTGGGTACAACTTCCTGGAAGAGAAACGTTAAAAACGAAAACAGTATGTGAGCTCTCGATATAAAGATGGATATACTAATGTTTAGGCCTAAAAGCTACAGAAACAGACACCAAAAATCAGCAAAGGGAAAAGACAGGGACAGTAAAATTCTCTACAATAGGACTAATATATTCAAATGTCTAGTCAAAGATTGTCTCTATAACAGCACTCTAGTGTTTTTTAAAAATCTGCTGCAAAAATGTGAGTACGTCACAAGTTTTTTGAACTGAACTAGTGAGCCACCAGTTGAATAGCACAAGTGATGAAAAAGAGAGGACCTAAAATGGAACCTTGAGGAACACCACTCGAATAACTCAAGAAGTTGAACAAATGACTTTTGACTCCATCTGAAGTAAACAAGCTACAGCAGCACCTTAGTTACATAAATCACTAGTGTCTGTGACCACATTGTAAATGTACTTGCAGTGTGTATATAAAACATTGATGGGAGGGTTTTGAAGTTGTTTTAGAGGGCTTTGAATGCTACAATGGTGACTCCCATTAGCTGCATCTTCCAAGCATTTAAACATTTTCTTTAAAATCATAAAATAAAGACGTATGTTCTTGTCTGTAATATTTATTGTGAAAGATAGGCAACATTCGCCCCAAAAAAGTGCAGTTCCCCTTTAAAGGGGTGCCTTGAGGGACACTTCAGTGATGTAAATCACAAGTTTAGACCCTAGTGTTCCAGTTTGGCTAGCACAGTTAAAATGTCAACGCAAGGATCTGCCAATGTGTTGACTGTGGTCCAAGTTTCTCTATACAACAGGAGTACTCTAATGTTTTTAGGAATTTGCTGCAAAAATGTTTGTCTCCCAAGTTTTTAACTGAACTCTGGGGCTGGAATTGTGTCATTTCCGGGCCAGATTTGGCCCGCGGCCCACCAATTGAATTGCATTGTTCTAGAACATGTTGCTACTGACTGTGCACAGGCTGGGGCTCCGTTGATCTCAATGAGCCACACTTTGAACTTCTCATCCACCATGAAGTCAAAGCCAAACAGCTGGAAGCTCTGGTAGGAGAGATGCTTCGTGCTGATGGCTGGTTCAATGCATGACAGACAACTCCTGCAAAAGCAAAAAAAAACAAATATTTTGAATAATATGTATGCCAACAGCAAATCAAATCCATACACACTCCACCGGTGCTGCCCAATAATCGACAGAATAATGTTTTCTTTCAGCTCTTTGAGACATTTGTGATTAAAGGCCATATAAGTAATAAGTGGTTCGATCCTCCGGGTACTCCGGCTTCCTCCTACCTCCAAAGACATGCACCTGGTGATAATTTGATTGGCAACATTAAATCAGCCCGAATGTGTGAATGTGAGTGTTAATGTTGTCTGTCTATCTGTGTTGGTCCTCTGATGAGGTGGCGACTTGTCCAGGGTGTACCCGCCTACCGCTCGGATGCAGCTGAAATAGGCTCCAGCGACTGTGGCGAAAATGGATGGATGAAAGTAAACTTTGATCGATTTACTGACTTCAGTTCTGTCTGTCGACAATATCCATTAGTTTCTGGACAGAAAAATCTTGTCCAAAGCGATCATTTTACTTATTCATTTAGTTTCTGGACAGAAAAATCTTGTCCAAAGCGATCATTTTACTTATTCATTTAACAAAGACTTTCACTTTTATGACAAGTTCATTGTCCACACACCTTTTTCCAAATTGAACATTGACTGACTCCGCCATGCAAACAGTGACTTAACGATTTGTATCTTGAAAAGCCTCCAGCACTTTCCACTCCACGTGTAAAGCTGCAGAGGCTAAAAATTGCAAAAAGTAAGTAAAATACGACCTTTTGACATCATTAAACCCTATATTCAGGAGGAACTGTGCTGACAAAAACATAGTTAATACAATGTTTCCTGTACATTTATTAATGTGTGTAGTCCTGCTATGAATACATTTCAACCACCACAAACAGATTTGGCACAATGTGTTTGCCCTTGCTCATAAACTCATTATAATAGGACTGTCTGTCAATGTAGCTTGCATCATAACTCCTCCTTAATACATTTAGGGCCGGATCTAGTTAAGGGTTGCGTGTATAAAACACGTGCAGAATTGATAACGCACACAAAGCTGATCTACGAACCTCGTGTGCAAAGAATTGCATCTTTTAAAAGAGCAAAATAGCAAGCCCATTTTATTTAGCGTGTCTGTCTTCTATGCTGATTATCACACCACCCACAACACTGGAATGAGGACATGCAAATATAACTAGTTAGCACTCTCAATGTGATTTATCAAGACTGTAACTGCTCTGCATCTATATTTTACACATCTAGGAAGAATGTGCAGATCGGTACAGCTAGATAACTGAGAGAAAGAATATTCCGTCTAAGAACATGTCAATATATATAAATTTTCAGAAAAAAAAAAGTTACATATCGTCTCCAGCTGCTGGATCATTTGAAGGGCTGATTAAAACTAATTCACTTCATTTGGTCGGCTGGTATGTTTTTTTATTGGTGTTTTTTTTTTTTATATATATAAGACGTATATAATTAATATATCTCCTATATAAAAAAAGTTCTTGCAATATTCATTTTCTAGCAAAACCACGGCACAGTGTGCTAAAAGCAGTTTCTGTTGTCTAGATCGCACTTTACTATAGCCCAGAAAAGGTGGTACCTAGTACACTTGTATGCTGCATGTCAACAACATGACATAATGCCACATGTTGGAACAGATGATGCCTTAAAGTTGGAAGAAAATAAGTGGTTCCAGGGTGACAGCTGGTATACACGCAAAAACCTCATTTAAATATGGCTGTGTACACCACTTTTGATCTTGTTATTAATTGTACACACAGTCTTAGTAGATCACTTGCAACACGCTCACTAATAGCACACGCAGTTTTATAGTTTGCGCACGCTATTGTACACTTATATGGATTTTAAGAGACGAGGCCCTTAATACGCACCTTGTCTGCCAGAGGATACAAAGATGTCGCAGGAGGCATCGGTAATACCAACTTAATGAGTTGTAGATTTTGTTATTCTACAAAATACTGGTCTTATTGGACACTTTTAGAAACTTTAACATGAAAATGTGTATTGCTCTTCCCAACAAATATCTGTATATTTTCAATTTTTTAAAGACTTGTTATGGCACTATTTTAGCATCAACATGATTTTAAAACCATGCATACTTATGTGGAACATCAAAATTACTTTAATTCCGGATACCATTTTGATAAATAATTGCTTCACTGCACTGCTAAACCTAAAAAGGTAAAAAAACCGACCTACTTGATGATTTGCTTGATCTGAGGTAAAATGCTGGCCTCCAGCGTGACATTGTGATGGTTGAGCAGGTACAGGCGGAACTCGTCAAAGAACATCTCGTTCCCTTCCTCATAGCGGCCGTAGTTCTGGGAGTGCTCCTGCTGGATGCAGTGGTTTGTCAGGTGACTCGTCATGTCCTGGAGGTCTGAGGTGTTGTACGGCTCGGAGGACGTCCGCAGAACACCTTCTCGGTATAAATAGACGTTGTAATGGTGATCCACAAGTACCCAGCTCCTGGAAAAACATATTATAAACCTTTAGGGCACTTCACTCAAATATGCATATAAATAAGCCAGACATTTGTGACCCTAAGGCATTAAATAAAGCCTTACCTGATGTCAAACTTGCGATGTCCAGGCTCCAAAAGTAGAGGTTTCTCCAGGTACTTCTGAATTACATGAACCTGTCCCTGATTGTCAATGTACTCCAGCAGATGGTTAGCATCGTGGGATATCACGATACCAGCGCCTGTTTTAAAGAAAATATGGTTATTGTAAACCAGGGGTTCTTAACATTTTTGACCTCGGGGCCCAACTTTTCCATTACAGAGTGGCTTGTGACCCACTTAAATACTTAGACTGAATTAGTAATTTTACACTTGATTTAAATCATATTCAATAATTATATCTCACCAATTTACCGTTCACAACCTTGTCAACTGCTATGAAAGCATTTGTTAATCACAAAGATTATCATTTATTTAACAAGCGAAAATTAGACTTAGGTCAGGCTGATAAGTATAGGTACTAACCAAATATACTGCAAAAGAAGGGACTCAAATAACTGACGAAAAATAAATGCACATACAATTACGTTTTGCTAAAATAAAACTAAATAAAAAAAGAATAAGTACGATTGTAGCTGAGATAGGCGCCAGCGCCCCCCGCAACCCACAAGGGAATAAGCGGTAGAAAATGGATGGATGGATGGATGGATAAATAGTCACTTAAATTAATGTGCAAATGAAAGTACAGCTTCACCACTTTAGAAATATTTTTTTACGCTTCAAAAACTTCTCCATGACTTTTGCTCCAGACTTCATTTGGTTGTTAAGTACTTGTCATTATTGCCACAAGTGGTAGAAGAATGTATTGGAGTCATTTGGACCAAAGCTGGAGAACAGATATTTCTTGGCGGCCCATCAGGAGGCGCTCGAGGCCCTACGACCCTATGGTTAGGAAGCGCTGTTGTAGACCATCTGCCACATCCTCCAACAGTAGAACATATATTGTAGTGAGCAGAACTTTACATACACGCATGGAATTCATTTGGGGCACCTATCCATTCATTTTCTACCGCTTATTCCCTTTTTGGGGTTGCGGGGGGCGCTGGCGCCTATCTCAGCTACAATCGGGCGGAAAGCGGGGTACACCCTGGACAAGTTGCCACCTCATCGCAGGGCCAACACAGATGGACAGACAACATTCACGCTCACATTCACACAATTACTGGGATTTATTTGAACCATTATTTTTTCCAAGTTTGAATGATTATCTTCAGTGATTGGTTGGTAGATTTCAAGGCCTTTAATGTATTTTTGATTTTCCCTAATTTGAAAAATATATGTACACACTCAAATATATAGGAAGACACAGGCCCACTAATATTTCGTGAGATGTACCATAACAAATTTCAGCCCGACCAGATGTTTCTTGTAGCGTATGGCATAATTCTGGCTAGGTATTTGACCACTCTAGTTCGCAGAGTTGGTAGAGTTCAATTCAATTGATTGACTTCCTGGCACGGACCTGGCTGGTACAAATAGTCAATAACTTAGTTAATAGCGTTGTAGTCAACAATTCATACCATTGTTTGAACTGATGATCTTGGACTCTGTAGTTATTTAGAAATGTTTATAAACAAGTGCACCCAATTCTGGTTTTTAAGTCAGAAAAAAAAAAAAACTGTTAAAATACAATCAGGGTGTCAACATCTTTGTCCTTTAGGACAACATTAACATGTGAAAGGGTTGTATCTTTGAATCCACGTTTGCATGTATGATAATCACATCAGTAATTGCCCTTCTTTTGTTTGTTTTTTAGCATTTTTTGGCAAGCAGACATTCAACTATACAGCAATTTTGCACTTAATTTTGGGTGTTTCGACAACAAAAACACTTTTAAAGTAGGGATGTCCCAATCAACATTTTTTGCTTGATACTGGTACGATTTTTTGGCCTCAGAACAAATGCAATTTTGAGTCCTGATTTTATACTTTGAAAATAGATTATAGAGCTGAAATGTTTTATAGTAAGTAACTAAAGTAAGCACATTGACCCAAATTTAGAATTTGCTAGTATTGTTGTAAATCAGATGATGTATTCATGGCATTGAACGCTGTTTACAATTTTTTGTACAAAATAAAGTGGCTAGTGCACAAAAGCTAAACAAAAGCAAACAATACTATTGGCTCTGATTTTAAATCATTTGGGTTTTGTCCTCAAAGCCTTCTTGTATCCAAAGACTTACTCCCTGAATTTGTAAACAATAACAAAAATTACTGAATAAGCAACACGTTTGTAGCTTACTCTCAAATTCCAGACGGTGTTCTGGCAAGACATGCACCCTTCTGGAATTCATGCAACTCATGCAGGTGTGTAACAAGGAATAGAGAAATGTAATCGTGTCTCCAGAGCGTGCATCCCTTTTGAAGGAATCTTTAACGTGAGTATAATCCTTAGCATGTAAACACTGGGACACAGCTGCAGTAAAGATCGGTTGGGCTCGAAAGGTAATCAGTCAATCAGTTAAAAAACGGTAAATATCAGCTTCTGATTGGATTCGGAAGATCTTTACTTACAATCTCTTGTTGCATCATATAATAATTTTAATTGATTGATTAAAATGAAGAAAACTGAAATTTATTGCATTGGTAGTAAAAATTTAAATAACAAATGCATTTACAGGAAATATTAACAGTACTACTATTTTTAATCTTTTGCAGCACATGTAATCATGTGGCATGCCCATGTAATAAATAAATAAGTCAGTCAGTCATGCCCATCATGAGTGCAAGTAAACTTCTGACTCTATACAAGTGTACAGGTGCTGGTCATATTATTAGAATATCATTAAAAAGTTGATTTATTTCATTAATTCCATTTAGAAAGTCAAACTTATAGAATGTATACATTCATTCCAAACAGACTGATACATTTCAAGTGTTTTTTGGCAAAAAGCAGATGATTATAGCTGACAAACAATGAAAACCCTAAATTCAACATCTCAGAAAATTAGAATATGGTGAAAAGGTCAGATATTGAATACACCTGGTGCCACACTCTAATTAGCTAACTAACTCAAAACACCTGGAACAGCCTTTAAATGGTCTCTTGTTTTGATTCTGTATGACACACAATCATGGGGAAGACTGCTGACTTGACAACTGTCCAAAAGATGACCATTGATACTTTAAAGAAGGAGGGCAAGACACAAAAGGTCATTGCCAAAGAGGTTGGATGTTCCCAGAGCTCTGTGTCTAAGCACATTAATAGAGAGGCGAAGGGAAGACAAAGATGTGGTAGAAAAAAAGTGTACAAGCAAGAGGGATAACCGCGCCCTGGAGAGGATTGTCAAACAAAACCGATTCAAAAATGTGGGGGAGATCCCCAAAGAGTGGATTGCAGCTGGAGTCAGTGCTTCAAGAACCACCACGCACCGACGTATGCAAGATATGGGCTTCAGCTGTCGCATTCCTTGTGTAAAGCCACTCTTGAATAAGAGACAATGTCAAAAGCGTCTCGCCTGGGCTCAAGACAAAAAGGACTGGATTGCTGCTGAGGGGTCCAAAGTTATGTTTTCAGATTAAACTAAATTTTGTATCTCCTTTGGAAATCAAGGTCCCAGAGTCTGGAGGAAGACAGGAGAGGCACAGAATCCACGTTGCCTGAAGTCCAGTGTCAAATTTCCACAATCGGTAATGGTCTGGGGTGCCATGTGTTGGTCCACTGTGTTTCCTGAGGTCTAGGGTCAATGCAGCAGTCTACCAGGAAGTTTTAGAACACTTTATGCTGCCTGCCGCGGACCAATTTTATGGAGGTGAAGATTTAATTTTCCAACATGACTTGGCACCTGCACACAGTGCCAAATCTAACAGTACCTGGTTTAAGGACCATGGTATCCCTGTTATTGACTGGCCTGCAAACTCACCTGACCTTAACCCCATAGAAAACCTATGGGGTATTGTGAAGCGGAAGATGCGAGATGCCAGACCCAACAATGCTGAAGAGCTGAAGGCCGCTATTAAAGCAACCTTGGCTCTCATAACACCTGAGGAGTGCAACAGATTGGTTGACTCCATGCCACGCCGTATTGCTGCAGCAATTCAGGCAAAAGCAGCTGCAACTAAGTATTGATTGTTGTACATGCTGAAACATTCCATGTTCATACTTTTCAGTTGGCCCACATTTCTAAAAAATATTTTTTGGTACTATTGTAACTAATATTGTAATTTTCTGAGATACTGAATTTGGGATTTTCAGTAATTGTCAGTACTAATCATCAAATTTTAAAGAAAAACACATTTCAAATATATCACTATGTGTGTAATGAATTGATATAATATGTAAGTTTCACGTTCTGAATAGAATTACTGAAATAAATAAACTTTTTCATGATATTCTAATAATATGAACAGCACCTGTACAATGTAGCACAATGTTGCTTTATCATTAGAATCTAAAGTTGCATGGTTGTAGAAAACCACAATGTATCCAACTGGGTACGGTTTATGATGCAGGATAAGCATTTTATTTTGCTGCCGGGGTTTGCAGAATATTATATCAACCCTAGTTAGTGTCAGACAAAACATGTAAGCACTATTCTACCTTTAGCTCCAGCGGACGACTTGGCAATCCACACTTTCCCCTCCCCACTTTCTTTCTTGGAATTGTAGGATGCCAAGAAAACTTCTCGCTCATCGGTTTTGGGATTGCTCGTCAGATGGCTGATTCCATTTGTAGCAGGAGCAACAGGAGTGTTGAGATTTGTGGGATAAATGATGTAAGACTCTGGAAACCAGCTTGGGGAGTCTGAGAGCTCTGGGCTGGTCTTTATAAGCCTGGTGATTTTAAGGGAGTAGAGAGGTAAGCTAAAGCAATTCCCTTTTACATCATTAAAGAGAAAACATATATAATAACAACTATTAAAAGGACAAATCGGAGAGAATAAATACCTACTTGACCAATGATGCCTTCCTGCAAAGCTTGTCTGCTCCTCTGTAGTAATTCACCAGCTGCACCAGTCCTGGTTCATGACCTGTAAAGTCCCAGTGAAAATATTTCAAAACAATCCCTTCTTTGTGAAATAAATGCACATGGAGTGAGGGTTGAGGGAGGAATTATTTGTCTCCATGACGCATGGGCGACAATCTCTGCACAGTCACTGCAGAAAATTCAGCCTGAGTGGGTGGAAACCCAATGAAGCAAAAACATGTATCTATATTTATGGGAACATATTTAAATAGAAACATACTCTACCTAAACGTCCAAAGGGTAGTCTGTTCCTTTCACCAAGCATTAAATTAAATCTGGGGTTGTCTCTTTTCAGCCTCCTCCACTGCCCAGTAGACAAGAGGATTTTGGAAACTTCTGCATAAACGGTGCTGTTGTCATCCCGGGTGACAAAGGTGTACATCTGAGCGGCCATTATCCCACGGTAGATGGAAAACGAGATTAACAGAAAGGACTTTAAACTACTTTGTTGCCATTAAGTTACTTGTCTGGTTGGTAGAGCAGCACGCAGTGTCCGGTGTTATCTTCCCTGATCCTCCCATGGTGATGATGAGTCGGTCATTTCCAGTCCAAATGTTCGCTTCACGCCAAGATCAGAAAATCGTTTCCAAATGAATCATGTCGCCATCACGTTATACATTTAAGGTGTATACAAATATCTTGTTATTAAGCAGACAACGACCCAGCAGGGTGTGACTGGGGTCCAGTGACTCGTATGGGCCGCTTAACTGTCTGCATCCGGTGTCTAGCTCAAAGTGATAACTATCGAAGTTAATTCCCAATACAATGCAGTTCCTTTAAAAAAAAACCCTGGCTGGCAAGTTATGTATTTCCAACAAAAATATTGGCCATCTGCTAAACGACATGCTTTTCCATTCTCTTTAAGCTCAGCTGCTGTCTTCCATGAGCGAGAGCTTAACTCGGATGTAGGTTGTGGTTATTGTAGTTCTTTATTGTTTATACTCTGATTAGCATCCATTTTTATGATTTTTATATGGGATGTGTGAACCCAATATTCATTATAATTCAGTTGACGTATATATTAAGAGCTTTTAAAATGTTTTGAATGTACGTTTGGTGCCGACTGGACTTTTTAAAATCAAACGGACTAAAGTTCCCAGAATGCAACGAGAATAAAACGGCACATTGGAAATGGTGGGTTGACGCTTTACGGCCACTAGATGGCACTGCAGATTTTACTACGTACTGCGCAGTTGTTTTTTAGTGTTGTATGACGTCTATTGTCCGAAACACTACTTTTAGGTAAGTTGGATCAGGCTGTATGAATGTTGAGTTTATATTCAGGCTCTGTACATTTTTACACTTAAACATTTAAGTCAAGCATGTTTATAATCTAAGAAGAAACGCTATGTAACATTTACCGCAGAAGTTGAGTGAGGATTTGAGCCACGTTTCAATATTTTCTTAAACTTACTTGCTTCTCACTTAGTTGCTCATATCTAAAACATTGTGTTGAAACTTTTAGCCAAGTGAATCTGATTGAATAGTTACGCCATTTTCAAACGGAATGGTTGTTTTTGTTAGCCGTTAGTGAATTGATTAACGTGGACCCCGACTTAAAAAAGTTGAAAAAACGTATTCGGGTGTTACCATTTAGTGGTCAATTGCACGGAATATGTACTGTACTGTGCAAACTACTAATAAAAGTATCAATCAATCAAGTGTGTACTGCAAATGTTCAAATAATGACACGGAACTCGACCGGAAGTTGTACCGTGGCGGAAGTGGAGGCTGGCGGGAATCGAGCACTGTTGCAAACTTAAGACCAATAACGTTTTAAACTGCACTTTTCATATTAGTTCTAAATTTCCTAAAAAAAAATAGTATTTCGTCACAAAGTTGTGAGGTAAAAGCGCCAACAACTATGTCGCTCTGCGGTGGGCGCTTATTTGTTTATTTTATTTACGTGTGTAAACAAACTGTAAAAGGTAGCTTGGTATCCATTGTGTCTTTGTTCTAGCTAGAGCTTTGTATTTATATTGATATTGTTTAATTTCGAAACTAAAATGTGTAAGCATTAGGCATTTGTACAGCGTGTAATATTTGGGGTGGAACGCTGGGCCTTAATCACGGTTCGCTATTCACCTTTTATTTTCCAAAGGTCTACTGAAATGAGATTTTCTTATTTTAACGGGGATAGCAGGTCCATTCTATGTGTCATACTTGATCATTTCACGATATTGCCATATTTTTGCTGAAAGGATAGCAGGTCCATTCTATGTGTCATACTTGATCAGTTCACGATATTGCCATATTTTTGCTGAAAGGATTTAGTAGAGAACATCTACGATAAAGTTTGCAACTTTTGGTCGCTAACAGAAAAGCCCTGCCCTTGCCGGAAGTCGCAGACGATGACGTCACCCGTTGATGGCTCCTCACATTGTTTTTAATGAGAGCCTCCAACAAAAAAAGCTATTCGGACCCATTAATTTGAGTGAGGATGAAAGATTTGTGTTTGAGGATATTGATAGCGACGGACTAGAAAAAAAAAAGCGATTGCATTGGGACAGATTCAGATGTTTTTAGAGACATTTACTAGGATAATTCTGGGAAATACCTTATCTTTCTATTGTGTTGCTAGTGTTTTAGTGAGTTTAACAGTACCTGATAGTCGGAGGTGTGTGTCCACGGGTGTCTTGACGACAGTGTCTCAGGGAAGTCAACGGTAGCTTTATGGACGGCGCAAGTTCAGCTTATCTCCGGTAAGAAGCGACTTTTTACCACAATTTTCTCACCGAAACCTGCTGGTTGACATTCAGTCGGGATCCATGTTCGCTTGACCGCTCTGATCCATGGTAAAGTTTCAACTCCGGGAATTTTAAACAAGGAATCACTTTGTGTTTGTGTGGCTAAAGGGTAAAGCTTCCCAACTCCATCTTTCTACTTTGACTCCTCCAATATTAATTGAACAAATTGCAAAAGATTCAGCAACACAGATCTCCAAAATACTGTATAATTGTGCGGTTATGTGTGTGTGCAGTGCTCATATTTCCTAACAGTCAGTGACGTCACGCGTACACGTCATTACGCAACGTTTTCAGGAAGAAACTCCCGGGAAATTTAAAATTGCAATTTAGTTAACTAAAAAGGCCGTATTGGCATGTATTGCAATGTTAATATTTCATCCTTGATATGTAAACTATCAGACTGCGTGGTGGGCAGTAGTGGGTTTCAGTAGGCCTTTACAGGTCACAGTTCAATTCGTTATTGGGACAGGAAGGGATGGCAATTTAAAACGAAACTGCTTTTATTGTAACAGCTGTAATGACAAAAAGCTTTTAAAAACATTTCCAATAAATACTAAAGATACTAAAAAGATGCATAAACAGACAAATGGAAATATGCTGATCACTTTGATACATTACTATTGCTAAACAATGTTTTTCCAATAGTGTGTCCGATAGCTGATGTTAGCTATCTAAATCTCTATCTGTTAATCCACCCCATCCATTTTCTACCGCTTATTCCCTTTGGGGTGGAGGGGGGCGCTGGTGCCTATCTCAGCCACAATCGGGCGAAAGGCGGGGTACACCCTGGACAAGTCACCTCCTCATCGCAGGGCCAACACAGATAGACAGACAACATTCACACTCACATTCATACACAAGGGCCGATTTAGTGTTGCCAAACAACCTATCCCCAGGTGCATGTCTTTGGAGGTGAGAGGAAGCCGGAGTACCCGGACGGAACCCACACAGTCACGGGGAGAACATGCAAACTCCACACAGAAAGATCCCGAGCCCGAGATTGAACCCAGGACTACTCAGGACCTTCGTATCGTGAGGCCGACGCACTAATCCCTCTTCCACCGTGCTGCCCTTATCTTTTAATGTATAATCTAATTCAACAACTGGGTAGCAATTTCTTCGTTGCTTCTCTTGGACTGCTTTTGTGTACAGTATGCCAATTGAAAATACTTTAAATGCTTCAAAAGATGTACGCAAGACATACACAAACCAATTCTCATTTACACTGTACTGTGGGAGAATTTTCAGGCTTAGACAATGCCTTAGACAATGCTTAAAATAGCTCCGATATATGTAGAATATGCTTTAAAAATGTATATAGTTGCACTCTATTGTAAAAATATCACTTTAATTTTAAAGTAGTCCTCAAACTCAATTTAAATGGGGTTGTTGGAGGTCTGGGTATGGTTGGGCCTCACTAAGTATTCATTTCAGATCAAGTTTTTACCAGGTGATTACATTTAATTGACCTCCAGCTATAGTGACCCCGAGCTATGGGAGGTCTTCAGTCAGTATAACTGTAAAATGAAATGCGGAACAATTATATTTTGACATTGTTAAGTAACCTAAAATAAAAGCTCGTCAGAGATACTTCATATTTATTGTAAGTAGCTTGTTGTGTTGATTATTCTGTCATTTTTGTGTTGGCACCAATATTAGTAGTTATTTTTTAGTGAGATTCAAGATTGCCAGCATATAAAGATAACATATATAACTTTTAGCTGCACAGGGTGGGTGGGTTGCAATAAGTGTGAGCAGGTTGCAACTTTTACTGATACTGATTTTTGGAATTTTTAATTATTTTTAACGCCAACAGCTAATAAGAAGTTGCAGGCAGAAATGGCCACTGTTTAGCACTTTGGACATCCTTGGTTTACATATTCTGTTCTTAAGAGTTATGATCTTCAAGGGGTTGAATAATTTTGTCAATGAGATATTAAGAGAAATGACACTGTTTGGTATGTTACAAAATATAATGTTGTAGTTCAAGTTGCATTTGTCTATTTAATGCATCTTTATTTGATATGACTATAAACAAAATACGGAATAAATGTCCAACTTGCTAAAACACCAAAATTGTGTGGGGGTTGAATACTTTTGCTCACAACTGTATGTTACTGCATACGTTCAGCAGCTAAATTAGGAGCCTCTGTAACCCATTTTGAAAGGCTTCTTTTAGGCCTTGGCGATATAGTCTAAACATTTCATCTCCAATTTTTTTCAGAAAAAATTCGATTTTTCTCCTTTTCTTTTTAAAGAAACCAGTGAATACAAATGACAAAGCTGATTTAAAACACATTTTGCTTGTATTTAAACAAAAACTAGTAGTTTGAAATTACACTACATAATTACACTACCTCTTACTTTTAGCAAAATTCTAATTTGTTTATTGGTATTATTTGGGTGTTGTTCAGTGGGCCAAATTAAAAGCTTAGCTGGATGAATAGGCTTGCTGTACATGGTAACTGGTGTAAATGATTTCGCTACAGTAAGCTGCTTCTTAATTGGAGCTGTTGTTGTGGTCTTGTTCGCCTCATAAAGAGTTGCATTTCCCCTAGTCGGCTCAATGCTGTTTCAGATGCTGGAATAAGTTTGTTGTGCTGCTGCCTTTTTTAAAGAAACTTTGCAGCGTGCAGTTCCTAGTTCCGCGCCTGTTGCCGCAAATATAAAGCACTGGCAACACATTTGTTTTCTTTGGGACAAACGTCTCGCATCAGCCATGTTTTTCCTATGTTTGTGAATGTCTGCTTAGGAAGTAAGGGGAAGGGCTACGGCTATGGAAGCACATGCGGGCAAAAAACATGCAAGAGCAAGAGTAGAAAATATAGATTTTTAGATTTTTTTAAAATCGTATGCAACAAAAAACTTGAATGTATCAATACGTATCGCCCAGACCTAGCTTGTGTTATCATTTATAAACACAATTACATATTGTGATATATATTATAGCAGAAGGCTGCAATGCGTATCGCAATATGGATTATGAATATAGATGGTGTGAATTAGAGATAGACCGATGTATTTTTTTCTGGGGCCGATACGATCTCAATTATTAGTAGTCAAGGATATTTGGAGCCGAAAATCATTTGCAGAAAAAGTTTTTTCAACATGAACAATGTATGTCAGTAAACAGCTCAACAAGACTTAAAGTATTAATTTTTTAATTTTTTTTACATTATTTTCACGGAAACGTCGAACCAGTAGTAACATCATGTTTAATGTGGTGCTGATGTGGTTGATTTAATACCAAACAACACCAGGGGATTTGTGTGTCTAATTTTGCGGGTCAGAGGAGCATCAAGGTTTCCATTTCAAAGTATGGGAAATCTTGTGGGATAATTGGTAAACATATGGTATTTCTTTACATCACAATAACTCACCATCTACTCCGTTTAAAACAATAAATAAAACAGTTAATGGATTTAAATCATAAGTAGGGCTGGGCGATATGGCCTTTTTTTAATATCTCTATATTTTTAGGCCATATCGCGATAAATGTTATATATCACAATATTTTGCCTTGGACTTGAATTAACACTTGATACATATAATCACAGCAGTATAATGATTCTATGTGTCTACATTAAAACATTCTTCTTCATACTGCATTGATATATGCTACTTTTAAACTTTCATGCAGAGAAGGAAATCACAATTAAGTCAATTGACCAAAAGTGTATTTATTAAACAGTTATAAAGCAATGGCACAAACGTTCATGTCATTTCCAAAACAGAAAGTGCAAGATTGTCAGAGAAAGTTTAAGTGTCTAATAAAAATGAACTGTATAATAGGAAATCAAATAGTGTTCGTCCTTCGCTATGTGGTAGGTTACTACGGACGTTATTAAATTCTATTTTTTTATACGGTGTTGATGTGGAAATGTTTGCCTCGGCATTTTGATGGTGTGGGCGTGTGGCACCGAACGGAGATGTTGACATGTGAAGTAAGCACTCTTCATTCTCTAGCAGGTGACTTTTCAAATGATGCTACATATTATCAGTTATGCTACGTTTTATAGCAACGCTTGTGCCGCATGCTTGACTTATTACGGTTGTCTGTTCGACATATTCCCACTTGAAGCCAAACCACCGCCAGACGATGGACCCCCTGCTGTTTTTCTTGGGAATTACTTCTTCCTTCAGTCGCACCTTCTTTCTCTTGTATTACCACTCGCAAGGCTCTGCTAGCATCACAGCTAACGTTACCCATGCTGCTACCTCTCTGCTCCACCAGGGGGTATACGTATGTGAGGTATGACGTAACAGTCTGTGACTTATGTAGGAAGGTGCGCTTTCTGTCTGTGAGAATGAGAGACAGGAAAGAGTGGGAAGAGTAATGCCCGCAGCTAAAAGCAACTGCGTAAGAATTTCTACTCGAATATCACATTTTCTGTATCGCACAGAGACATACCCGCGATATATTGTGTATATCGCCCAGCCCTAATCATAAGGTTCTGAAATCCCAGAAATATTGCAAACATTTAAATAAACACAAATCTGGGCTCCTTCACGTAGCTTATACATGCCATTTTTCAAGCTGGTTAACATAATTTCTTCCTCGATATTGCGGAAAGTATAAGAGTGCTGCCTCCTCTTTTTTACTTATGTCTCCTATTTGTCAATATTTTTAGACACAATTGATTTTTGGCAGGTAATGTGTTCTGTGATTTTAATGTCCAATCATGACTGTCGTGTTGTTATTTGATTGAATCACTTAACAAGAAACTCGCTGCACTTCTTTAATGAGCCCACACTGTTTGCAGTGGACAGAGGCTTGTTCGTAGCAGTAGCGAAAAAAAAACGGAACTATTAAGATGCAGGGAAAGAAGGGCAAAAACTGGATTTCCTGGCAAAAAATGGAAGTTTTGAAGGCCAAGTTGAATAGATAGGAAGGAATAGGAGGAAGAGAAAGTGAGGTTGGGGAGGGGCGGCTTGGCTGCGTAAGCACTGCAGTGGAAAAAAACAACAACTTTTCTCGTGCAGGACAAAAGGGCTGGTGCTTGAGCATTGTTAATAACTATCTACTTTTATCTACTATATTACTTCTTTTTTTAAATCTACTTTTTTTTTTAATACTCTGTACTGGTATTACATATGTATATGTTGTATCTACTGTTTTATTTGTGCTAAGCATCAAAATGCCAAATATTAGTGCCGATAATCGGTTGATCTCTATTGTGAATTACTTACTTTTATAAAATAAACTTTTGTAATTGCCTTAAGTTCAGCATTTATAGTTCCAGTTTGTAGCGCTGTTTCTACAGAACAATGCTGGCACCCTTATTTCGTCTCATCCTCTTGTCGTTTTTTACTCTTGCGTACTGAATTTCACTGGGAAAGCAAAGTGGAGAAAACCCTGGAAGAAGGTTTTCAAACTGTTCTGTACTGTGCTGTATTTATTTAACAAGTAGACACCAGGCGCGAGAAACGTTTCAAGCCCTCACTTTTAATGTGCATCGACTATTGTGTTGGAAATTGATACATTTTTGTGTCGAACCAAAACAAATCTGGCTACAAATACATGTATCGTTACACCCTAAGTGTACATATTATTGGCACTACATTCACGTAATTGTGCTACTGTTATCTAGGTCTAAAATTGCTTATATTGAGATTGTGTTTGTAAAGTCAAAGAGTTTTTGCCACAGTTAATTAAGGGTTTTGCTGAGTAGATGCATTTGTAATGACAATTTCCCCCACTTTTTCACCAGGCTGGAACAGCCCAGGCATGAGTGGCGCACACCTGGACGAATGGCAGAAGAGGTCCTTTGACATTTCGTCTGGCAACTGTACACCTGAACAGACGGCCGATGCCTACCGGGCCCACATCCTCTCCATTCAGTATGCATGGGCAAGTTCCCACCTTTCAGATGCCGCCATGGGAAGCCTGCTCAGGACCTATTCAGAGCGCTACGCTGCAGTGCTGGACTCGGATGACCCCCGCACAGGGCTCAACAACTATGCAGAGAGCGCGTTGCATCTGGCCCGTAATCAGAAGAACCACAGCGACAAATGGGAGTCGTCCTTCACCATGGAGAGCGTGCTGGAGTTGCCCTGCGTGCAGAAGATGATTCAAGCAGGGGCGGGGGGGGAAAGCTCCCTCGTGGCAGCAGCAGATGTCAGCTTATCTGTCGGACAAGAGAGCAGCAGCAGCAGCTCCTTGTCTGCTTTTACATCAGTAGGCGCCTCCCCCAGACTTATTGGGCCACCTCTGTCTAAAGTCGAGGTTAATAACACAGCCAGTGGTTCTGTGGATAGGTCAAAATTTGCTGATGGGACATCAGAAAATATCTACTCATCTACTTGTCCAAACCCCACAGCACAACCTGTGTTTACTCATCCCAGCTCAGGCCCTCAGAGCAACACCAGTTATCAGTCCTGCTTCTTCCCTAACCCCAATACCTCTAAACGGAAGAATTTTTACAACACAGATGCAGGAGCACAAGCAGGGGGTGACCCAAGACCTGGAAGCAACTTCAAATCGGCCCGTGAGAAGCTAATTGTGGATCAACAGAAGAAACATTCTCATCAGCCCCAAAGAGGAGCGGCGCCTGCCGCCATGTCAGTGACGATGAAAAGGTCACTGGGAGCAAACAGACCTCGGGGGGCTTTTTCTAAATTTGTGTCCCCTATGCCAAGGCAGGAAGAGGAGGAAAGCGAGGCGAGGTCCAACTCCAATCAGGAACCTCAAATTTTGGATGAACGTCTAAAAAACTTTGAGCCAAAGATAGTGGAGTTGATCATGAGTGAGATTTTGGATCATGGGCCTCCTGTGGTCTGGGAGGACATAGCAGGATTGGAGTTTGCCAAGACTACCATAAAGGAGATAGTTGTTTGGCCTATGCTGCGACCTGACATCTTTACAGGCCTCAGGGGTCCACCGAAGGGTATCTTGTTGTTTGGGCCCCCAGGGACAGGAAAGACATTGATAGGCAAATGCATCGCCTGCCAGTCAGGGGCTACCTTCTTTAGCATCAGCGCGTCGTCGCTTACTTCCAAGTGGGTGGGTGAGGGGGAAAAAATGGTGCGAGCACTTTTTGCTATTGCCCGCTGTCACCAGCCCGCTGTGATTTTCATCGACGAAATTGACTCGCTCTTGTCCCAGCGTACAGATGGGGAGCACGACTCATCTCGTAGGATCAAAACCGAATTTCTGGTTCAGCTAGATGGGGCCGCCACGACCGGCGAGGACCGCATCCTGGTGGTGGGAGCCACCAACCGACCTCAAGAGATAGACGAGGCTGCCCGTCGACGCCTGGCTAAGAGGTTGTACATTCCCCTGCCCGAGGGCTCTGCCCGGCAGCAAATAGTCACCAATCTCATGGCTCGGGAGAAGAACCAGCTGAGAGCGGAGGAGCTGGAAAGCATTGTGTCGGCCACTGAAGGTTTCTCTGGTGCAGACATGACTCAGCTGTGTCGCGAGGCGGCGCTCGGGCCTATTCGCAGCATTCAGTTTGATGACATCGCCACCATCTCAGCAGATCAGGTCAGGCCGATCCTCTACACTGACTTCCGAGATGCTCTGATGACCGTGCGGCCGAGCGTGTCGTCAAAAGACTTGGAGCTGTATGAGGACTGGAATAAGATGTTTGGGTGTGGTCGATGACGGCCTTATGAAGAAAGACCCACCTTTTTTGTGCTGTACATTTAGTTTCTGTTGCATGTAAAACTGACAATGTGTTTAGTTTGAGTGTTCTTTCACAAAATAAAAGGTTTCCAGCTGAGACATAACTGACTGGTTTCTTTAAACATCAATTTATTAGACCAGGGGTCCCTGAACTACGCCCCGCGTGCCGTAACTTTTTTATAGTTTTTTATTTTTAATTATTAAGAAAAAAAATCTGTCCTTTCTAATCCATTTTCTACGGCTTGTTACTCTCGGTGTCACCTAGCCACGCTGGCAAATCATATTGTCTAAAAATGCATTTTCCCTTCGATAACGTGACATCGGGCTCGGAATGTATGTATGTATGTGTATATATATATGGTCGAAGTTTCTGTGGTTTATCCGTTATACAATGCTCAATACCGGGGTACAGTGGAATATACGTTAGGTCAGGAAAATACACAGGGGCTATTTCATCCCTGCAAGCCTGTTTAGCCGGTTTCTCTGCTCTTCAGGGGATTTTATAGAATTTTCTGTGGTTGTTACATATACATAGCGTATATTACATGGGGGTGGGACCTAACTTATTTATACATATATACAGCCCGGCCCCCGGTCAAATGTTTTTAACCCAATGTGGCCCCCGAGTCAAAAAGTTTGGGGACCCATGTATTAGGCCAACAGATGAGCAAGTTTGTCTGCAGTGTATTGAGTCAACAGTAGTTGACCCGTTCCAAAGTGTGTTAATCATGTCCACGGACATTGGGTAACACAAAGTATCCTAAAAAAACTGTCCTCTTGCGTTCCTCTCTTCCTGATAAAGACCAGTGAGGACAAAACAGGAAAAGCAGTTACTGCAACATCCTCGTCTGCAAGTGTCACAAAAATATTATCCGTATGTGACTGGTTCATCATAACACTTTTTTTTTGTTTCAAACCCAAAAAGTAGCAACGGCTAGCTATCTTAAAGTGATGATGACCACAGTTTGATGAAGCGTTTAATCCTGAGAACCACAGCGGTCACACGCATGCCACAGTAGGAGGGGACGATTATGGAGTGCACACACATGAAATGAATTTGTCATGTAATATTAATGAAATGATCGCAAATCTGGAAGACCATGAAAAAAAAAAGACTCATTTATTTATCATCTTTTTGTCAAGTTGCTGATAAATATTTCAGGCTCGTGTGGCTGGCCACTGTATTTAAACTTTGTTGGTTTAGCCAGCAGCGAAAGTGGTCACACAAGCCCCCTGTGGGCATCGCTGGGACGCCTCACAGCTGGACTGGGACAGATGCACAGAATTCCTCCGGCGCTGTCCAGGATCCGCTGAGTATGGACTCAAAAAATGACATATGGCGTTATCTTGTTTTCTCCATTTCTGCTGTGGCCATGCAGAAGTCACATCCGTTAACATACACGACATTCACACACCACATTTGGAATTTGTGGATTTTAACATCACAATATTGTAATGTTATGAACATTGTTTAAAAACTGTCATTTAGAACAATGATCTACTACAATAAATATGTATTATTTTATGTTTAATTTGAACTTAAAGTATCATTACCTTTTTTTACTGACTAGTTGGGAACATAGACACTAAATAGTGGAATTTACTGCATTACAAATATAATCTTTTCAATTTTAAGTTACAGCCTTATTACAAAATGGAATACATTTCTGTCCTCAAAATTCTATATATAATACATCATAATGATAATGTGAAAAAAATTTTAATAGCAATTTTATAAAACAAAAAGAAAACATGTACATAAAATTTTACATTTTTTGCTCAAGTCTTTGTTGATGCACCTTTGGCAGCTCACCCTCAAGTCTTTTTTTGAGTACAATGCCACAAGCTTGTTACACCTATCTTTGAGCATTTTTGCCCATTCCTCTTTGCAGCACCTCTCAAGCTCTAATAGATTGGATGAGAATCGTTGGTTTTCATCCAGGACGTCTCTGTACATCTGTAAAACATCCCCACAGCATGATGCTGCCACCGCCCTGCTTCACTGTAGGGATGGTATTGGCCTGGTGATGAGCGGTGGTTAGCTTCCTCCAAACATGGCATTCACACCATCCATCCATTTTTCTACCGTTTGGTGCTGGAGACCATCACGCCAAAGAGTAAAAATTGATAATCCGCTGACATATGAAATGGATGAATTCCTAATGGTTCCTTTGGAGGAAGTATTTGGGACTAATGCAGATCCCAAATACACAGCAGCAGGTACTAATAGGTAAGAAAAGTTGGTTTTGCATAGTAGGGCCCTAAAATGCTGTGGCGGGGAGAGGGTTGCTCAAATTGGGCTAAACAGATTTATGCTTGGGCTAGAGCACCCCCTAGCCCAGGTAAAGTGCCGTCCCTAAAGCCAGCAACATAGCAGCTGACAAGGAATCCATTAGTTGAGTCAATTCAGGAGGCTTCTTCTTCTTTGCGCTTACCGTTGCTATGACAACAAATAGGTATTACGTCACCAACTCAACTTTTTTTATCTAAGAAATGTAGTTGAGTAAAAGTGAAAGTTGTCCGAAATATAAGTAACAAAGTACAGATATATTAAGATATACTTACAAGTACTGTAGGTATTTGGATGTCATTACTTTACAACACTGCAGTTAATCCTTTGTCTTCCAATGCATTGTTTCTAAACAACTCCAAACTTCGACAATACAACATCATGGTGATTAGGGGTGTCAAACTCATTTTTCGACCGGGGGCCACATGAAAATTCTACTCACAAGTGGGCCGGACTGGTAAAATCACGGCACGACAACTTAAAAATAAAGACAACTTCAGTTTTCCATCCCATCCATCCATTTTTCTACCGCTTGTCCATTTCAGGGTCGCGGAGGGTCGCTGTAGCCTATCTCAGCTGCATTCAAGCGATAGGCGGGGCACACCCTGGACAAGTTTTCTTTGTTTAAAAATAGAACAAGCACATTTTGAAATCGTACAAATCATAATGTTGTTGGGGTTTTTTTTACACTTATATCTTGCGGTTAATAGTATTCTCTCTTTATTTTCCGTTTTTTATATTTTGGACTAAATTATGCGATAATGTTCATCAGTCAACTCATTGGTGTTGATTTTCAATCTATCAAGATAAAATCAAATTACAGTATGATATTTATGTAGTTCATTTTCCTCGACTGATGTACTAACATCATGTGGTTTATTTTGTACATTTGTAGCATCATCTACAAAGATGCACTTTAAAATGTACAAACCCTGTTTCCATATGAGTTGGGAAATTGTGTTAGATGTAAATATAAACAGAATACAATGATTTGCAAATCCTTTTCAGCCCATATTCAATTGAATGCACTACAAAGACAAGATATTTGATGTTCAAACTCATAAACTTTATTTTTTTTGCAAATAATAATTAACTTAGAATTTCACGGCTGCAACACGTGCCAAAGTAGTTGGGAAATGGCATGTTCACCACTGTGTTACATCACCTTTTCTTTTAACAACACTTAATAAACGTTTGGGAACTGTGGAAACTAATTGTTGAAGCTTTGAAAGTGGAATTCTTTCCCATTCTTGTCTTATGTAGTGCTTCAGTCGTTCAACAGTCCGGGGTTTCCGCTGTTGTATTTTACCCTTCATAATGCGCCACACATTTTCGATGGGAGACATGTCTGGACTGTAGGTGGGCCAGGAAAGTACCCGCACTCTTTTACTACAAAGCCACGCTGTTGTATCACGTGGCTTGGCATTGTCTTGCTGAAATAAGCAGGGGCGTCCATGATAACGTTGATTGGATGACAACATTATGTTGCTCCAAAACCTGTATGGACCATTCAGCATTTAGGTGCCTTCACAGAACTGCAAATTACCCATGCCTTGGTCACTTATACACCCCCATACCATCACAGATGCTGGCTTTTGAACTTTGCGCCTATAACAATCCGGATGGTTCTTTTCCGTTTTGTTCCGGACGACACCACGTCCATAGTTTCCAAATACAATTTGAAATGTTGACTCGTCTTACCACAGAACACTTTTCCACTTAGCATCAGTCCAAAGATGTTGTGACGTGATTGGGCAGGCAAGCTGTTCATATTGTGGGAAAGCGGACGTGAAGAAAGGCTGTCCCCACTCAGGTCTGCATGGAGCTGGAGGGGTTGTGGCCTCCAATCCGGCTGAATTTCGGGAGATTATCGGGAGAAAATTTCTTCTGGGAGGTTTTCGGGAGAGGCGCTGAATTTTGGGAGTCTCCCGGAAAATCCGGGAGGGTTGGCAAGCATGGGAGGCAGACACACTAACCCCTGTTCCACCATGCTGCCCGCTTGGATTTTCATACATCTCAAATTTTACTGCCCATCCATCCATCCATTTTCTACCACTTATTCCCTTTGGGGTTGCCGGGGGTGCTGGTGCCTATCTCAGCTACAATCGGGCGTAAGGCAGGGTACACCCTGGACAAGTCGCCACCTCATCGCAGGGCCAACACAGATGGACAGACAACATTCACACTCACATTCACACACTAGGGCCAATTTAGTGTTGCCAATCAACCTATCCCCAGGTGCATGTCTTTGGAGGTAAGAGGAAGCCGGAGTACCCGGAGGGAACCCACGCATTCACGAGGAGGACATGCAAACTCCACACAGAAAGATCCCTAGCCTGGTATTGAACCCAGGACTACTCAGGACCTTTGTATTGTGAAGCAGACGCACTAACCCCTCTTCCACCGTGAAGTCCATTTTTACTGCTGTACACCGTTTTTTTTATTAAATCGTATGTCCTCATTTAGTCAGGTAAGCCACGTAATTCGCTGTACATGAGGCCCCAGGTCAGGTTACGACAACATGGCAACACACAGGAGCTGAAATCTATTTGGACAAAAAATATCCATTGTCTAAAAATGGATAAATACATTTTTCCCTCAATAACGTGACATCATCAGCGGCAAGCGCACGCTCTTTCAGTCAATTAGTGCGCAAGTAATATATATATATATATATATATATATATATATATATATGTATATATATTTATATATATATATATATATATACATACATATAAATGAATAAATAAATGTGTCTATATATACATACAGTATATATATACATATATATATATATATATATATATATATATATATATATATATATATATATATATATATACACATTAGGTCAGGAAAAACTCTGTTTTTTCCTGACCTAACGTATATTTTTTATTTTTTTTATTATTATTTTTTTTTCCAAGATGGCGCTGCTGTAGTGGCTGCTGTAGGCAGGAGCTCTGTGCTCTTGTGTCATCCTTTTGTGTTTCCCTCTTGTTTTCATGTGTTATTATATTTTTTTGCATTTTGGTCCGGGACCCTTTGGGACTTTGTGACAAGGGGTGGCACTTTCGTGACCTCTGTGGTGCTTTTTTTGTGGACTTCTGGATCTGCCTCCCGGGAGCCTTTTGGCCATGGAGACCAGCTGCAGG
Source organism: Nerophis ophidion (assembly GCF_033978795.1). Classification (NCBI taxonomy): domain Eukaryota; kingdom Metazoa; phylum Chordata; class Actinopteri; order Syngnathiformes; family Syngnathidae; genus Nerophis; species Nerophis ophidion. The sequence continues at coordinate 29,294,619 of NC_084619.1, forward strand.
GTCTCTGCTACACCAGAGTCTGTTTGGAGGGACTGGAGGAGATGCGGATGAGGGGACAGGACTGCGGAGCTACCACTGAGCGCTGGGACGGAGAGGCTTCGCTGTGTCTTGACTGGGTGAGCAGGTGTCGGACACCTCAGTCACCTTGGACGTATCCTCGCTCATCCATGCGGACTGGACACTGGCCGAGCGTGGAGTCGGCTGTCTTGGTTGCCTTGTTGGGTCTGCTTCTGTCTCTGGCCATGCTCCCTCCACCCCAGCGGACGATGGCGTGGAACACCGCAGAGACCACCACAGTGGATATGTTTATTTTACTTTTTATTCATAGCTGTATGTAGAAGTGTCTTGTTGCATCAGCTGCTTTAATGTCTTTAATGTCCATTGTGTTGTTTGATGTTTGATGTTTCCCTCTTACACACATGGAAGAGGGATGTGTACTATGGCTATGAGTTGTTTTTTTTTTTTTTTTTTTTCCCTTGGCCTCAGTCTGCACCGCCACTCCAGGGCCTAGGCTAAGACCGATTTTTTAATTTGATTTAATCTTCTATTTTTTTCTTTCCCCCCCTACCCCCCTTGTTTACCTGTATGTCATCTTTTTTGTAAGGGGCGCTGGAAGCCGGCAGACCCGTCAGCGATCCTGTTCTGTCTACCTGTAATGTTTGTCTCATCTTGAATGGGATTGTGCTGAAAATTGTAATTTTCCTGAAGGAACTCTCCTGACGGAATAAATATAGTACTATCTATCCATCTATATTCAGCTCTACCCCGATATTGAGCACTGTATAACGGATAAACCACAGAAGCCTCAACTATATACATATATATATATATATATATATATATATATATATATATATATATATATATATATATATATATATATATATATATTTAAATATATATATATATATATATATATATATATATATATATATATATATATATATATATACATACAAACCTAACCTAATGTGGCCTCTGAGTCAAAAAGTTTGGGGGCCCCTGCCGTACGACATGAAAATAATAAGACAGCTGGGAGAAAAATCCGCAAATGTCATGAAACAAATATTAGAATTTAAGTTGTTAATGGTCATGGCTTCTGACAGTGTTTAGGCCTGCAGCGAGGGCGTCACTACAAACTCCAAAAAGGTTTTATTTTTACAAACGAGCTGCAAACTCCTTTTTGACTCACACACATAGCCATACCCAGGGTAGTTGTAAACAGGCATAACAAAAAAAAAAAACCTTATATTGCTTGTGACGCAGGAGTAGAGGGACACCTACAGCACTTGGCAAAAAACATGATATTGTGGTGCATTTAGGTACTTGTACAACATACAGTAATGCCTGCATTATTATACGGATAGATAACTGACCAGTTTACCCATAAATAACTCTTTACTTCTAATGGTTAACAACAATGTTAGAAAGTTACTATAAATTGCATCATAATCACAAATTACAATTTTTTTTAGATGTGCCAAGACTGAATAAAGTGGCTTCTTTGTGTGACGTTGCCAAGGGTGGTAGGTGTTAGAATTACATGTAAACATATTTTTAATTTAAAGTTGAAACTCTAACACTGATTATTTCCTTGTATCTCATTGCTGCTGTTGAAATGTCAAAACATTTTAGATTTAAGCGGTCATTTTTAAGACAACGTTGTTGAACCCAGCCAAATATCAACTGGACTTGGCTCTCTAAATCCATCCCATCTATATATTTAAAAAACATATTTGTATACCGCACCAATAGAGATTGCAACCTGAATACCGACAAGTCTACTTGTGTACAAATGTGTCACCCTGTCAGAGATGTGTGTCGAGAAGCACGTTGGAAAAGGGTGAAAAAATTTGCAGTGTCGACATTCATTGTCTTCCTGTCACTTTCCATTAATGGGACAGTGTGGGTGTGTGTGTGTGCGTTTGTGTGTTTCTGTCTGTGTGTGTACATTTGTGTTTGAGAAACCCCACAAAGAAGCTTGTTTGCACTGTGGGACCTTGCAAAGGTATTGGATTTGTGCGATGATTAAAGCGTTGCCATGGCAATGAGACAGAGGCCTCTATTACAAGCCATTGTAGCATCAACGGTCGGTCGGCAAAGTGTGGCTTTCGAGCCACAAGCGGGTCTTCAGCGCCGCCCAAGTGGCTCCCTGGAGATTTTTTACAAATGTATGAAAATGGAAAAAGATAAAGAAAAATATATATATTTTAGTTTTAACATGCTTTCTGTGGAACAAACATGACACAAACCTTCCTAATTGTTAGAAATGCCACTATTTACATTAAACATGCTTCACTAATGAGAGTATTTGGTGCGCGCCATTTTGTCCTAATTTCAGAAGTCATTGAACACACCGCCGTTTGTTTACACGTACAACTTTCCTTGATGTTGCTACAGAAAGACGTGTCTCATGCCACTCCTTCTTTGTCTCTATTTGTCCATCAAACGTTTTATGCTGTGCGTGAATCCACAAAGGTGAGCCTTGATGATGATATTTGTCACGTTTGGAACGCATTTTGATGCGCGAGTTGTCCCCCCAAGATGCTGCAGGACTCGGACCAGGCAGGGTTGCAGGTAAGAGCTGATTTTAATGTACAAAAAGATAAAAGAACACTGGTGCAAACAGAAAAGAAAGTGCGTGCCTACACACGGGAAGCTAATGCTACATTTAGCATGGAGTTCAAAGAGTTCAAGATGAGTGTGCCGAATGCACGGAAGCCAAGACGAGACTTGGCAAAAACACAAAGATTTACGGAAACCAACGTGACTGTTGCAAGTAGAAAATGATGAACCAAGACCGAACAAAGGGAGGAGGCAGGTTTGAATACAGAAACAAACAAATACCACAGGTGTGCGTAAAAGGCATGGCAGGTGGAAAAAATGAGGAACCATGGTAACTGAACAGACAAGGAAGTGCTCACACAAAGGGATCGGAAGAGTCCAAAAATAAACAAAACACACAAAAGGACTCAAGAACTAAAACTATGTGACAGATATTGACTTGTGTGGAGTACTAACAGACATATTTGGTCACTGCATGACTGCAAGCTAATCGATGCTAACATGTTATGTATGCCGACTGTATGTACATAATGCATTATTATGCCTCGTGTATTAGGTATATTTGTGCTCATTTTATTTATAGTTTCCGTTTCCTTCAACTTGAACACATACATCTTTATCTTTGGTCATTCTAAACTGGTCATTTCCAGGAGTTATCACCTCCTCTGAAAAGCCTCCGTTTTAGCAATGTTTTCCAATGTTGTAAAAATGTGTAGAATAAATATTACATTTCAACATTTCTGTCAACGAAGACTTGCATAAGCCTGCAACACATAGTCATTTTGATAGTAGTCTAATATAGCTAATATAGACACTTATATCATGTGTTGCCTTCATTATAACACTCGTATGAGTTTTACAAGTTTTGCGGCTCCAGACAGATTTTTTCTTTGTATTTTTGGTCCGATATGGCTCTTTCAACATTTTGGGTTGCCGACCCCTGACTGAAAGCATTTATTTAAAAGGGAAGTGTCAGTGCTTGCTGACTTGATCCTCTCATGCAAATGTCCTCCCTCCCTTGTTGGGTCCCAGTCAAGCGTGGGGGTCGTGTTGGCCACAGCTGCTTCCCGTTTCTGCTAAATCACACAGCCACCATCTGGAAGATGCTGTCCCTCCAGAGTGGTCCTTCACAGGTAGGTGTGGCCCTCAGTGCCCCAGACTGGGTTCCTGAGGTCTGCTCAAGTACCTGATCCTCTCTGTCCCCTCTGCTCTCTCCTCTGAGGACCAGCCTGTGAAGCTGTATACTCCTCAGGTACTGGGGCATGCATATGCTGGTGTACTGGTGTGTGACACCGTTATATGAGTGTTGCTGTGGGTTTTTTTTGTGTGTGTCTTATTTACAATACAGTATAACCGGAAAGTATTTGCAGCACTTCCTCCCCCCCCCCGCATTTTGTTATGTTACAGCCTTATTCCACAATGGAATACATTCATTTTTGAATGGGTTTTTGACAATAACCCATAATTGTTATAACTGGGGTTGTTCTCCCGGGATGCGAACAGACTTTTCCGGTCCAGGGTAGCAGGTAGGAACATATTTGATTCCAAAAACTCAAAAGCGTACAAAAAAATAGGAAACAACCCAAAGGCAGGTGTGCCTATTGCACGCGGAAGCTAAGGCAAACATTTTAGAACATGAAACATGAAACTAAAGACATGAAAACCTCACTAAACTGTGGCTCGAAACAAATAGCATGAACTATGGAATCGCATGAAATCATAGCATGAAAAGAGCATGAAATTATGGCATGAAAAGAGCATGAAACTATGGCACGAACAGAGCAATTTCGCCAGCTGACTAACTGGCAATGACAGGCTTAAATAATAGTCTTTTGATTAGAGACAGGTGTGACCCGAACACAAGAGGCAGGTGAAAATCATAAGTCGTCATGGAAACTAAAACAAACAAGGGAGCGCGAACAGGAACTAAAAGAGTCCAAAACAAACAAAAAATAACAAAAACATGATCCAGACTAGAGATCATGACAATAATGGCAATGTGAAAGTGTTAATGTTCACAGCTTTTGCTCAATACTTTTGTTACAAAGAGAAATGTGCAAAGAGGATGAGGCGAAAATGCTCAAAGATAGGTGTGCCAAGCTGGTGGAATTTCACCCAAAATGACTTGATTATCTGTAGAATTTAAAGATCAAAAATGTATTTATTGTATTTTGGACTAAGGCTGTAACATAACAAAATGTGCAAAAGTGAAACGCTGTGAATACTTGCCCGACAATTGCATGAAGATTTTGCTTAATCAAGTCCTATTTTTGGGGCAACGTTGGCCCCTGCAACTAAAGGGCGATACAGGTGTACAATTTTTTTTTTTTTTTACCATAGAATCGTTGAATTATACTATTTTATTCTCCTATTCGTGAAAGAGCAGAAAATGGCTCGGAATCATTTTACCATACTTTTTCATAACGAGGATGTCAGTTTTGGCGTGTAACCAGCTGTCACTAAATAAATTAATGAATCAACCCTCGCGGATCCTGAGGTCCACTGGCACTGGTTAAAAATAGACCTTTTTACTGATCATGGTAAACTCTTTTTTTTTCTTATTTTGGTATTTCCTCATTTATTCATACTATTATTATCTCAATGTTATGTTTTAATTAATTTTGTAATATTTAAATGTTTTACATATATTCTGTAATATTTTCATAAAATTTTTTGAGTGGCGTTTATTTTAGTTATTGTCCAGCGTGGACGCCCCAGTAGTTGTGTTTTTCCTCAATCCTCAGTGACATGGCACATTTTGTTTTTGTTAAAGTCTATAGTGCCATGTTTGCATGTGTGTGTGTGTCAGTGTGTGTTTTGTTCTCCTTTCTTTTCTTTGTTTTTAGTATTAAGTATTTTAATGCACGACACCATTGATAATATAGCACGGCTAAAACTAAAAAAGGCCCTTAAAAGGCATACCCGCTGGTTTACAGAAGAAACTAGAGTTCTTAAACTATAATGTAGAAAGCTGGAACGCAAATGGCGCACGACTAAACTTGAGGTTTTCCATCAACCATGGAGTGATAGTTTAATAACTTATAAACACACTCTTACCTTAGCTAAAGCTAATTACTACAACAATTTCATCCGCCTCAATAAAAACAATCCTAAATATTTGTTTAGTACAGTAGCATCGCTAACCCAACAAGGGACTCCTCCCAGTAGCTCCACCCACTCGGCAGATGACTTTATGAATTTCTTTAATAAGAAAATTGAACTCATTTGAAAGGAGATAATAGACAACGCGTCCCAGCTTTAACTAGGTGCTATTAATGCAGATATAAATGTATGTATGACGGATATTGTCCTCCATCATAGTCTCTCTCTTTTGATGAAATAACATTAGAGGAACTCCTGCGACTTGTAAATGGGACAAAATAAACAACATCTTTACTTGACTCACTTCCCGGGAAACTTATTAAGGAGCTGTTTGTAATATTAGGACCACAAATATAATAAACTTATCACTTTCCTCTGGCGGGCTTCACGGTGGCAGAGGGGTTAGTGCGTCTGCCTCACAATACGAAGTTCCTGCAGTCCTGGGTTCAAATCCAGGCTCGGGATCTTTCTGTGTGGAGTTTGCATGTTCCCCCCGTGAATGCGTGGGTTCTCTCCGGGTACTCCGGCTTCCTCCCACTTCCAAAGATATGCACCTGGGGATAGGTTGATTGGCAACACTAAATTGTCCCTAGTGTGTGAACGTGAGTGTGAATGTTGTCTGTCTATCTGTGTTGGCCCTGCGATGAGGTGGCGACTTGTCCAGGGTGTACCCCGCCTTCCGCCCGATTGTAGCTGAGAGAGGCGCCAGCGCCCCCCGTGACCCTAAAAGGGAATAAGCGGTACAAATGGACTTTCCTCTTGCACTGTTCCCCTAGCATTCAAAAAAGCGGTTATTCATCCTCTGCTCAAAATACCTAACCTCGATCCTGACCATATGGTAGTTTACCATGAGGTCCCACCTTCCCTTTATCTTGAAAATCCTTGAAAAAATTGTTGCACAGCAGCTAAAGGAACACTTAGAGTTTAACAATCTCTGTGAAAAACTTTTAGTCCGGTTTTAGGGCAAATCACTCTACGGAGACAGCCCTCACTAAAATGACTAATGATCTATTGCTAACTATGGATGCTGATGCATCATCCATGTTGCTGCTACTTGATCTTAGCGCTGCTTTCGATACGTTAATCATAATATTCTATTAGAACGTATCAAAACACCATAACAATGTGACCTCGGAGTATGTTAAGGTAACGTGCGGAATTCCCCAGGGTTTGGTTCTTGGCCCTGCACCCTAAAGAAATTACATGCTGCCGCTAGGTGACATAATACGCAAATACGATGTTAGCTTTCACTGTTATGCTGATGACACACAACTCTACATGCCCCTAAAGCTGACCAACACGCCAGATTGTAGTCACCTAGAGGCGTGTCTAAATGAAATTAAACAATGGGTATCAGCTAACGTTTTGCCACTTAAAGTTAAGATAACGGAAATGCTGATTATCGGTCCTGCTAGACACCGACATCTATTTAATAATACCACTTTAAAATTTGACAGCGAAACAATTGCACAAGGCGACTCGGTAGAGAATCTGTTTATTATCTTCGACCCAACTCTCTCCTTTGAGTCACACATTAAGAGTGTGAAAACGTCCTTCTTTCATCTTCGTAATATCGCAAACATTTGTTCCACTTTGTCCACTGGCGAAGCTGAGATCGCTATTCATGCATTTGTTACGTCTCGTCTCGATTACTGTAAGTTATTATTTTCAGGTCTCCCTATGTCTAGCATTAAAAGATTATAGTTGGTACAAAATGCGGCTGCTAGACTTTTGACAAGAACAAGAAAGTTTGATCATATTACGCCTGTACTGGCTCACCTGCAGTGGCTTCCTGTGCACTTAAGATGTGACTTTAAGGTTTTACTACCTACGCATAAAATACTACACGGTATAGCTCCATCCTATCTTGCTGATTGTATTGTACCATATGTCCTGGCAAGAAATCTGCGTTCAAAGAACTCCAGCTTATTAGTGAGTCCCAGAGCCCCAAAAAAGTCTGCGGGCTATAGAGCGTTTTCTATTGGGGCTCCAGTACTCTGGAATGCCCTCCCGGTAACAGTTAGAGATGATACCTCAGTAGAGGCATGTAAGTCCCATCTTAAAACTCATTTGTATATTCTAGCCTTTAAATATACCCCCCTTTTTATACAAGTTGATCTGCCACATCTTTTCTTTTCAGCTGTGCCCCCTCTCCTCCGCGGAAAGGTTATCAGGTGACCACAGATGACGGGCTAGCTGTTCAAAGTCCGGACCCAGTGTGGACCACTCCTCTGTGCATCAGTTGGGGACGTCTCTGCGCTGCTGACTTGTCTCCATTCAAGATGCTACCCTGCTGGCCCCACTATGGACTGGTCTCTCATGTTATAATTAACTAGATCCACTCGACCTCAGTTGCACCAGTCGCCAAAGGGGGGAGGGGGTGGGACCTTGTGGTCCCCTCAAAGGTTTCTCATTGTTCCCATTGGGTTGAGTTTTTCTTGCCCTGATGTAGGATCTGAGCCGAGGATATTTTTGTGGCTTGTGCAACCCTTTGAGACACGTGTGATTAAGGGCTATATAAATAAACTTTGATTGATTGATAAACTTTGAAAAGTGAAGTCTAGCTTATTAAGCATATGGAAATATAATGTTACTATTTTGTAGCAAATTGCTGACATTTATTTTGTCCTTTATCATTAAACATTTATCGGAAAAACAAATAAATCCAGAACTATTCGCACTTATGGAAAATATCCTTTATTGATATTTTGCAAGCCTAAAACTCCCTCCCTGCGGAATAAATTCTCTGCATACAGGAATGAGTGTAACAACTTTTTTATGCTTTGTACTGACCTAGAAGACATTTAATAAAGTACGAGTTGACCAGGAGGAGTGGCAGCCTTTATTGACTATTCTACTCACAAACACCAATCACTGTAATAAATACAAAACGGACGGGAGGGTAAGTGTTGTATAAATAAAAATATGAGGATGGCTGGTACAATTATAAGAACATAGGTTGTAAAATGAATGTGAAAGTGATGTGTGAGTTATCTAAACTGACATTTTTGAATCACTGTATTTTTTTTACTCAACATTTTATTGGACCCACACATGTAAATACATTCTGAAACAAGAAAATATAAGTTGCTGCCTGCTTTTTAAAAAAAAAAAGAAATAAAAACTGTATAGTACATACATACACAATTTATAACACAAATATTTTGAGATTTGATGCTATTTAGAGACCTATTTTGTCTTCACTTGAACATTAGTTTTTTTAAAGACATACTTGAATGAAAGTAAGATTGCTTCTATGTTCAACAAACATGCACGTTTTGTATAAAAGCACACATCCCCATCTTATTTTACATATTGAGTGTGTGTGTGTGTGTGTGTATTCAGTAGCGATGCTCGCCTCGCGTTATGTGAGAGGAGAACTCGTATCGGTCTTGACTGCGATGGCCACAGAGGTTGCACTCAAAGGGGTCTCTGAAGCCGTGGCAGCCCATGTGAATGGTGTACATGACGTGGTCCAGGAAAAGAACACGGCAATGTTCACACCTGTACGCCCTCACCTGCTCGCCGTCTGCCGTCATCACTTTGAAGCCCTCGGAGGCCATCTCCATGCTGGCCCGGATGGCCTCATACTGCCGCTGCTGCTCCTCCTTCACCAATGGCAGGGGGCCGTTCCGCAATCCCGAGGTGATATGGTTGGTCAGGTAGATGAGGCCGGGCGCCGCCCCGCCCGCTCGTTCCCCGTTGTTGCTCTCCGTGTCGGTGGAGTCTTGGCCGCTTTGGCTTGGAGAGCGGTCTTTCTCGCTGGAGGTAGACTTGGACTTGGAGAGCAGAAGCAGATTCTCAGCTGCACTGTCCTTGGCTGACAGGCCGTGACCTGACACAGAGTGGCCCTCTGGGGCGGACTTGTGCAGTGGGTACATGGGTCCCAGGCCCACGTCGGAGGAGGAAGCCGGCGAGGGCTGGACCAATGGGCGGAGAGACTCTGCTCCAAGGTAGCTGATGGCGCTGTTGATGGCCTGGTCGATGACGTGGGGCTGAATCAGCTGCTCTGCTGCGCCATCGTAGGAAAGGTCTGCCAGTCGCTTCTCACCTGAGGATGAGAAAACGCACGTATTGTGAATTCATTCTTGTTGTTCATAATCTTACACAAGCTACCCTATTTATCAGCACACATTGGGTACAGTAAGGTAACCTTATAAAGGTGTATTTGTTCGTAATTAATTATGACAATTTACTTTAAAAAAAATCACACTTTATAACTATCCTTTTTCCAAAATACCTCATATCAAAGTAGTATCCGTCTAAAGCTGCAAGTGAACCAGTCCAAAGTTTGGAGACATCTTCTCCCAAATAATCTTAGTTTCTTCTTACTCCTTTTCAGACATGTTGTAAAACTGCGGCCCTTTGGGCAACATTTATATTTTTCCACACCATTTTTTCTAGTGCTGTCCAAGAATTGACTTTTTGAATCAGATTAATCACACTATTATATTTGGATGAATCAGAGGTGTCCGGGTCCGATATTGATATTGGATTGGATATTAGATAAAAATGTATTGGATGATATTGGCTTGCATCTATAATCTCCAATATAAATTCTGATAAAAGCAGTCCTGCAGCATGTTTAGATTTGCCAATCTGACAGCCTTTTAACATCTAAATGTCCTCAATTAAGCACACAAGCTCAGTATAGTCTTGTATTTTAGTGAAAACATTTACAAAAGGTAAAGTTACACTACTAGGAGCTAGCAACTACAAAAGAGCTTAGCACGCAATAGCACACAAGCTAGACATACATAATACGTGTCCTTAGTTTAACAATATTGCAGTGTAAAATATCACATTTGTCAATATAAACAAGTATCAAATAATATCAGTTGCATATTACTTACACATGCAAAATCTCCAAGGCAGAAGTGTATTAGAAAGTATCCAGTAACTAACGTGCCCACATTATTCAACTTACTGCATCATGAAATTAACTTGATGAACTATTTTGGCCAATAGGTGAAAACATTCCCACTCAATAAATGTATTTTAGGGTTAGTGTTTTTCATACCTATCAATGTTCTCCAAACACTATGATGCATACATTGGATAACTGTTTCAGATGTGTATGTTTTTGTATCCGTCCCTATTTCAAATAAATCCTTATATATACATATATATATATATATATATATATATATATATATATATATATATATATATATATATATATATATATATATATATATATACAGGTGTATGTATAATTTCACTTGGTCAAGCCTTCTCTAAAATTCGACACTACAAATAAAAATTATGTACTTGTACTATTATTTATGTGGATATGGTATCGATTAATACCAGTATCGGCCTATAGTCAAGGCTTCTATATTGAAATTGTAATGGAAGTGAAATAGTTGTACCAGAACACCCTTATTAATCATGATTAATTGCAGGTTATCACTCGCTTGCTTGAATTAAATTAACGTTAAAAAATAGTCAGAAAATCATCCAGGATTATTTTTCCTAAGGTTTTTTTTTTCCGCAAAACTTGGTAAAAGTTTTATCCAAAGTCCCATCAGGGTTTATTTTGAAGTTAAATTTACAGACGAGCACAGCAGTCCGAGTCTCCTCACTAATCTCTGCACTTATGCATTATCGCTGACCTTAAAACAATCTGCGCCACCTTTCAGGTAACCATTCACAGTTATGGTATTTGGAGCATGCATGTTCAAAACAAATTGCTTGATTAGTCTGCGTATATACCTGGTTAATGCGATTTTTTTTGTGATTAATCACATCGTTGAATTAAAACAATTTTGTTGAGCATTGTTAACGGTTAGGGAATCAAATTTGATCAAAAGACTGGAGGTTTGTGACATTCACAAACAAACCGAATCAATTGACTGGCTCATTAACATGAACGATGGGATTGGGACATCGCAGTGAATTGTTTTAGCATGACAGTGAAGAATCATTCAGATTACATCTCGCGCTGTGAATCAAAGTGTAAACAATAGCAGTGTTGTACATTTCATTTGCACCCCTCCGTCTGAACACGGTGGGGTGTGGGTCTCCTTTCTATTTTAACGGTAGCTGGGACGGCTGCACGAAGCTACTGTCAACCTGACTACCCCCCTGAGAAGGGGCTCACGGCAACACCCGTTGCTCATTAAAGACATTTGTTGAGTGATTCATGCTTTAATTTCTCCAAAACACCCGGAAAAATCGTTAGAATTGTCCATAGTCAGTTTTGAGAGAAAAAATATTGGAAAGTCACCAGATTTAGCAAGAAAGTCACCAAGTAGGCAACACTGGACTTGTTATCAGCCTGACAAAAAGGATGAGCATTTCTTGTCAAATGTGCTTTTATATTCTTGTGAGAGCAGGAAGCGGCTCGGTATATGGTAACATTTCATACTAAGCGTCCTGTCATTCCTTAATTGACATTTTACATGTGCTCATTCGTGGAAAACTGGGGCACACCGCCAATTGTGGGGCCCTAAGAACAATGTGCGACCTGAGTAAATACACCAAAATAATACTTCTGTATATATATAAATAATATTCACAGATGTTATTTTAGGTCAGTAAATGTTTCTATATATTTGTAAACGCTCTGAAGTGGGAAAGGGGAAGGATTAAATAAGCGTTGCTTCTTCCTACTCCTTTTCAGACATGATGTAACGTGAAATGATATGAAACTGTGAAATACTGTAAGTGTGTTCATGTTCTAAATAAACTAAAGAAAAAAAGAAAGAATATATCTGTCAGAAGACTCATTATGGAAAACCTGAAAAAATACAACATGCCTGACGGGGAGAAGACGCAGTCAAAGTGAAACCATGTAAATAAAACCTCCCATAAAGCAACACATCCTAAGAAGACGGTCAGTTTTATAATGGTCTGGAAAAAATAATCTATGCAAAATTTGGACCAAGGAAACACCAATACATGTTACTACATGAATTTAAAAGAGTACATGTGCACCACAAGGAGGTGTTTTAAATGAAAAAAAAAAAAAAAAAAATCCTAATATGAGTACCGTATTTCCTTGAATTGCCGCAGAGCATATAGTATGCGCCTGCCTTGAATTAAACTCGCTTCCCAAAAATACTTAGCGCATGCTTAGTATTACCGCCTGGTCAAACTCGTGATGTCATGAGTGACACTTCCCCTGTCATCATTTTCAAAATGGAGGAGGCTGATTTCAATACCGGTAATTTGAAATCGCATGAAGGGAAGAAGATTAAGAGCTATTCAGTAGGATTTAAGGTCCAAGTTTACATCACACTCAAATTTTTACTGCATACCTTTGGTAAGTCCCAGAGTGAGAAGAGGTTTTAAAATAATTAGCGCATGCTTACTTTTACCGCATACCTTTGGTAAGCGCAGGAGTGAGAAGAGGTTTCAGATTAATTAGCGCCCCGGCGGCAATTCAAGGAAATAAGGTATAAGTAAAAGTCTAATCTATGGCCAAGTAGGACTGCAACGATTAGACCACATTGTCGACAACAAAATTTGTCCGTGACAATTATATTTGTCCACTATAGTGGTGACGTCATCACTCTTGTTTTGACGGTCAAAAGTGGGTCACTCGCAAAAACATCGCCAGTGATAACATGTGAAGTGTGGGGATATCTCATCTTAATCTTATTAAAATATGAATATCTTGCTAATTTTGAAAAGCAGACCATGTTGTTATGGCATCACATCTCTGATACGCGAACATTTAAAGCGAAGGCACGATGTCGGACATTTGGAGGGAGGATGCGGACAGAGACTCGGTAAGAGAGTTAGCCTCTTGCTAACTGACAAGAGTGAGACGAAGTTGTGTGAAAAATAACTTTTAACTGTCATTTTCGGCAAAGTCTGCCAAGTTGTCTACATCAATTCAAGGACTTTTCAAATTTGCAATAACGAAAAAGGCACTTTAACAAATGCGAACCGCGTGCGCTTGCACACACATACACACACACACACACACACGCGCACACGCGCACGCGCACACGCGCACATGCACACGCGCACATGCACATGCACACGCACACGCACGCACACGCACGCACGCACGCACACACACACACACAAGCAGACAAGCACCAATGCGGCAGCACCATAACAATAAACATGTAATCCATTAAACAGCCAACATTTTAAGAATTAATCAAATATAGAATTCTACACATTGAGTCTATTAGAGTGCTAAAACAGCCAAAAGCTAATCAATACCAGTGAGCTGCTTTTCAAACATCACAAAATGTTTTTCTTTTCAAGGAAGTTAGAATTTGTGTTGTACTTGTTTTTATTGCTGCCATTGTCACTCTTTTTTTAATACATAAACAAGGTTGATAATTTTTTTTAAGCACTTTGCTTTTCCTTTTTTTGAAATGGACAAAATAATATTTCTTATTTTAGTTTTTGTAAACAGCTGAATGAGCAGCACAGTTATAGTATAAATAAATATTTATAAATTAATTAGTCATCTTTGTTGTTTGTAAGCACATGCCTAAAATAACTTAGGCTGCATTTAGAAGGCGATGGAAATATTAGAGACATTAAATATGTGTACGCTTTATAATTCGAATAGTCGACTAATCGTTAAGATAAACGCAGACTAATCGACTATCAAATTGATCTTTAGTTGCAGCCTTATTGTCAAGCTCAAAATGACGTCCTTATGCCTTTTAAGCTTAAGTGTCTTGGATCATCTTCCTGAGGAATTCAACACTGTTAAAATATATATATATTTTTTTACCTTTTTCATGTCTTAAAGCTGACTGTAGCGCAGGTCGCTATAGTTGTTGGTTGAAGCAGTCGATTAATTTAATCATGAGGTTCAAGCAAGTAAATATTTGTTTTTTGAAGTAAATTGAGTTTCAGACCCCTCGAACGTATGGAATTATGCAATGTTCCTTATGGTAAAAAAAGTAAACGTACCATGCAATACAATGCACTTTAAAGAAATGTGTCCAAAATTTGAACTGGTAAACTGTATTATCGGGTAATAATAAGTTATTATCACATGTAGCTCACAAAAGGGGAAAAAAGCTGATCGCTCACTCTTATTTTCCCTCTAATAAATAAATATAAGGCAACTGTGCCTGTATTTTAATGTGGTAGCAACACATTGTTAGATTCCTGACACAGCATTGTTACATCTGTTGGTATGTTTATGATTTGTATAGACACAAAGCAAGCAGATTTCAGCCCTTACCCACAAACTTCTGTGGCATAGTGCTCTTACGCTTAGCTACATTATTAGCTAGCCTGTCTAGCACCAAGGCTCTGTCAGATCCCGTCTGGCTTAAGTCTTCCCTCTCTTCATTCTGGCTGCTTTCTTCCTTTACTACTGGAAAGCAAGACAGAGAAGGAGGTTTAGAGTCAAAGTATTTGGACTTAGTGGAGTCAAGTGATGCACTTTTGCAGGAGGGCTTTTTTACATTCCTCAAAAATGTTATTATTATTATTTTTTTAATCTAAGGGAGCACTATTTTAAATTACATGTCATTGTACTATTGCACAGATAAACCATAGATATCTCAGCTTAAGCTCACATTTACACATGTTTTATGGTGTATTCATTGAATCTAGGAGAAAGATACATGCACAGTTCAGTGTCTATCAGATATGAAATATTAATAACATTTTGCTGCAGTTAGTAACATGCGTGGACACCAACCTGTGTAGATGCTGTTCTGCAGGCCCATGCACTGGAGGTAGTTGTGACATCGCTCTTTGTGCTCCTCCAGTGAGCTGCGCTGCTTGTAACTCCGCCCACAGTAGGCACATTTGTGTGGTTTTCCAACTACAAAACAACAAACAAACTCCATCATTGAACACAGACTTAGAATGGGAAACTATAAACATGTGTTGTAAACATTGTAACTGAGCATACTGAGACTGAAACACATCACTTGATTGTTATTTTATTTCCATTATTCTTTTAGTTATTTTTGTTGGTTTCTATCTACTCAGTGGCCTATTGCTTAGGGTGTACGCCCTGAGATTGGTAGGTTGTGAGTCAAACCCCGGCCGAGTCATACTAAAGACTATAAAAATGGGATCCATTGCCTTCCTGCAAAAATGATTCCCGGGCGTGGCACTGATGCTGCCCACTGCTCCCCTCACCTCCCAGGGGGTGAACAAGGGGATGGGTCAAATGCAGAGGACAAATTTCACCACACCTTGTGTGTGTGTGACAGTCATTGGTACTTTAACTTAATTGTCTTTTGTTTTTTATTAAACATGTTCAAAATAAATACTTATGACACAACAACACAGAAAATAGTTACAGTCGTGGTTAAAAGTTTACATACACTTGTAAAGAACATAATGTCATGGCTGTCTTGAGTTTCCAATCATTTCTACAACTCTTATTTTTTTGTGATTGAGTGATTGGAGCACATACTTGGCCTTGTCCTTTTTCCTACAAACCTATTGCTGGGTATTGTGGCCAAAAAGCTTAATTTTTGTTTCATCTGACCACAGAACTTTACTCCAGAAGGTCTTATCTTTGTCTATGTGATGTCAGATGAAACAAAAATGGCCTTTGATCACAGGAGCACCACCCTACCGTCAAGCATGGTGGTGGTAGTATTATGCTCTGGGCCTGTTTTGCTGCCAATGGAACTGGTGCTTGACAGAGAGTAAATGGGACAATGTAAAAGGAGGATTACCTTCAAATTCGTCAAGACAACCTAAAATCATCAGCTTGCAGGTTGGGTTATGGGCGCAGTTGGGTGTTCCAACAGGGCTATGACCCCAAGCACACGTCAAAAGTGGTAAAGGAATGGCAAAATCAGGCTAGAATTAAGGTTTTAGAATGGCTTTTTCAAAGTCCTTACTAAAATGAGTGGACAATGCTGAAGAAACCAGTCCATGTCGGAAAACCAACAAATTTAGTTGCATTGCATCAATTTTGTCAAGAGGAGTGGTCAAAAAATTCAACCAGAAGTTTGTGGATGGCTACCAAAAGCGCTTTATTGCATTGAAACTTGCCAAGGGACATGTAACCAAATATTAACATTGCTGTATGTATACTTTTGACCCAGCAAATTTGGTCACATTTTCAGTAGACCCATAATAAATTCATAAAAGAACCAAACTTCATGAACGTTTTTTGTGACCAACAAGTATGTGCTCCAATCACTCTATCACAAAAAAATAAGAGTTGTCGAAATGATTGGAAACTCAAGACAGCCATGACATTATGTTCTTGACAAGTGTATGTAAACTTTTGACCACGACTGTATATATACTGGATGCAAGGCCAGGCTAAACTGGGGTCCTAAGCAGCAAGCGGTAAACATTTTTTTTTATTCATGTGGAACAATTTGTATACTTTTTAAATTAATCTTGAATTTTATGTCATGCATATTTTGTATTAAAGAAATTCATTAAAATGAACTGTTCAATGTATTTTTTTTTTTTTACAGAAAAATAACCATTTTAATATTAAACATAAACTTATAAAGCTTCCTGTCTTACCTCGACCAGGATTTGAACCCAGCACCAAAGCTTTTCCAGAAAAGCACTAACACTGTGCACCACAGGGACAGTATTAGGAAACTTGCCATTATATTCTTATTAGTGACCGATTAGGAAGCTGCTAGGAATACATTTGGGGTAAAACTTCACATGAAGCACCATCTCATTCATTGAGTAACATTTTACATTTGGTTCTTCTCACACAGTGGGGTCCCTCACGGATCGTGAGGCCATACACACAGCAATAATTATTTAATATTTAATCTGTGTATAACAGCGGTCTCCAATCTTTGTTCTTCTGAGAACTACTGTACTTTTACAAATTAAAAATGGCGGAGAGCTACTCATTTTTGTAATGTTTAGTAGCTCATGGTAACCCAAACAAAAGAATTATGCTTGTTTTGCATGCTATTCTTCCCTCACTCGTGAACAAGACCCCGAGATCCCTAATTACTCTAGTATTGCCCTAATTTATGGTACGAGCTACCATCCTCTTAAATGTTGTGTACTGACTATGACAATGCTGACACACCAACAGTTGTTGTTATACCACAGGGGTCAAACTCTTGGCCTCGGGGCCAAATCTGGCCCGCACAAGTATCCCATGAACGCCTAGAAATACAGTGTGTAAATAAAGCACGTCATTCTTTCTTGCTAAATGTATTTGTTCTTTCAATTATGACAGACAAAAATGTAACACATGCAATTGCATATCTTCTAAACATTGGTATTATCTGATCTGAAACAGGAAATTCCAAACATGTTTTGGTTATGAAAAATAAATACTTAGATACAGTGGTCGGCGTTCAGGGCCAGCAAAGCCTTCTCTGCTGGCCTAACACAACCAGAAATCATGATCATAATTAAAGATAGAAGTAATTTTTATTCACTTTCCCTAAATATCTAAAAGTATTTATATTCTCTTCATGTCATATCATGCTCCTTCTAGTGCTGTTGTTTTTAGGTTATAGTTTTTATCCAATCAGAATTCAGCTAGCTTATGTCGCCATGCAGTACGAAATCTGCCGGGGCCTTCAAAGTCAACAATGCGGGCGTCTATGCACTGTATGTGAACGGGCACATACAGGTGATAGATAATTGCAATAGCCAATCAGATCCCGAGTTGTTGTCAGTAAGGCCTTCAAGCTGGCCTCACGTTGAACGTGACATTTACGCATCCTGTGATTGGATACTCATTGGTTTAAGCCACAACCATTAGCGGATTCATTTAATTATTAAATTCATTAATAATTAAATTAATCCGCTGTTCATATTGATTAATAGAATTATTGAATTCATCCGATGATAATAAATTAATCAAATTTAATATTATATTTCATTTACTTTCCATAGATATATAAAAGTATTCATCGTATTCTCCTCATGTCAGGTTCCCGTGTTGCTTCTTTTTACACTAGAGCTTTTATCCAATCAGAAGTCAGCTGGCTTGTTGCCAGAGCTTTATGAATTTAGCCGCAGCCTTCTCAATCAACGTAGTGTAAACCAGTGCTTCGCAACCTTTTTTCAGTGATTTACCCTCTCTGAACATTTTTTTTATTCAAGTACCCCCTAATCAGAGCAAAGCATTTTTGGTTGAAAAAAAGAGATAGAGAAGTAAAATACAGCACTATGTCATCAGTTTCTGATTTATAAAATTATATAAAAGTGCAAAATATTACTCATTTGTAATGGTCTTTCTTGAACTATTTGGAAAAAAATATATAAAAATAACTAAAAACTTGTTGAAAAACAAACAAGTGATTCAATTATAAATAAAGATTTCTACACATAGAAGTAATCATCAACTTAAAGTACCCTCTTTGGGGATTGTAATAGAGATCCCTCTGGATTCATGAACTTAATTCTAAACATTTCTTCACAAAAAAAAACAACTTTAACATCAATATTTATGGCACATGTCCACAAAAAAAAATCTAGCTTTCAACACTGAATATTGCACTGTTGCATTTCTTTTCACATTTTATGAACTTGCCTTTATATTTTGTTGAAGTAATATTCAATAAATATATTTGTAAAAGATTTTTGAATTGTTGCTATTTTTTAAATATTTTAAAAAAATCTCACGAACCCCTTGGTATACCTTCAAGTACCCCCAGGGGTACGCGTACCCCCATTTGAGAACCACTGGTGTAAACAAACAGAACACATTCAGTTGATAGACAGTTGTGATAGCCAATCAGGTCACAAGTTGTTGACAGTAGCCTATCTAGTTAGCCTGATGTTAACGAGACTGTGATTAGATACTCACTTGTTACTCCAAAGTGAGTATCCAATCACAATTTCAATTTACTGATGCAAAAAATATTGCACCGTAACCATACCAGGCTAGCAGAGAAATCACCAATACACACTTTTTTAATCCACAAAGAAGGAGAACAAAACGTTGATTAGGTGGCAGATATATATTTGTAAGGCCAATTTCAAGAAGGATATTTAAAAACAAACTACATCTAGTGAGACGACATCGGCCAACACTAGCTCAGCTGTCCCGGCGTTGAAATGAGGAAATGGCCGCCACTTCTACTCGAGGTATGACTGACTTATACGGCGTTGATTGGCTGCTGCAAATTGTGAGTTAAAATGTTTAATTTCTTAAATGTTTCATGTTTCATGTTTGTTACAATTTAAATTTTTAAAGTACCACACAAGATATCTTTTAATTGCTGATGCGTTTTTTTTTGGTTTTTTTGAAATACGCCAGTAAATAGCACATTTTGTACACTGTTGAGGTGATTCAATGCGCAGTACTGCGTAAATGTGTAACGGTATAGTATTTCTCCAGCAATGGTCATGTGGTGACATAAATTACAGCATATTGAGAGGTAATCATTGAAGTCGGACATCACTGAAGGCCCCGGTGGGAAACGCACGACCCACCACTGCTTAGTATCAGTTTGTCACCTTGACCTATGATTTTTAAAATAGCCTAAGCAATTGTGTAATAAAATAAGGTAGTAAAAATAAGGCGATTATACATTTATGCTCCTATATATTAATAGTAACAGGCGGCCCTCTGAAGGCAGTCATAACTGCTAAAGAAAACAAGTTTGACACCCCTTCCGACTCAAATCAATCTACTTGTTAAAATGGCTGCACTTTTTAAAACTTACTAAGCAGTTATTTATTGGTGTTGTTTGAAGCGAGCTTAGTACTTATCTTAGCTATTAGCATTTCTAATCCTGACTTGCTCTCTGTGTGTAACATGTTTAGCCTCCTCCTCCAGTGATAATACTGCTTGATAATGATACTTAAGATGTTTCAGTT
Organism: Nerophis ophidion; assembly: GCF_033978795.1. Classification (NCBI taxonomy): domain Eukaryota; kingdom Metazoa; phylum Chordata; class Actinopteri; order Syngnathiformes; family Syngnathidae; genus Nerophis; species Nerophis ophidion. The sequence continues at coordinate 29,315,010 of NC_084619.1, forward strand.
TATTTGTCATAATGGAGGTGATTATTATTAACTTAGGGGAGTGGCTCCACACTGTGTATAGAGATACATAATTACCTCCATTCCGCTTCTCAGCCGGGGGACTAAAAGTAAATACAGTCTCGGCCTCAATCGGCAATGGTAATCAAAAAAAAGCTGGTCCAATAGCGATTAGTGGCCAATCGATCGGCACAAGTCTAATTTGAACAAACCTCATTCTTTCATGGATGTGCTAGTACTCACCAGAGTGTGTGCGTAAGTGGCCGGTGAGTGCATCCCTCCTGCGACAGGCGTAGCTGCAAAGGTGACACTTGAAGGGTTTCTCTCCGGAGTGGAGCTTGATGTGACGCAGCAGGTTGCCTTTTTGGGTGAAAGAAGCCCCACACTGGCTGCACTGGAAAGGACGTTCTCCTGTGAACAAGAACACATCACACAAAAAATTACTACAAAGTGGATGATGAAATTAATTTTTACAAGCACTCAATCAACATTTCATTAAAGAGCAGGGGACTCCAGTGGGAAAATGAGGTCACTGTGTTACAAACATCTGGGGGAACCAGAAGGAGTGAGACGATGGAGAGACTCCAGGGTAAAATGAGTGGGGGGGGGGGAGTGGGGGGGGGGGAGTTCCACAGTGACGCTCCATCTCTCCATGCTTCCCCTGCCCCATCAACTCCTGCTGCTCTGATCGAACAAGAGCCTTTCAGACTCAGCCTGCCAGTTCCGTAATGCACCATTGCCTGGGTCAATTTGATCTGAAAATCTCATTTTTTCCTCTTCTTCGTCGCTAAAATAAGAGCAGCACATCACAATGCAAATTCAGCCTCATTTGAATAAAGTGAAGGAAACACTTTGTGTCGAGAGCCAGTCTTCCTGATCAGCGCTCCTGGAATAAACCAATATCCAGCCTCTTCGAGTGTTGGAGCATTCTGTGAGAACCTTTTAATATGTTTTTTTTTTTAAAGTCTCCCTCTCAATAAAATAAGAGTCACCAGTGAAGCAGCAAAACTATATAAAAGGGGAAATTCATTAAAAATGCATTTCAGGAGCCACAGAATATTATCTATTCAAATAGGAGGCACTTCATTATATCTGTTATTGTACTTTCTTTTGCATTTACATCAGTCTACTGTTCCTTTATTCCATTTTGAGTGTCATTAGTTTCTACAGCTTGACAGTTAAGTGCCTTTTTCAAAAATGTTCCCCACCACTGGTTTGGGTTCATTATGATAGAATATCTAATTCACCATTTTTGAAAAACTTTTAATAACCAGGTATTTGTGACTGCATTGAGATCCTAATTGATGCACGGGGAGCCCTAGTTTCTCAAATAGGCACATTTTTTTTGGATATAATGTTTGCTGCTTGATTGCACAATAAGGTGATACTTTACTCTTTTATTGCCACATTTGTGATGAGCATGCTAATTGTGTATTTCATACATGATAGGTTGGCACGCACATACAGCAGCAACAAGTATATTGACTAACACTATTGTTTGTAAGGAAGTGCAGACAGCAACAAGTTATGCCAAAAAGTAAGAATTTTGCTCCATCTTCTAAATCAGTGTTTTTGAACTGTAGGGCGGGGGTACATTGATGGACCACGAGCGCACCCAAGAGGGGGGCCAAAAAATACGTGTTTCTCAGCTGTGGTCCGTATGCAATACACTTTTCCACCACTCGTGGCAGTAATGACATTTTCAAACAACAGAAGAAATTCAGAACTGAAGTCACAGAGAAGTTTGCTGAGCGCAAAAATTACGACTAAAGTGGTGAATGTGCATTGAACATTTGCACGTTCATTTTATTGACAGTTTATTTACACAACATGCAGTTGCGATCAAAATGTTATATACACTTGTAAAGAACATAATGTCACGGCTGTCTTGAGTTTCCAATACTTTCTACAACTACAATTTTATTGTGATCGAGTGATTGGAGCACATACTTGTTGGTCACAAAAAACATTCATAAAGTTTGGGTCTTTTATGAATTTATTATGGGTCTACTGAAAATGTGACCACATTTGCTGCGTCAAAAGTATACAAACAGCAATGTTAATATTTGGTTACATGTTCCTTGGCAAGTTTCACTGCAATAAGGTGTCTTTTGGTAGCCATCCACAAGCTTCTGGTAAGCTTCTGGTTTAATTTTTGACCAGTCCTCTTGACAACATTGGTGCAGTTCAGCGGCATGGCGTAGTGGGTAAAGCGGCCATGCCAGAAACCTGAGGGTTGCAGGTCCGCTTCCCACCTTTTGACATCCAAACCGCTGCCGTTGTGTCTTTGGGCAGGACACTTCACCCTTGCCCCCAGTGCCGTTCACACTGGTGAATGAATGATGAATGAATGAGAGGTGGTGGTCGGAGGGGTCGTAGGCGCAAACTGGCAGCCACGCTTCCGTCAGTCTACCCCAGGGCAGCTGTGGTTACAGATGTAGATTACCACCACCAGGTGTGAATGAATGATTGGTTCCCACTTCTCTGTGAGCGCTTTGAGTATGTAGTAATAGAAAAGCGCGATATAAATCTAATCCATTATTATTATTATTATTTTCTGAACTGGACTTGTTTTTTCAGCAATGTCCACATGTTTAAGTCAGGACTTTGGGAAGGTAATTCTAAAAACTTAATTCTAGCCTGATTTAGCCATTTCTTTACCACTTTTGATGTGTGTTTGGGGTCATTGTCCTGTTGGAACACCCAACTGCGCCCAAGACCCAACCTCCTGGCTGATGATTTTAGGTTATCCTGAAGAATTTGGTGGTAATCCTCCTTTTCATTGTCCCATTTAAAGCACCAGTTCTATTTGCAGCAAAACAGACCCAGAGCATAATACTACCACCACCATGCTTGACGGTAGGTGTGGTGTTCCTGGGATTAAAGGCCTCACCTTTCTCCTACAAACATATCGCTGGGTATTGTGGCCAAACAGCTCAATTTTTGTTTCATCTGACAACAGAACTTTCCTCCAGAAGGTCGTATCTTTGTCCATGTGATGTCAAATGACACAACATTTTTGCTATTTGGCCACAATATCCAGCAATATGTTTGGAGGAGAAAAAGGGATGCCTTGAATCCCAGGAACACCGTGCCCACCATTAAGCATGGTGATGGTAGTATTAATCTCTGGGTCTGTTTTGCTGCCAATGGAACTGGTGCTTTAAATGGGACAATGAAAAGGAGGATTACCTCCAAATCCTTCAGGACAACCTAAAATCATTAGCCAGGGGGTTGGGTCTTGGGCACAGTTGGGTGTTCCAACAGGACGATGACCCCAAACACACATCAAAAGTGGTAAAGGAATGGCTAAACCAGGCTAGAATTAAGGTTTTGGACTTACCTTCCCAAAGTCCTGACTTAAACGTGTGGACAATGCTGAAGAAACAAGTCCATGTCAGAAAACCCACACATTTAGCTGACCTGCACCAATTTTGTCAAGAGGAGTGGTCAAAAATTCAACCAAAAGCTTGCCAGAAGCCTGTGGATGGCTACCAAAAGTGCCTTATTGCAGTGAAACTTGCCAAGGGACATGTAACCAAATATTAACATTGCTGTATGTATACTTTTGACCCAGCAGATTTGCTCACATTTTCAGTAGACTCATAATACATTCATAAAAGAACCAAACTTCATGAATGACTTGTAGACATTATTGGAAACTCAAGACAGCCATGACATTATGGTCTTTACAAGTGTATGTAAACTTTTGATCGCGACTGTATATATTATTGCCATTTATATCACTTTAGTTAGAAACTATCTTATTTAGCGCTGCATAATTCAATGTAAATGTTTTTTTTATCCGTTTTTATGAGTCCCAATATGTTTGATTGGTATTTATTTTTGTGATCAGCCGTACCTAAGCCACTATAAAAATCTTTGTGATCAACACATGCTTTCATATCATTTGACGAGGTTCATGCTGTTAAACTGGGTGTAAGTTAGATATAATTATTGAATACAAGTAAAATCAGGAGTGAGATCACTAATTTAGTGTTAATATTGGAGTGGGCCGGGCGTCAATGTAGTGGAAAAGTTGGGCCCTGAGGTCAGAAAGATTAAGAGCCGCTGTTCTAAACCACTTTGCTGCCCCTCATCAATCTTCACACACACATAGTGCTGACATTGAACGTGCAAATGGAGGGCGTGATGTATTGCAAGTGGCTTACCAGTGTGGCTTCGCTTGTGCACCATCAACACATTGGGGCCAATACAAACTATCCCACAGATATCGCACTTGAGCTTCCCGTTGGGCAGACGGATGCCGCCGGCCGACGAGAAGACCTTAGCTTCGGGACTCGGCTGCGAGCCGTTCACCTTGGCCCCCGAGGCATCGATCACGCGCAAGTCTTCCGCGCACTCCTCCTCCTCCTCCACGCCATTCATGTCACAGGCCAGCCCATTCTCCTCATCACTGCGAGCCTCAACTTTAATGTTACAGGCTGGAAAAGAGGGCAAGGGGGAGGGGGAGGGCCACGATTTAGAAGAAGAGCAAGATTCTGTGATGATTTAATATATAAAAGGAGTGATGGTAGTCTAATGGTACGTCACTAATAAGATAAAGCCGAAAATAACTTCAACCTTTACCTGGTCTGAGGTAACTGAAGTAGAATTAAAAAAAAAAACTCATTCATGTCTCGTCTGTCTTATTACGCAGTCTTAGACTGAAAACTTATCAACCTACCATTCCAATGAATTTAGTACCAATATAATCAAAGTAGTGTGTGACATATAGCTCACACATATCTGCCCTTATGGATGTTCCAACCATCATGAGATCGTACATAAAGATGTCTGGTACAGTTCCCCAAATGTAGTCTGTGCTATCATTGTGTCCTGCGTATATTGCTGCACTATCATTTGTATAATATATATACCATAGAGATGTTTCACTTCAAATACTATTATTGATTCAATATGATATTGGCACGAATTATACATCATTTTATTTTGTAGTGTGGAATGTTAGAAAAGTCTTGATGAAGTAAAATGACTCATTCAAAGCACTTATTGGTGCTACTACTTGCTAAACGTTATCGCACCTTTCTTTGTTGGCAGTGTACATATAGGTGGTATTTATTTTCATTTTATTTCTATTTATAATCATATTCATTTGCCTATTTGTAACTATATAAACATATTTAATTTATTTTAATCTATTGTCTACCCATTCTATAGATTTATTAAATCATACTCTATAGCTTTGTATCGTTGGTATTGTTTATTCAATGTCATTCTATTTTATTTTTCCCTCTTCTATTATGCTTTTTATTAGAGTGTTCTTTGTATGTGTTCTTCTTGTAACTGAGCTATTGTGGTCAAACAATTTCCCATACGGATCATGTAAAGATTGTGTAAGTCTAAGTCTAAACAAAAAATACTTGTTAAAAACACTTATTTATTATTAACCATTGGAATGGACTTATGCCATCTCTAAGTTGAAGTGGAGTGGTAATTGTTTTTTGGCGACACCTGGAGGTCAAAATATTTTATCAAGTTAAGCTCTTGAAACAGTTAGTTGAATGATGAGGACACTTTTGTTACTGAATATTTTCTAATAGGCTTCTGCCTTGGTGACCTTTACCTATAGGTAAAATGCAACTATAATTATTTGATATTTGTATACATTGAAAAAAATTGTGTTTTGGACTGCTATAGAGTTCAATTAAGGATACTTATTATGTATATCTAGCATATGTGCTATTGTGTGCTTAGCTGTTGTGTAGCTCTTTCAAATGTTCTTGTAATCAGACAGCTGTGTAGCTGATAGCTCTTAGTAGCCAAGTATATAGCCTGCTTTGTTTGCCTTTGGTAAATGACACTAAAATTCAAGAAAAGACTAACCTTAGGCCTTTTTCCATCGCAGGAACATTGACAGGAACTTTCCCATCTACCCGGGTTATCAAAGTACCCATGTGTTTCTACCAAAAACAACCTCGGTAGATTAAGTTCAACTGGAAGTATTTTTTACTTCCTAGTGGCAGGGTGGGACCTAAAGAAGTTTCCCAAGATGCTTAGTGCTGTCGTACGCCGATCGGTTAAACACAAGTGGGGCCTTTCTAAAACTTTGGGTATGCAAAAAGTCATCCGCCATTACAGTATGCGAAGACAACTTCTTTATTTCTTATTTCTTTTGTATTTCAACTACAACATACTTGGCAACTGAGAGAAATAAAAATAAAATAAACTTTCAACTTTCATGGACTTTTGTGGGGCTTCTGTAAACTGAAGAACGCTGATTAGTGGAACTATCTTACAGTGTTTTTACTCATCCGTATGCAGTTCGATGCTGTTCATTCATTTTTGCAAACTTCATTTTGTTACGGGAAGCTACAGAAAGGGGATGGACTCTTTTGAACCTATTTACAGAGGAATCTGAAGTATTCAGCCGGACTACGACACGGCGACTCCAGGTGCTCACTGAGACCGCGGTAGTCAGTGACAACGCCATTTGTGAAGTTCTTCGGCTTAACCTGAGTGAACCGAATGCTAATGCTAACAGGCCAAAACTGGCATTTCTTACTTATATAGTTTTATTTACAGCTCAGATAGACCAAAAGGAATAAACTGACCCTCATGAATTTATCGTTTACTGAGGGGACGGCTTTCTGACTGTTGATGAAAGCCAGACTTTATATGTCAAATTTGGCAAACTTTGCTTTTAAAATTATTTTGTGTATGTTATATTGCTTTGTATTTTCGTTTACTTTCACTTGAGTAAAATACATATGACCTAATACAGTGGTTCTCAAATGGGGGTACGCGTATGCCAAGGGGTTCGTGAGATTTTTCAAAAATATTTTAAAAATAGCAACAATTCAAAAATCCTTTTTAAATATATTTATTGAATAATACTTCAACAAAATATGAATGTAAGTTGATAAACTGTGAAAAGAAATGCAACAATGCAATATTCAGGGTTGACAGCTAGATTGTTTGTGGACATGTTCCATAAATATTGATGTTAAAGATTTCTTTTTTTGTGAAGAAATGTTTAGAATTAAGTTCATGAATCCAGACGAATCTCTATTGCAATCCCCAAAGAGGGCACTTTAAGTTGATGATTACTTCTATGTGTAGACATCTTTATTTATAATTGAATCACTTGTTTATTTTTCAACAATTTTTTTGTTGTTTTTATATCTTTTTTTTTCCAAATAGTTCAAGAAAGACCACTACAAATGAGCAATATTTTGCACTTTTATACAATTTAATAAATCAGAAACTGATGACATAGTGCTGTATTTTACTTCTTTATCTCTTTTTTTCAACCAAATATGATTTGCTCTTTTTAGGGGGTACTTGAATTAAAAAAATGTTCACAGGGGTACATCACTGAAAAAGGTTGAGAACCACTGACCTAATATAGTCTGTTTATTTGTACATGGTTTCAGTGTAAAAATATACTGTACTACTCTTTCACACGTCATCAGCCTAAATTGTATAGCGTACCCTGAATTGTGAAATGTGGTGGAAACACAACCAACACACTTCCCCAGGAACTTTCAGTTCCATGAACTAACAATATCAATATCAGACTGGGACAACCCTACTATCATACACTTATCTAATATGTCATGCTTTTTTTAATAATATGGTATATTATATTTGAATTTGTCACATTTGTTGTTGTGTGATTGTTACTTAATTATACTGTGATCGAGAATAGGGATTGGGCATTCGGCTCTACAGTTTAAATTCAGCCTTAAACATTAACCTTTCTGTGAATCAACATATTCCAAATAAACACTTGTTGGAGTATTATGTATCATTTTCACAAGGTGTAGCAATAAAGTACCCTATAAAATATGTTGGCTTTCTATCATTTGAATATATTGTATTAAACAGTATCCCCCTCTTGTTTTGAAGATGATGAGTTGTCCTATATTTAGGCAGATTACTCATGAAAACAAAATTCCTCCTGGTCAGAGGTTTTCTTCCGTCTCTCACACACACCAATAACCTGGAGAGATTTTGCGCACAGGTTATGTAAGTCAACAGACCACTAAGGAGGAGTTTATAACCCTTCCATGGAAATTGGTCACTACAGTGGACATTATTCAAAGGTTGTTTCTCCTGTAAACATGAGTATTAATGACCAAATTGTGCATCCGTTTCTGCAGTGGACGCTAACGTGTCATGTCATACACTGCCACTCATTGGTCGTCTGTTGTAAGTGCAAAAAAAAAAAAAAAAAAAAAAAAAAAAAAAAAAATGCCTCAAAAGCAAGATTGTTGACAGAGTGCAGAACAGGCTAGGTATATCTGTTCATTCCTACCTTTGCATGTATAAAACACAAGGCCATCAAGCAACAACTATAATTATTTACATTTTTGAGTATTGATTTTGTGAGTTGACACGATCCCAAAAGGGACAAGTGGTAGAAAATGGATGGAGGAATTTAAGGTTAATCATGTGACCACTTACATGGAATTAATGCATCAGGTTTTATTTTGATTACAATGTCTACTATTGTCGTTTTTGAAAATACTTCATACTAGTTAATTAATTTATGTTATTAGAATATAAATAAAGTTATTAGAATGTAGGAATATTTTGTGAATACTATGTTCCGTATCATTATATTTGTGTTAAAAAAAAAAAAGTTTTTGAAACAGAAGGCTGAATGTTCCTAAAATACTTTTAACAATATCCAAATATGTTGACACATTTTTAAAGAGGATAAAAATGCGTGTTGACAAAGTCCTATTTACTTGGTTTTTCCTTGGAAAAAATAATTTCATCATTTACAATTCAAATAAATTCTGTCCACTAATTTGACCCTTTTAAAAACTCCTTGGAAAAGTTACAGTGGGGCAAAAAAGTATTTAGTCAGCCACCGATTGTGAAAGTTCTCCCACTTAAAATGATGGCAGAGGTCTGTAATTTTCATCATAGGTACACTTCAACTGTGAGAGACAGAATGTGAAAAAAAAATCCAGGAATTGACATTGTAAGAATTTTAAAGAATTTATTTGTAAATTATGGTGGAAAATAAGTATTTGGTCAACCATTCAAAGCTCTCACTGATGGAAGGAGGTTTTGGCTCAAAATCTCACGATACATGGCCCCATCCATTCTTTCCTTAACACGGATCAATCGTCCTGTCCCCTTAGCAGAAAAACATCCCCAAAGCATGATGTTTCCACTCCATGCTTCACAGTCGGCATGGTGTTCTTGAGATGACACTCAGTATTCTTCTTCCTCCAAACACGACGAGTTGAGTTTGAACCAGAATGGATACATGGATGATACAGCAGAGGATTGGGAGAATGTCATGTGGTCAGATGAAACCAAAATAGAACTTTTTGGTATAAACTCAACTCGTCGTGTTTGTAGGAAGAAGAATACTGAGTTGGATCCCAAGAACACCAAACCTACTGTGAAGCATGGGGGTAGAAACATCATGCTTTGGTGCTGTTTTTCTGCTAAGGGGACAGGACGATTTATCCGTGTTAAGGAAAGAATGGATGGGGCCATGTATCGTGAAATTTTGAGCCAAAACCTCCTTCCATCAGTGGGAGCTTTGAATGGTTGACCAAATACTTATTTTCCACCATAATTTACAAATAAATTCTTTAAAATTCCTAAAATGTGAATTCCTGGATTTTTTTTCACATTCTGTCTCTCACAGTTAAAGTGTACCTATGATGAAAATTACAGAGCTCTGTCATCATTTTAAGTGGGAGAACTTGCACAATCGGTGGCTGACTAAATACTTTTTTGCCCCACTGTATGTTTTTTTTTAATTGTTGAAAAGTCTTCTATGCCTAAATTATTATAAAAAAAACAACACTTGCGAAAAGATATGTTATCAAAATGTGCGCATAAAGGGTGGAAGGTGATCAACAAAGCCGAAATATATGTATATACTGTATATATATATATATATATATATATATATATATATATATATATATATATATATATATATATATATATATATATATATATATATATATATATATATATATATATATATACATATATATATATATATATATTTAATGCAATCTACTAGTTGTTATTTCACTGATAATTTAAATGTGATTTCTATTTTGTCCTTGATTTTTGTCTTAAGCAATTACAGTATTTTCCCAAAACAGGTTTCAAAATTGAGTGCTTGTCTTACTTCTATTCAGGTTTCAGGTGTCAGGTCAAATTTTTTGTCAATTCGGCAAATTTTTATTTTATAACTAACAGTTTTGTTACTTAATTTTCTGTGAATCTTGTAATATGTCTATTTATTTAATCTCTGATCCGACACATTCATTCAGGTAGTGTGTTATATTTGTATATGTAGCTATATCTTACGTTGCATATCATATATGCCTAAAGTTGAAAAAGTTTTGAATTGTGAACATTTTTTAAATTACAGATTAAAGGGAACTAATACATTAAATAAATTATTTTCTCACTTGATTTTATTCATTGCCCTTTTGACATGATTATTTATGTCAAATAAGGCATTTCCTGCATGCTAAATTTCTCCTTCAGCAAAATGTTCATTTGCAAGTGGAAAAGTTGCATGCTGTCAGCGCTGAGATGAAAAGATGCAGATCATCTCACACCATCGCACTTTGGTGAAACAAATGACAGCGAGATAAACAGGAAACAGAGACACAGGAAGTTGTGTGAAACTAAGGACGACAGCCATCAATATGCACTCAAACTTTTGTCATATTTATATTTTATCCTTTACTGTGTGTGATTAATAACAAGAAAATATCAGAGCCATCATCTCCATCTGACTTGTGGCGTTTCCAGAAAAGAGAAGTGCTCGACAACAATCTCCTCCCTGGTTTGCCAACAGATGACTTTAGAAAGACTGCAGAGAACTGACACATCATGCAAGTTACCAAGCTGTGGTTTACGTGTCATGTTCACATGCAGCCCACACTTCAAAACCTCTGCTCTTACAACTGAAGAGGAAGAAGTGGAAATCATGAAACATTGGAATCCATGGAAAAGGGGAAGCTTCAGGCCAACTGAAATACCAAGAATTATGGAGAAGTGACAGAAAGGGAAGCATGCAGGGAAAGGAATTGTAAAACAACATCTAACCGAAGCAGGTTGAGTTTTCAGTTTTTTTGTTATTTTTTGCTTCAGCCTCACATAATTTTGAATAGAACAAATGTAGCTCATCATCTAACTACTGATTAAAAATATCCACTTGCATATTGACAGAATGTTTATTAATATATGCACTGTCCCTGTCAATAAAACTAAGACATTACAACAATTATATGAACTACCTTGCAATTTTAGCTGATTATTTTATTTAGTATTAGCTGTTATTGTAACAATGACCATTCATTTGTAAAAAAAAAATTGCAGTTAATACTCTTGTGAAAGTTGGATTTACTTTAGCTGCACTTTTATTATTAGATAGATGATCCGGACGGCTGCAGACTGATTTACCATATTTTAAATTGAATACATTTTGTAGAATCACTTCTATATTTACTTTGTTTTGGCACTTGTAATGTTTCATGCACAGTTAAAAACATGTTTTAATTATATTGAAAGCCAAACAGGCCATAAAGCCACACAAGTCTTTTAAGTTTTTGAAAACATTTTGGATTCACATTTCTTTTTTCTCTTTTTGCTTGAACTTCTCCATGACTTTAGTCCTAAAAATCTGTTTTTATTTTTATTTTGACCAATCACAAGTTTAAACTCACGTAATGCAAAATCATACTAATTGACATCATTTGATCATAAGGCCTTTAGTGGGTAGGAACAGAAATTAAAAACATTACATGTTTGTTTTTGTTTTTTTTTAAGTACTAAAGTTGATTGAAGTTGAATGAGAAAAATTTCATCAAGAAAAGTAAAAAAACAAAAAAAAACAAAAAAAAGTGAATCCAAAATGTTTTTATGCCCTTTGACAAATTAAGTTATATGTCATGTTTGGCTTTGGGGTGTTTTTGAATAACTGCTAGTGTATCGTACAATAAAGAATACGACATTGACATTTTTAAATTCAACATAAAAAACCCTCTTGGAAAAAATCTAATATAATGGTCATCCGCCACAAAAATAATGGCCAAAAATACAACAAAAACTTAATGAAAGGACCAAAAAGTCAGCCTTTGATAGAACCGATCTGCAAATTGCATGAAATTGGTGAAATTTGCGTCTCCAGAAAACGAAAACATAAAATACATGATAAATCTAACTGTAAAATATTTGTTTTCTTAAGCAAAATGTCCTGCACATTGACCTGATTGCATACTTGATAAATACAATTTGAAAGATGTATCTAAACTACCTGAAATGCATTAGTTGCATGAAAACAAAGTACAGGTATTTTAATTCATTAGGACCGCGATACTCCATTGGTACCCGAAAAGCGTAAAACCCTAGTCTGCACCACACTGAAGCAAAATGACTCTAGTACTGTCTAAGTAAGTTAAAATCATTTCTAAATGGCAGATATTTATGCCCAAAAATACGGAGTAGCTGCTGAAGGTGTTTTTGACGGAAGAGTCCACTCTTAAAGATAAATAATGTACATTATTATGACATCAATTCATAAAACCACTGTAATTGTTAGTAGCACATTCTGTTGTATGGTTTATAGGCAGTAGTAGCTATATATCTTTGTTTTTCTTTTTAAAAGGCAAGTTACATAGTAACCTTGATTTGTGGTACAAGTGTTTCGAGTTAAGAACTCCGTCACCCGACCAATTCAGCTTGTAACTTGAGGTACTTCTGTATGAGAAAAAAATTGTCTGAGATGGGCGAATACACATTCCGAGTACTTTAATCATTATTAGATCTAGAGTTGGGGAAATAAGACGGAAAATGAGTTTATTTTGAGACATTTACAGCAAGCTAATGATTGACCCATTTTTGAATGAAACCCATGTTTCAAAGATGACATTAACTTGGAGCTATGAAACCTTTGGCTGTAGTTGTCACTTCTCTTACTGCAGCACAACTGCAGCGGCACTGTCGTGTGACCAGAACCAGACAGAAGGGAACCGTGAATGCTGGGCTGCTCTCCCCCCTCACCCAACAGCTCATGGATATGGGGAAGTTACAAGTGAACCGGGAGTAGGAACAAAGTTTTTGACATGATATGATTGTCACAGTCGCATATCCTGATTTGCTTGTTTTGGGAAGCTGCAGTGTCAGTGTTGGTCAAACAGACAAACCACGCAGCAATAAAATGGCTGTAGGCCAACGTGGATACATGCTATCCTTAATTTGCAAACAAAGAAGAAGAACGTCCCGTGGCAGAAGTAATTGGCACATTTTGGTGTTGATAGATAGCAGATATGGGAAGTTAGATAGCGGGTGTTGTTGTGTAAAAACACACGCTGAGCCTGTCAGGGGGTTCCTGTTACAGACAAAAACTGTACAAGGTAATATTCACAGCACTAATACACAAACATATGTCCTCTACTGTCAAACTATTGTTTTCCCTACAATTTTTTTTTCACAAAAACATTTGGGGAAGTTTCATCTTGCCGTTTGCACATTTGCTCAATCCAATGACATCCAATAGAAGGACATGTGAAAGCAGGCTATGCAACCATGTGCTTCCTTTTGGGGTCCAATATGAAGACAGCTATATCCAATTTTATGGCCAGTAAATCATGGCTGCATATTTGAGAATTCTATCTCAGTGGCATTGACATGAGTTGCTTACACAGGATCAAACTGAGTGTTTAGGGAAGTACAACACACACACGCGCACACACGCACGCACACACACGCAAACACACACACACACACACATACAATTCCTGCATTAATGTTTCCTTTGTTGGCCCAAATATTTTACATGTATGTTTTTTTTTTGCTTATTGTGCTCAACCAAACTAATTGTAAATGTGTGCGTGTGTTTGTGTGTGTGTGTGCATGTGTGTGCAGGTGCGCAGAGATATGCAATTTTTTTCGAGGTTGTTGGCCTTGTTCCTGAACTCTTTATCTCCCAGACTGTTGAAACTGTCTGACGGCAACTTCTTTCTTAGGAAACTCTTACACATCCTATTTCAGTTTCCTCTCGCTTTTCATTTCACACTGCATGCTGCTAATCTTTGCCGTTATCTGGATGAGTGGAAAAACACCAATAGGATACAGGCTTGCTAGGAGGGCAAGCGTGTCCAAATTATACCCACAATTGGTGTGACTGAAGGTCACCAATTGCACCTGAAAACAGTCATCATCTCAAATCTTTTGCAAAAAATTTTGCGTCCATTTTTTTAGATACGGGGTGAGTTGTCACACTTTTTACTTGACTGTAGTAGGAATTGTTTATCATCAAAATATATTGCAAAAGTCATTCTCTTGATTAAAAAGCTTAAATGGTTTAAATACAAGCCTACTGGCAAAGCGAATACCACAGTCAACTGCGTAAAATCCACCTAAAACATCCAATGCCCTACTCGATACCATGAGCGTATTGCAAGAAATGGACGTACGTCTGTTTTTACAACCATATGAAGGAAGAAAGTGCTGGCAAGAAGTGTATGATCATTGAATTAAATAAATAAATCATCAAAAACATGACCAACTTAGCAAAGCTGTTCGGGCTTATCACTGGAAGTCTGCACCAAAGACCAAGATCCTTTTTCTAGAAGGCGGACATTTATCTAGGTAAACATGGGAACGCTGCTGATGGTGTGATTTTTCAATTGCGGTATAGTGGCTTTTTTATTTCAGTAGTACCGCGGTACTTCATTAGAACTGGTATATTGTACAACCCTAGTCTGCACCATACTGAAGCAAAAGCAGTCCAAATTTGGCCAAGAAAGTTTAAATAATTTCTAAATGGCGAATATTCATCCATGAAAATATGGCAGGGGTCGGGAACCTTTTTGGCTGAGAGAGCCATACAAGCCAAATATTTTTATAAAAGTATTTCCGTGAGAGCCATATCATTTGTTTGTTTTTTAACACTGAATACAACTATATGCATGCATTTTTAAGAAAGACCAACATTTTTAGAGTATAATAAGTCTCTTATTCTGAGGCTAACCAACAATAAATGAAACACTTTTTACCATTAATGCGACTTCTTGAACAGGTGCGGTAGAAACCGGATGGATGGATGAAAATGCATGAGAATGTTTTATATTTTGAACGTTACTTTTGACACTGTGATTACCCGCGGAATTATTAATTACTTATCGTGTTAAGCAATATCAGCTAAGATTTATCTGAGAGCCAGATGCAGTCATCAAAAGAGCCACATCTGGCTCTAGAGCCATAGGTTCCCTACCCCTGAAATATGGAGTAGCTGCTGCTCATGTGTGTGACGTAGAAGAAACTAGAAGGAGATACTGTAGAAGTCCACTCTATGAGGTAAATGCTGTATGTTATTATTACATGACTTAGTTTAGTTTGGTAGTTTTACTCCATGGATTTCATTGAAGTACACGTGCTTATACGCAATAGCGAGTCCATATACTTTCAAAAAGGCAAAACATGATGAAATATTAGAAAAAAAGACAACTTTCTTTGACTGAACAGGCACAAGCTGAAGCAACAGCTTATGTTGACTAGCTTATTCCTCCATGCATTCATTTAAAAAAAAAATTGTACATGGTAAAAAAATATATGTTATCTACAAAAAACATTTTATGTGTATACAGATATTCATAATTCTTAACTTAAAGGTACTAACGTTAAATGTACTTACGCATATATCCATCCATTTTCTACCGCTTATTCCATTTGGGGTCGCGGGGGCTGCTGGTGCCTATCAGCTACAATCAGGGGAAGGCGGGGTACACCATAAGTGTGATAAATACTTTCATTTTGATTTTAATTTATTCCATAGATTGATTTTAAAATAACATTTTACATACTAAAACCTGTTTATTCATATCTGTAGTTTCACATCAGAAACATCTTCTGGACCACTTCTGAAGTATATTATTATTTACTTATTGCATCTTTTGAGCACTACATCTCAAAACTACTGGAGGTGTTTGTAGTACATTCTATTATATTGTTTTTGATAAAATATTTCTTATATAAAAGTTTGTTTATATTTTTAAAAGTGAAGTTAAATGTTAAAAGTGTGCTGCTTAAAAGGGCTAAACACCAATTCAGGGGCGCCGCTAGGGATTTTGGGCCCCATGAAAAGAGTCTTTACAGGGCCCCCAACACATAATTTCATATAATTTCATCATCATTAGGGGCCTCTCTGGGCCCCCCTCCACCATGGGCCCCTAGAATCCGTCTCCTTTACCCCCCCTTTTCGGCGCCCCTGCACCAATTAAACTGTTTTCAATTATTTTCTGTTTGTACAAGATTTTTTAAGGCACTAGCTGCATCACAGAACCAATTAAACTCCAGATACTACTTTATATATGAGTGTACTTGACCACCAACCTTAATGAGAATGTGAAGACTAACCCCAACTAGATTGTTTTGCCAGCATCTTGGCTAACAACCATGTGACAACAAGGTAATAACAATATCTTTCCCTTCACACTTTTTAAGGGTAAAACTTGTTTTGTTATAAAGCTATTGTGTAATTGACGAGAAGACAAAAACTACAGAGCTGAAATATTTTCAATTTGACATTAAAAACAAGTCCTCTCAGCTTAAGTTCAGCCATCTTACTCTAGAGAAGTCTATGTATGTGAGCTGTCATCCTAAGCTTGTACATTTACGTACCACAATTTAAAAGACAACAACCAATAGTTGAGAGACATTTATAAAGAGTGTGACCAACATTCTGGGTGGCCATAGGCAAGTCTTCTAAAGGGCCGCCCAACACTGCCGCGTCATACACACCCTCCATCCATCCATTTCCTACCGCTTTTCCCGTTCGGGGTCGCGGGGGGTGCTGAAACCTATCATAGCTGCATTGGTTGCAAGGTGGTGTACACCCTGGACAAGTCCCCACCTCATCGCAGGGCCAACACAGATAGACAGACAACATCCATCCATCCATTTCCTACCGCTTATTCCCTTTCGGGGTCGCGGGGGGCGCTGGCGCCTATCTCAGCTACAACCGGGTGGAAGGCGGGGTACACCCTGGACAAGTCGCCAACTCATCGCAGGGCCAACACAGATAGACAGACAACATTCACACTCACATTCACACACTAGGGCCAATTTAGTGTTGCCAATCAACCTATCCCCAGGTGCATGTCTTTGGAGGTGGGAGGAAACTGAAATACCCGGAGGGAACCCACGCAGTCACGGAGAGAACATGCAAACTCCACACAGACAGATCCCGAGCTCGGGATTTAACTCAGGCCTACTCGGGACCTTCGTATTGTGAGGCCCATGCACTAACGCTTGTGCCACCATGCTGCCGCTTCATACACACAATCTTGGTAATTTTACTTAAAGGCCTACTGAAACCCACTACTACCCACCACGCAGTATGATAGTTTATATATCAATGATGAAATATTAACATTGCAACACATGCCAATACGGCCTTTTTAGTGTACTAAATTGCAATTTTAAAATTCCAGGGAGTTTCGTCTTGAAAACGTCGTGTAATGATGAGGTGTACGCAAGATGTCACAGGTTTTTAGGAAATATGAGCGCTGCACACACACACAAAGCTAAAAGTCGTCTGCTTTAACGGCATAATTACACAGTATTTTGGACATCTGTGTTGCTGAATCTTTTGCAATTTGTTCAATTAATATTGGAGAAGTCAAAGTAGAAAGATGGAGTTGGGAAGCTTTAGCCTTTGGCCACACAAACACACGGTGATTCCTTGTTTGAAATTCCTGGAGGTGAAACTTTACCATGGATCAGAGCGGTCAAGCGAACATGGATTCCGACTGAATGTCAACCAGCAGGTTTCGGTGAGAAAATTGTGGTAAAAAGTCGCTTCTTACCGGAGAAAAGCTAAGCTTGTGCCATCCATAGCTGCCGTCGACTCCCCTGAGACACTGCCGTCAAGACACCCGTGGACACACACCTCCGACTATCAGGTACTGTTAAACTCACTAAAACACTAGCAACACAATAGAAAGATAAGGGATTTCCCAGAATTATCCTAGTAAATGTGTCTAAAAACATCTGAATCTGTCCAAATGCAATCGCGTTTTTTTTTTTTTCTAGTCCGTCGCTATCAATATCCTCAAACACAAATCTTTCATCCTCGGTCAAATTAATGGGGAAATTGTCGTTGTCTCGGTCCGAAAAGCACTTTTTGTTAGAGGCTCCCAATAAAATCAATGTGAATATGTGAGGAGCCCCCACACTTGTGATGTCATCGTCTGCGACTTCCGGTAAAGGCAAGGCTTTTTTGTCAGCACCAAAAGTTGCGAACTTTATCGTGGATGTTCTCTTCTAAATCCTTTCAGCAAAAATATGGCAATATCGCGAAATGATCAAGTATGACACATAGAATGGACCTGCTATCCCCGTTTAAATAAGAAAATCTCATTTCAGTAGGCCTTTAAAATATAAATTTTTCATGGATTTGGGTAAAACCAGCTTTAAAAAACACATATAAAAACCCATGTACCATTTGGACTTTTTGAAGACGGGTTGAACTTAACTTGATGAGCTCATATCTAGGTAAAGCCACCTAAGTCCCCAGAACGCTGCACAATCTTCTCGTTGTGGTTGATCATTTGAGCAAAAAAAAAAAAAATGTGCCTTTAAAGTTGTTAAATGTTTCAAATAAAATTGTTTGATTGATGAATAATTTGGTTAGATTTTTTTCAAGTACCGTTAAACTCAATATAAAGTGGCCAGAATGTAACTTTAAACAATCTTACAACCTGTCATTATTCACTTGAATATGATTACAAAGACGATACCCATAGGATTGTCATCTGTGGGTAATATGAATCATATTAATACATCATTCTTTTTATGATTTTATTATTATTAATGCATCTCCTGGCGTTCAAAAACTAGTGTCACCTCTGTTTTTAACTGTAATTGAGGGTCTTTGAACGCACCACAGCTATCGACAACGGGATGCAAAAGTGAAACTTGCACATACATTTGTCTTATGCTGCCTCAAATAAATTGTTGCAAAACGTTATTCCAAAACAACTGTGCTGTGTGAGAAAGGTGAGCCTTGATGTCGTTATAACGTCTGCGTTGAGTGAAACGTTTGCCATCCAGGTGGGACGACCCATTTGGTATTTTTTAAAATGAGTTCAGGCAGTCTTAGACATTCTCCATTTCAGTCAAACAACCTTATTATTAAACTTTTAAGGCATTTTAAGGCATTTATTTTTAGCTGAACATGCATGATGTTGTTTTTATGACTTACATATTTAAAAGACAGAAAAAAAATTCTACAAACTTTACAAAAGCCTCAGGGTCCCGGTACAGTATCCCCACTTCCTCCTCCACTTTGACAAGTGACAACCACCCCGTTTGGCCATATCTGTACATTGATTATAGGATTTATCAGGTGTGTTTAAGGCCTCATGATGACATGTTTGATGCACTATTGCTACAGCAGACATATTTGGGGACTTTAGATAAATATAAAACACAGATGGGAGGTCCCTCGCATCCTTAGCTTCACCGTGATATTCCCTGGCCTGATGTTGACATGCAGACTCAAATCAAGGCCACATTAACTATTCCTTAAGATTTGGCTTGTTAATTACATGCCATGGATCAGGATTTTTTTTAACCTTTCCTGCCAATGATCTAAATGTGTGCCTTTGAATTAGAAGCTGCAAATATTTTCCCCTTGATGTGCAAAAAGTCATTTTAAAAAATTGGATGTACTTTTCATGCAGACAAAATTTGGATTCAACTGCTGCTTCGGGAGGGATTACAGCTCTTCTTAACCCTTTAAAGGACACTCATTTAAGCCTAAATAAATTATATAATGATAAATAAAATTAACCCAAATACAGTGGTACCTCAATGTAAGATTACACCAACCTAAGAGTGTTTTAAGGTAAGAGTTGTCTCTTGGCTAATTGTTATGTTTCAAATTCAAGCAAAACTAATTAGTTCCAAGCATCCATGCCATTATTGTCCGCAGCAAATGGCACAGTGAACCTTATAAGATAAGGCAAAAAACATCCTGTCTTCCTCCCGAGCATGAGCTTGTAGCTAAAGATGGACATAGGGAAGAAAATGAGTGTGAAGGACAGTACTGAGAAGAAAATATTCTTAGAATGAAATAAATTAATCATTCAAAAACAGTTACTTGCGTATTAATGCTAGTCTGCACCATACTGAATCAGAAATATTTCAAAGCCAGCAGAGAATGTCAAAACACCCAAAAACGAATATGTATCCATGAAAATATGGAAGAGCTGCTGATTGTGTTCGACGGAGAAGCAGCTGAAATGAACCTACCGTAGAAGTCCACTCGCCAAGGTAAATGCTGTACCTTATCATTACATTACTTCATAAAAGTACTGTAGTTGTTTGTACTACAATCTATTGTTATGATTTTCATACAACATTCCTTACCGAAAAGTTTGTTTTTTGAAAGGCATGTTTTGGGTGTGGCAAGCGCCGATCAAAATGAAAGTCATTTCATATCAATGGGAGACGATTTGAGATACAAGTGTATCGTGAGATACTACTGTAAATGCGTTTGTGTAAAGCATGGGTGTCAAACTCTGGCCCGCGGGCCAAATCTGGCCCGCCGTGTAATTTAATTTGGCCCTTGAGGCAATATCAATTTAGCATTAGAGTTGGCCCGCCGGTGTTATACAGCATCAGAGCCGCTGTATAACACCACATTCACCGCTAATTCTCATACTTGCCAACCCTCCTAATTTTCCCGGTAGACTCCCGAAGTTCAGTGCCCCTCCCGAAAATCTCCCGGGGCTACCATTCTCTCGAATTTCTACCGATTTCCTCCTGGACAACTATATTGCGGTCGTGCATTTAAGGCACTGCCTTTAGCGTTCTCTACAACCTGTCGTCACGTCCGCTTTTCCTCCATACTAACAGCGTGTCACATAATATTTGTGGCTTTTACACACACACCCAAGTGAATGCAAGACATACTTGGTCAACAGCCATACAGGTCACACTGAGGGTGGCCTTATAAACAACTTTAGCACTGTTACAAATATGCGCCACACTGTGAACCCACACCAAACAAGAATGACAAACACATTTCGGGTGAACATCCGCACCGTAACACAACAGAACAAATACCCAGAACCCCGTGCAGCACTAACTCTTCCGGGAAACTTCCAGCAAACTAACCAATAATTAACGTTTTATTCATGCATTTTGTCTTGCTACTTCAAGGCTTGAATGTTTGGTTCATTGATTATTGTTATTTTATTTTCAAAATTATTATTAGCCTGTGGAAAAAATTTGATATTTACCTCAGAAGATTGCAAATAGAAAAAAAGGCATTACATTTTTATTAAAATTGTATTTGATATGCCATTGATATTTTTTTAAATAATTATAGTTATTATTTGAAACTGGATTTTGCATGTCACTAAAGCTGTATAAGCCTTACTTGTTCAATATTTAATGCAAAACTTGTTTGGGTCCCTACTAAAAGGTTAATTTGTTCAACCTTGGCCCGCGGCTTTGTTCCGTTTAAAATTTTGGCCCACTCTGTATTTGAGTTTGACACCCCTGGTGTAAAGCATTTAAATATTTAAATATTGTAATCATCATAATCATTTTTACAACACCAACATAATGCACAATAATAATAAACAAAACCTTTGCGTTATTCTATTGCTCGGTTGTTTAGGGAGAGTAAAAAAAAGAGTATGGCCTCTGTTATGATGAACTTTTTAGTGTGACGTAGTCTGGAGCATACCTTTGTCCCCTCTGTTGGTCTGCTGGTGGGCGGAGCCAGCTGACAGGTCCTCAGGGATGGCCATGGGCTCCTCTGCCTCCTCGGCTGCATCGTTGGCAGTCGGGCTGTCTCGACCTGGGGTGACACACATCAGCAAGCGCCCGTTACTCTCAAGAGGACCGAAATTACCTCGTGGTGGTTTTAATTTTTTTTTTTAGTGTCTACATTTCAATCGTGCTGCGGTCAATTACCTGGCATGGGGGCCATTTCCTGGGCCTCCTCCGTCTCCATGCGGTGCAAGTACTCTAATGGGGGAGAGATTGAGATGTAAAAAGTATGTATGTTTAATCAAGAGCAGGTGCTACACAAAGCTAGAAGGTGTGCTCCGTGTCACCTTGGTGAGATCACTCCTGTCACACTGCTGTCGCCCACATTACTTTACCCAGACAATTTCATTACAAGTCCAAGAGCAGACGGCGGCTGATGGAGCCCACCGATATAGCCGGGGTATATGTTGGGAATGGGCTTTCAGACCACATTTGTTATTTATTGTTAATATCATCTAAAAAATGCAAAGTGACTGCGGCAAAATTAAGCAGAAAATTAACTGGCCCCAGGTCAGTGAGGATGTGGGCGCTCGCCGTGCCCAACTGATCGCCGCTCGTGTTCTTTCTAATTTACTGAGCATGCATGGCTGAGCCTGCGAGTCACAGTCACAACCCTAAGAGAGGAGGGAGCCAAGGCTGCGCGAGGCAAGGGTGTCAGTGAGATATACGACGGACAGGTTGAAGAAAGGAGTTGAAGAAGAAAGACAACAGGATGGAGGATGGAGAAGTTCCCTTTGTTATTTATTTTTATTTTTTTGAAGACAGTCCAGAAGCGCGCATTCTCCGGCCAGGGCTGACTATCTGAGGAGTCGCCGCCAGTGCTCGTGGCCCCATTAATAATGGATGGCCTTCAAGCCTGCAGCAGATGGGCCCCGACAGCCTCCGCCACTTCAAGAAGCCCTCGGTGGGGCCTGCTGGCCAGGCCAAGAAGCCACACAGGGAGAAGTGAAGCTCCCGAAAATAGTGAAACAAGCCCCAGGGAGAAGGGGAACCTACAGCAGGCCTTCCTGTTTAACTGACAGATGTCTCCACACTTTTGGAACAAACAGTGGGAAGGGCAATGTGTCGAAACAACGCAATATTTTGCGGCGTCAACTCCAGAGCTTGTGTTTGGGGGTGGGGGGCAAAGGTCACTGGTGCAGATGATTTGGTGCAAACCAAGCAGGGTGTTCGCGTGCTGCACCGCCACCTTCTGCATGTGGACTTTGGAGGTCAGGGGGTGGTAGGGGTATACTATACATATTCTCTTGTGTCCTTTTTCTGGGCAGATGGTGTGTGAGGGGAAACACGGATGTGTTGGTGGGGGCACACTGACAAATAACAAGTAAGATCCTACTTTCAACCAAACTTGCATAAGTTTCTGGAAAGTATGGTGCTCACTGTCTCGTCAGGAAGTGCAGTTACTTTCAGCAAACTTTACCGCCGTGCTTTTTCATGACTTTCCATGCGTCTACTGTATTTAAATACATATTTAAAATAGCTTGCAAGCATGTGTGTGTGCGTGTGTGTGTAGGTGTGTTTGCGTGTGTGTGCGTGTGTGTGCGCGTGTGTTTGCGTGTGTGCGTATGTGTGTGTGTGTGAGTGTGCATGTGTGTGTGTGTGCATATGCGTGTGTGTGTGTGTGTGTGGAGGAGTACTGGAAAAGTTTTGGTCTGAGTACAAGTGAGGAGAGGCAGGAAGAGGCTTGTGGCTTAACAAGGTTCGCTGTCCTCCTGTGTTAGTGTAGGTAAGTGTGTGTGTGTGTGTGAGTGTGTGTGTGTGTGCATGTGTGTTTGTTTGTGAGAGGAAAGGGTGGGGGTGGAGACATGTGCTCATAGAGCGCAAAAGAGAGTGACAAGCAGGGTGGAGATGAGAAAGAGCGAAACCGTTAACAGATACCGAGGACCACACCAGTGAAGTGTTAAACCTCCAAAAAGTGTGTGTCTGTGTATGTGTGTGTGTGTGTGTGTGTGTGTGTGTGTGCATGTGTGTGTGAGAGTGTGTGTGTGTGCGCGTGTATTTTTCCATGATAGTAAATTACAAGTATTGGAATATAAACATACCAGCCACATTATTAGTCACATCTGCAATATATCTAACACACCATTTCACAAAGGTATTAACTATCAATACATTTGCAGTGTCGTATATACGTTTTCACTGTGTCACGGTGCAAAAAACAACCACACATTTGTTAAATTAATAACCTCTCACAGCTTCATTTTCATAAGACCATCTTTTTAATGCAGTTCCTACATTAAATTGTGCAGCCGTAACTTGAAGAGTGTGTATAGTGAGTGTAAAAACAACACCACAACTTGCACAAAGTGACCATATTTTAATATTTAAACAATTAGGACGTTACCAACTCCAGTTATTTCATTTGATCTAAATAATAAAACATATATAAATAAGGTAACTTTTCAGATGCAAGTTTATTTAAACTGTTTAATGATAATTATGTCATTGTGCTGCTATGTTTTTTTTAAACACACCTAAGGTGAATGTGTGCAATATAATACATGTAAAATAATGAAATGATTATGTAGATCTGAAGAAGCTATAAGGTGCAATCAATTATTATTGGAATAAAGTATATTTTATTCTTCTCATCAGTAAATCATTAAATGTATGGAAGGTGTTAGAATTAGCAGATGTGCTCTGGGGGACTGTTGGGGGGTGACAAAGATGCACTGAAGAGTAGTTTCCTCTCTTTGCATGTGACACACTTCACTAGTCTGCTATTCTGACAATCATTTTAATAACGGACTAGCGTCTGTTTCTTCAGCGGGGCAGCACTGCTACTAACTAAGTATTTCTTCTTCTTTTTTTCATGCAGGTGTGATTCCAAGTTTTAAATAGACGGAAAACTGAAAACACGTTTTGGGAAGTGTTGCTTTTTTGTGAAATGATTTCTGTATGCCTGAGTAAATTTACAGAATTAAAACTTCCTTTTATTGTTACTTATTTTACCCGCTGCATGCAAAGAAAAAGTTGAGTGCCAATATCCAAGTCATTGTTTAAATATTGACGGATGATATTTTTTTTCTTATGATTATTTCAGTCTATAGGGACAAAAAGCTAAAAGTGTAAGATTTTTTTAAATTTATTTTTTATTTCATTGTTGTATTTATATTCTCCTTGAAAAAAATGATGTATATTGAAAACATTTCTTTCTTCCGATTACACAACATAATTGTGAAACAGCCGTCGCGGTGCAGGAAATTATCACATTATTTATCGATGGATCATAGAGTCACGGTAAGCTTCCTGTTTAAGCCTTGCTGACATATTTTGCTTTGTGTGTTTGAGCCGGCGCTTACGGTCTAGAAAGTTGTTCAAGTAAATGTTCAATCTTAATTTTTTAGCGCTCTGCTGTCATGCATACATCCGCTGCAACAGGTGTTACAACAGAAGAGAAAAAAGGGATGTAAGTAATTGTTGTCAAATTTGGTTATACAAATAAAAGAAAGAAAGAAAAATCAAACATATATTTTTACTCCAAATTTAGAAAAATAAAAAATAAAAATCCAGAAAAAAATGTCACATGGAAAATGGAAAACTCTCAGAAATGTGCTGTAAGTATGTGGATCCCAAATGAAGGCCGGATGGGAAAAAGTAAGGATTTTCTTAAAAAGTGTTGTGTTGGTATCACAGCAGAGAAAAGCGCGCCTTGAGGGGAGATGTGATGATGCGCCTGCCGCCAAAGTCTTTTTTTTTTCCAGCAGGTGCATGCCTCCTAAAATAAACCTACAGGACAGAACTGCGTCTCATGTACAGGTCCCATCCTGCCTTAGAGCTCGGAAAGGTTCTAGCTCAGCTAAAAAGTCATTGTAAGCCACTTTACCTGCTATTCCTTGAGTTTGCAGTATGAAGTTCTTCCAACTGTCCCCGGCTCCATGTGCAGAAGGTCGCAGCGCCGCGGCCCCATGGAGCTGCGCCCTCAGTCCCTCCCCTCTCCACTGCACTTCCTCGTTCCAGCCCAACATGACTACACTGTCCTCCACTGACTCATTTTGCTTGCTTTTATCCACAGGCCCAGTGTGTGGCGGGGCGTCTTGGCACTTGCTTTGTGTCGTGCCAATAAAAGCTGACACCCAGTAGACCATCACTGGCAGCCATGCATGAGATGGGATGAGGCGCGCGCAAGAAGAGTGGACCATTCATTGGTTATTTATTTCATTCTCACCGAGGATGCTGATAAAGGAGGGAGGAAGAGGAGGGGGACCCCTTCACTTGCATATTGGACAGCTCCTACGCTGCCACAAATTATACTTTCTTACCCACTTAATGACTTCTCTCTCCCTTTATTGATTTTTTTTCGGTGTTGTTCCCTACTGTAAGACACTGGTCTTAAGCACCTTATGAGGTCAGGGGGCATGCTTTAACCTTGGGCAACTTCTACTTTAACAGGTGTGCATGCTCACCCAGACCTGCAGAAGCATCATCATCATATATTACACGCACTGAAATAGTGAACATGATTCAACTCGAAAAGCTTTTGGAGAGCGTAGACCTTTGCCAGGCCCTGGCTCCCATTTGGAAGTAACCCTTGAAAAAAAAATTATTGAATTCAAACCGTGATCGAGTCATTTGTTCCTTATTCATTTTCTGACGTTTTCTCAAAGTGTCATCAAAATCTGCCCGTAAATTTTGAGCTATGTTGCTAACAGATCGACTGACTGACTAACTCCAGCAATCACAATTATTTATTAATAATTAATATAGTGAATTGTGTAGGGTGTTTTTTGATTTCATAATTAATTGTAAAGGCAGCACGGTGGTAGAGGGGTTAGTGTGTCTGCCTTACAATACAAAGGTCCTGCGTATTCCTGAGTTCAATCCCGGGCTCGGGATGTTTCTGTGTGGAGTTTGCAAGTTCTCCCCGTGATTGCGTGGGTTCCCTCCGGGTACTCCAGCTTCCTCCCACCGCCAAAAACATGCACCTGGGAATAAATTGATTGGCAACACTAAATTAGCCCCAGTGTGTGAATGTGAGTGTGAATGTTGTCTATCTGTGTTGGCCCTGCGATGAAGTGGCGACTTGTCCAGGGTGTACACCGCCTTCCGCCCGATTGTAGCTGAGATAGTCTCCGGTACCCCCCGCGACCCTGAAGGGAATAAGCGATAGAAAATGGATGGATGGAATTATTTGTTGAAGTAGATCTAATAAGTTCACTAGGATGATCAAGAACACTGATTGATGTGCAACCAATTACTGTATGTTGTGGCCATTTTTAGCTCATTAATTTGTCTCGTCAGGCTTGCCTGTTTCTTGGTATTAGCATGATGAAACAACCTAAATGTGAGCAGGTATCTCACTCTTGCAAAATCGTCAGGATGCACTTGAGACATGTTACTGGTGTAGTTCATTCCTTTAGTGCACTCTCTTTCTCTTATTATAATATTATTTGTAATATATTAATATATTATATATTTTATATAATATATTACACAAGTAGATATATTAATATATCTACCCTTGAAATAAACTAATCTAATCTATATATTTAAATGATACTTTTTAACTACTTGCTGCAACTAATTCACGTGTTTCTTTGCCAGTCTGGTTTCTGGTATCGTTACACAAGGGTCATCGGCGTAAGTCAATAAATGAGAAACCTGTCGAAAAGACAACGCACTCATGTTTTGCTTTATCTTGAGGACAGAAAAGCAAGCCCAAATAAGCAACCACATAAAAATAACACCAAAAAATGCAACCATTGACTCACATAATTTGCAAGCGACTTAAAAAAAAAAAAAAAATAAGCCCAAAGTTCCTTATAAGAAGACTCGGAAACACTGTCAATAATGGAAGCACCGCGCTGCAGGCAGAACATGGTGTCAGTGATGTGGATCACCCTCAATTTGAAAAGTTCTTTTTTTAGCCCGTTTCGAACATTTCCTGAAAACGTCATTAAAATTTACCAAAACGTTTTAAAGAGATACTGACTAACTAACTAACTAACTAACTAACTAACTAACTAACTAACTAACTAACTAACTATAACAATTACATATAAGCTCTTGACGGGGGTAATTTTCATAATCTATGTCAGTGGTACTTAACCTATTGGACCATTATAGGTACAGGGCCTACTGAAATATTAACACTGAGTTAGTAATTGTACTCTTGATTTTAATTGTATTCAATAATCATATTTCACCTACTTACAGTTCAAGAGGATAAACTTTGTCAAATTATATAAACCATGCGTTAATCATAAATCATAAATACAAATCAAATATACTGCAAAAGAACAATTAACAGCTTAACCACTTTAGTCATAATTGTTGTGCTTCGAAACTTCTCTATGGCTTTAGCTCCAGACTTCTCCTGTTTGTGATGGAAAAAGTGTATTACAACTGAGCACCGCTGCGACCAATACAGACACCTGCTAAGAAACACATATTTTTTGGCCGGCTTTCTAGGGAGTGTAAGTGGCCCAACAATGAGCCCTGGTTTTGTGGTTAAGAAACCCTGAACTATGGTTATCAAAACACAATGACCTGGAGGAATGAGAACATCCATAGACTCATCATAACACTCTACACCCGGGGTGTACAGAACTAGCTCTCCCTACATATGAGTACTTTAACTTTAAAAAAGCCCAAGTGAGCTAGTGACTTCTCTGATACAAAATGGGCAGCATGGTGGAAAACGTGGTAAAAACATCTGCCTTGCAGTCAAGAGATCCAGGTTTGAATCTCCATTGGAGCATTTCTGTGAGAAACATGTATGTTAGGCGAATTGGACACTCTAAATTGCAAATACAGTCCCACGGGTGTAAATGTGTGTGTACTGTGATTAGCTGGTGACCAATGCTGGTTTACAAAGTCAGCTGGGATAGGCTCCAGCTCACCTCCATAGAAAATGGATAGATGGAGTTACAGAACCAGTAATGTTAGTTACAGTAACAACGAAACGAGCATCAGAAGTCAAAAATTTGTGAAATGTGTTTATTTTCATCAGTTCAATCTAACTAAGTATTCTAGCCTAAAATGTTGTATTATGATGAGGTATGTGGTTACTTATGCAAATTTAAAGTGATGTCACTTCTGGAAAAAGAGCTTTTGCTTTGATATCAGAGTTTTGGACTATGAAGGCATTAGTCTTTGACGACAAATTGCAGATCAGGTTGCTGAAACCATTAGCTGGAATACCGTCTGGCGCGAGGACTAACCTTGACTGAAATATAAGTTATGATTGACAAAAATGGCTGTTAAGACAAGCTAACCGTCGCTAACAATTGAACTTCAGAAGTGTTGACGACCAATGATTTGGATTGGGAAGACAAACACACTTCTGTCGCCTGGAGTTGAGAGAAGGAGGATGTCGAAGAGTGCCAGAAATCCTGTACTATCCAACATTAAATAGATGAAATGGATGATGAAACCTAAAACTTGATAGGCCAGAAGTCACAGTAGGGAATTAAAGAATGAGATTTGCAACATACAAAATACTGGGCTGGAAAGAAAGGCAGATGCCGTAAAGAAGCAGAATGATGTAAATGATAAGATTATGACACAAATGTGGAGAATAGATTGGAACAGAGCACATACAACCCATTACCTGCAAGGCAGACAATAATAGATGAAGAAAAACGATGTACAGGACTGCTGCTTTAACACAGCAACAGGTAGCCAACTTTCTACAGTCAAAGGACGCGGGCGTGGACATCCACAACATCCATACACGCAACCTAATGCATGCAAAAAATAACAAGATTACATCAGTCATCATCATCATCAAGTTCACCAACACAAAAACAAGGTGACACTGCTAAAACAGAAAAAAGTTGAAAAAAGCTTCTGACAAAACGCAACGGCAACATCACCAAGAAAGCACAAAAATTAAAGAAGCAGTGGAAAATACAAAGACGCCAAGGAACTGGGCAATTATAAAAGAGGACATCATCTTGAAATTAAATATACATCCCACAAACAATGAATGATGCAGTCTGATGGAATATTGCTATCAACAGAATTTTATTATTTTCAAAGTTTTTTTCCTTCATTTTTTCATTTTTGCATTGCATGAATATCAGTTTACTGTTACAAATTCTATATTATTTTCTGTATAATTTTCCAGCCTTCCTAAACACAGTAAGTAAATATACTTTTTTTTTCATTTTATTTTTATTGACACCCAGCATCAGACATTTCTGCTGTCTGCCTTAAATGTCAAAAGTATTTTTTTTATATACCCATCATACCATCCACACCCCCCAAAAAAGAAAAAAAAAGCAAACAGAGAAAAACAAAAACTAAGTATTATCTACAAATAAATCCAAAATAAATAATACATTGATAATAATAAAAAACAGAAATAAAATAAAATAAATATAAACAGATACATATATGTATATATACACATTCACACATAAACACATATACATATATATATATATATATATATATATATATATATATATATATATACACACATATAGTGAGTAATCTTGTTTTGTTTTTTTAATCAGTACACTAATTCGAGAGATTTAAGTCAGGCTTATGGGGCGTGACATAGTTGTCCCAGTTCTCCCAGTATGAAGAAAATTTCTCCAATTTATAATTAATAAAGGCAGTTATCTTCTCCATTTTATATATGTCCATTGTGGGTTCCATCCATTGCTTCAAAGTTGGGCTCTCCTGGTATATCCATTTCCTACTGATGGTCTTTATACAAGCCACCAGTAGGATATTCATTAAGTGTTTATCTTTTTTCAACCAATCCTGAGGTGCAAGTCCAAAAAATAAAGTCTTACTTTCAAGGGGTATTTTTCGTTTGAAAATATCCTGTATAGCTTGGTGTATTTATTTCCAATAATCCTTTATGGTGGAGCAGTCCCAGAAAACATGGTAGGGGTTTGTGTTTGAATTCCCACAATTTCTCCAGCAGGTAGGGGTGTTGTCATAGTGAGACTTATGAGAAGGTGTAATAAAAAATCTGATTAAACTTTTCCAGCCAAACTCCCTCCACTTGGGTGAGCTGGTACAAGTCCATTGATATTTCCATATTATTGTCCATTCTTCCTCTGATATAGTTATCCCTCCTTCCTTCTCCCATTTTGTTTTAATAAATGAAGTTGAGTATGATTTCATATTCAACAAACCCTTATACAAGCATGAAACAGTTTTATCAATAATTTCTGAATTGTAGGCTTTTGTAAACAATTCAATCAAACATGTATTCATCTTTGTAGTGCTTTTCAATTTCGTATTAACAAAATGTTGCAACTGTAAATATCGATAGAAATCTTGGTTTTCTAATATATGTGTCCTTTTAATAGTTTTAAAACTAAGCATTTTTTTTATTTTCCATTACACTACATAGAGCTGTTTTATACCCTTAGATATCCAGTCCTTAAATCTTGAGTCTAAATTATTAGGGTGAAAACTGTATCATAGGCACACAATTTAAGAAATGCAATATCGCTCTTGAGTTTGTATTCCTTTACGATCATTTTCCACACTTTAAGGGTCCATTTCACCCATGGATTATCAATGTTATTTATGTGGTCCTGTAAATTGCTATCCGCCAGGATTGCTTGTATGGGGATGGAGGGCATTTCTTCTTCAATAATTTTCCATTGAGCAACGTATGACGGGTTGCACCAGCATATCATAGCTCTCATCTGGGCTGCAAAATAATAATATTGGAGGCAAGGTAAACCCCATCCTCCTTTTTGTTTGACTAATTGTAAAGTTTTGAGACAAACTCTTGGCCTTTTACTTTGCCATATAAACCTTGACAGCATTTTGTCCCATTCATTGAATTGGTTTTGGTTAATCTCTATTGGCAGGGTTTGGAAAAGGTACAGCAGTCGTGGCAGTACATTCATTTTAATGGAATCGTTTCTAGAACTAAGGCTAAAAAAAGGAATTAAGTTCCATCTTGCTATAACATCTTTTATTTTTTTATGTATGGGTAGATAATTGTATTCTGATCATTTTGTTAGATCTTTTGACAAATTAATGCCCAGATATTTAAAAGACTCTGTTTGCCATATCAGGGGATAACTACTTCTGATTTCCCCTGGTGAGTTATAATTATATGAAAGTAGATGGGTTTTACCTATATTAATTTTATATCCTGATAATTGACCATACATTTCAAATGATTGCATTAATATAGGGAGCGAGTATTTGGGTGTCCAAGGTAGATCAAAATGTCGTCCGCATAGCAGGCCAATTTATACTCTCTTCCTTTAATCCTAATTCCTTTAATACCTTCGTTTTGTCTGACATACTGAGCTAATGGTTGTAGATATAATGCAAAGAGTAATGGTGACCATGCACATCCCTGTCTAAAGCCCCTTTCTAGGGTAAAACTGTTTGATAAGTATCCATTGACTTTATTCCTAGCAGTAGGATTGTTATATAGTGCCTGTATGGTTTTAATGATTGTATCCTGAAAGCCAAATTTGTATAGAACTTTGTAAAGAAAATTCCAATTGACCGAATCGAAGGCCTTTTCAGCATCCACACTTATAACAACTGCTTCGATGTTTTTTCTCTGTATATGATCCATAATATGTAGTGTTTATCTTATATTGTCTTGTGTTTGGCGTTGATGTACAAAACCTGTTTGATCATTATGTAGGTAAGAAATCTTCTAATCGTTTGGCCATAACAGATGTAAATAGTTTATAATCTACATTGAGAACCGATATTGGCCTGTAAGATCCACATTCGATAATATCCTTGCCTTCTTTTGGTATAGCTGAAATACTTGCCTCCCTCCAACTAGGTGGCGTTTGTGCCATTTTTAAGACCCATTTCAATGTGGGGAGTAAAACAGGTATTAATTCATTTTTAAATTCCTTATACCACTCTGATCCTGGCGATCTACTTAATTTAATCTTACTAATGGCAACTTTTAATTCATTTTCAGTTATATCTGCAGACATTGTTTTATTTTGCTTTTCATCTAAAATAGGTAAATTCAGGGAATTCAGGAAGCTGTCGATTTGAGCTATGCTCCTACTACAGACCTCGGAGTATAAAGTTTTATAAAAATGTTCGAAGGCTTCCTGAATTTTGTTTGGATTAGTTTTTATCCCTTTTGTTCTTGGATCCCTGATTTCATGAATTGTGTTTTCCGCTATCTTTCTTTTTAGTTTCCAGGGCAATATTTTCATAGACTTAGAGCCATTTTCATAGTGTCACTGTTTCAAAACCATTACATTTTTTTTTTAAATTTCTTGTGTGGCCAAACTGTTAATTTCCTTCCTAATATTTTTTCATTTTCCTTAATGTATCTTGTGCCAAATGTGTTTGTGTCTTCTTTCTAATTCTTTTAATTGTTTTAAGTCATCTGATTTTTTATTCAATTTTTTTTCTTAAATGAAGATATTGCTATAATTTTCCCTCTTAAAACAGCTTTCAGGGTGTCCCTAGCATGGGAGGCAAAACCTCTCTTGTGTCATTGAAATCCAAGAAGAGACTAATTTCAGATTTAATTTGTGTCTTAAAGGACAGGTCATTCAGCAGACTTGAGTTTAATTTCCATGTATTATTTTTTTGCCCTCAAATTAAAGTCAATAGATAGGTATATAGGCGCATGGTCACTTAGATCTATCATCCCAATTTCACAGGTACATATTTTATCTTTATCCTTCCCAAATGTTAGAAAATAGTCTATTCTTGTATAAAGACAGTGCGGAGCTGAGAAATAAGTATAGTACCTTCTGTCTGGGAAAATGTTTCGCCAAATGTCAATTAAGCCTACTTCCTCAAAAAGTGTTTACTTTCTTATAAAGGGGTTTAAAGTAAATATACTATTAATGACAAAAATATATCATGATATAAACAAAGTATCTATAATGGGAATGGGAATAGAGTAGGATTGGATGTGATCTTCTTCTTCCGACTCTTTTTCGGACATGTTGCGAGGTGTAAATGTGTAAATATTATGTCATCTGTTCCTAATTAGCTTCATTTTGAATGTTTTGTGTATCTAATTGAATTGTGGTTTGCAAAGGGGAACATGACTAAATAGGCATATAAGGATTTACCACTCTTATTTAAATTTTTTTTTATACGATATTAATTACAAATTTATGTCCAAAAATCCTTTTGTTATGCAAATGAGTTGTTTATAATATGTACTAGATACATAAATCGCCCTCTAGTGTTTGACAACACTGCAATGGTGTTAAATTGGATGGTTATGAATTATTCACCACAAACAGAGTTGAAAAAAGGGGAGGAGGAGTTGCACTTTTTGTAAATAAAGATTTAAAATGTTGGAAGATTGAAAGCAAATCTACTGCTATTGCTGGAGTATTTGAATGTATAACTGTAGAAATCGAAGTAGAAAAATCAAAACAAATAAACGTCAGTTGTGTCTATAGAACACCTGGATCATGTTTGGATACATTCAATGAAAAACTTGATTATATATTTAGTAAGTCAAATAAAATCCATATTGTGTGCGGTGATTTTAATATTAATCTTATGAATCCCATGGACAGTACCAAAACAACAGATTTTATAACAGGATTGTACAGTAATAATTTCTTTCCCCTTATAACAAAACCAACCCGAATAACCGTAGACTTTGCCACACTGATCGATAACATTTTCACCAATCAACCGGAGAATCAAATAACAGCAGGATTACTATTTAATGATATAAGCGATCATCTACCAGTATTCAGCATTTTCCACGATTTCTTTGATAGGAGAAAAGATAAAAAAGCTGTCCAATATAGATTTATTAGACATCAAACACACGAAACTATGGCAGCATTCAAGTCTGAGTTATGTGCCCAAGACTGGAGGGAGGTTTATACCTCCACAGACCCGGATGAGGCATATGAAACTTTTCTCAATATTTTCATAAAACTGTACGATAAGCACTGTCCAATTAAAAAACATGTCATTAAAGACAGCACCGTTAAAGACAAACCGTGGATCACAAGAGGAATACTGAAGTCTTGCAAAAAGAAAAATTATCTTTACAGAAGACATTTAAAGTACAGAACCAAAGAAACTGAACACAAATATAAAACGTACAAAAATAAGTTAACACAAATAATAAAGCACTGCAAGCGAACATATTACTGTAACCTATTAGAACAACATAAAAATAGCATCCAGGGTATGTGGAAAGTTTTGAATGGTATCATTAAAAAAAAACATGACACATAAGGAACATCCTAGCTATTTTATAGAAAATAATCTAACTATAAATGACCCTAAAGGGATAACTGATGCTTTTAACAATTTTTTTGTAAATGTTGGACCTAATCTAGCAAATGAAATTGTACAGCCTGAAAATAGTGCAAAATTTAATGAACAAACCATTCAAAACAATTTAGAATCGTTTTTTATTTCCCCCGTTAATGAAAGTGAAATCAAAACAATTGTAAATTCTCAGGAAAACAAGAAGTCAACAGACTGCTGTGACTTGGACTTTTCTCTGATCAAGGAAGTTGTTGATTTTATAGCTGTTCCCTTCACTTATATTTGCAATATTTCTTTTATAAAAGGTGTCTTCCCAAAGAAAATGAAAACGGCAAAAGTCATTCCCATCTTCAAAAGTGGAGATAAGCATCAGTTCACAAACTATAGGCCTATTTCTTTACTCTCACAATTTTCAAAAGTCCTTGAAAAATTATTTGTGTCAAGACTTGACAGTTTTATTGATAAGCATCACTTGCTAAGTGAACACCAATACGGTTTTCGATCTAACAGGTCCACTTCCATGGCAGTGATGGAACTAGTTGAGGAGGTAACCACTGCAATTGATAAGAGGGAGTTTGCTGTTGGTGTTTTTATTGATCTGAGCAAGGCCTTTGACACCATTGATCAAACATTACTTTTAAACAAAATGCATAGGTATGGTGTCAGAGGTCTTGCTCATGATTGGTTGAAAAGTTATCTTGGTGGGAGAGAGCAGTATGTGCATATGAACAATGTAGATTCAGACAAAATGATCATAACACATGGAGTACCCCAAGGTTCTGTACTGGGGCCAAAATTGTTTTTACTGTATATTAATGATATTTCCAAAATACTTAAAAAACTCAACTGTATTCTTTTTGCTGATGATACAAGTCTGTACTGTTCTGGGCAAGACCTTGACCAACTCCTAGAGACTGTAGAGATTGAACTCCACATACTAAAGCAATGGTTTGATGCCAATAAATTATCAATCAACCTAAATAAAACTAAATATATAATTTTTGGAAATAGGAAAAATAACATACAGCGCCATATAAGAATTGATGATATGGAGATAGAAAGGGTGTATTCAATAAAATTTTTGGGAATATATATAGATGATAAATTAAATTGGAAACTGTACATAAATATACTTAAGACAAAGATGGCAAAAAATATTGCTATGTTACATAAAATTAAAAACTCTGTGAATCAAAAGGCTCTTATCATGTTATATAATTCTTTCATACTCCCATATCTTAACTATTGTGTTGAAATCTGGGGAAACAATTACAAATCAAACATCAACTCTATATTTTTACTTCAAAAGAAAGCGATTAGAATTGTAATTTATGCGAATTATCATGACCATACCAATGCTCTGTTCATTAAATTAAAAACATTAAAACTGCACGATCTTGTTGACCTCAATACTACTATTGTGGCTTTTAAAGCTCATAACCACATGCTGCCTGGATGTTTACAAGTGAGATTTAAACCCAGAGAGAATCCCTATGACCTCAGAAAGCAAAAATAAGAACAAGCTTAAAAAGTAGATGTGTTTCTGTTAGAGGAGTTCAACTGTGGAACAGCTTGGATGATTCCTTAAAATGTTCCAGTTCCATTCACACATTTAAAAAACACTTTAAGACCAATGTCTTGAAAAAATATATCACTCTTGAATTAACATTGTAGTTAATACTACGATTAATGTTAATTAAAAATTAAACATGAGATATAAATAATAATAGAAGTACAATTGTTTGTGTATATTGTATATATAATTAGTGCAAAGGTCTATATGTACACAGGGATATTTCACATGCCTGTACTGTGTATAAAATTGAACTACGTTCATGTTGTTTATGATGTTGTTTATAATGTTGTTTAAAATGTGTATTTATAATATGTTGTGCAAAGGACTT
Source organism: Nerophis ophidion (assembly GCF_033978795.1). Lineage (NCBI taxonomy): Eukaryota > Metazoa > Chordata > Actinopteri > Syngnathiformes > Syngnathidae > Nerophis > Nerophis ophidion. The sequence continues at coordinate 29,351,894 of NC_084619.1, forward strand.
TTTATAACTTTCGGAAGTTTATTTTGTACTTGAATTTGTTTATAGGGTTAGGCGCAATAAGTGTTTAACTTCAGCCTAAACCCTTTCGGTCTGTAACATTTTTCATTTTCAATCTATGAATGTACAACTTTTTATTTTCAATCTATGAATGTACAACTGTTTTTTTTTGCTTTGTTGACCATTGACCGAAGAACAATAAACTTGAAACTTGAAAAGAAAACTGTGACTTATTTTTACATTAAAAGACTCTGTCTCTAATTCAGGCTGTGCAGGTGTACCTCCTGTTCATATTATGTAAAAAAATTTGAGGGACGTATGCTTTGCGGATTAATATTGATGCAGATTTCTAAATAAATTATGACTTCTGCTTGGCCTGACATGAATCTCGCTCCATTCACGGTCTTTATTACAAGGCAATAATCAACTGTGACCATATGTCGTAGAACCACATGACCTTATCTCCATTTAAAAAGTATATTACACAGTCACTTGTTCAATTTAATCAATATTATGCAGTATCTTGTCTTTCTAACTGTTTTTGTATTCCCAGTATCCATGCAGTGCCTTGAGGCCCCATAGTGCCTTATCTCAGGAGAGGTCATGTGCTGGATTGCTGAGTCACCTTACACGGGAGTCTGCTCTTATCTCCCGAGAAGCACAACATTCAGACAGTTGCTTGCAAAGGAGGAACTTTGAGCGGGAGTGCTGTGCGACTTCTTGGCTAAAATTTGGATTGCAGCAACACTTGCCGACTTCCGACTTCCCCGCTTTTTCTTAATTTCTTTTAACATGCAGGCATGAAAATCTGCATTTAAATGAATCCTGCTGCCCTACAGAGGAAATGCTGGTACTTAAATGTGACTGCATGACATTTCAGTGACATCACATATCCTTTCTCTCTGTAAAGAAAAGGATTGATACATAAAGCTTGATGTGTCACAACCTTTTTGTATAGCATCCAACATGTGCACAATATTTTTTATGACTACTGGTGTTTATTTACCAACAAATGGTGTAGGTTGGACGTCAGGAAAACAACCATGGTCACTCCTACTCCCAGATGTGCTCATTACCAGTTCAATCTTTCACCAGTCATGTTGAGGAGAGTACAGATAATACTAATCATGCGCAATATAACACAGGGTATGACGTTGTGAAAGCCTAAAACTTCATAAGTGACTTCTTGTCGGAGTAAAAATATTGAAGGAAATGTCACAGTATACATGTTGGAATTCATGTTTCCCCATTTTAACCACAGCGCTCATGCAGACCCAGAACATAATGCTACCACTACCATGCTTGACTGTAGGCAAGACACAATTACCTTGGCACTCTAAAGCAGTAGATTGTGAGCTACCAGAAGCTCAGCAGCTGATTTTGAGTAGCTCACCCAAAGGTCAAATAATATTTGAGTATACAATACTCGCAGTATTCTATGATTGTTAAATTCAGACATTGTGCCTGTATTTAACGACAAATTACCACAAAATAGCACAAAGAAATTGGCTGCACTCATTGACTTGAGCTCAGTTTCCTCATTAAAGGCTTACTGAAACCCACTACTACCGACCACGCAGTCTGATAGTTTATACATCAATGATGAAGTCTTTACATTGCAACACAGCCGGTTTAGTTTACTAAATTGCAATTTTTAATTTCCCGCGAGGTATCCTGTTGAAAACGTCTCGGAATAATGACGCTTATGTTGACGCTTGCTTGTGACGTTATTGGTTGGAGCGGACATTTTAGCCCAGCATCACTCACGGCTAAAAGTCATCTCTTTTCATCGCATAATTACACAGTATTTTGGACATCTGTGTTGCTGAATCTTTTGTAATTTGATCAATTAATAATGGAGACTATAAAGAAGAATGCTGTTGGTGGAAAGCGGTGGATTGCAGCTGCCTTTAGCAACCAAAACACAGCCGGTGTTTCTTTGTTGTGAAGTTTTAACCCAGAGCGGTCAAGCGAACATGTTTCTCTACGTCAACCAGCAAGTTTTTGGATGGGAAAATTGTGATATTAAGTCGGCTCTTGCCGGAGATTTGAGTGGATTATGCGACCTCCTCCTGCAGCTGTCAAAAAGGCAGCTGTGATCTTGGCTCCTCTATTGGCTTCTCTCAGAGACACTGGCGTTCACCGGTCCCCTCCGACTTTCAGGTATAACTTTATAATCTCACTAAAACACTACTAACACAATAAGCAGATAAGGGATTTTCCAGAATTATCCTTGTAAATATGTCTAATAACATCTGAATCGCTCACACTGCCGTCGCCTGAAGCCGTCGCCTTTTATTTTTTATTTTTTAAAGTGCTTCACTCTAACTTTCCTCATCCACAAATCTTTCATTCTCGCTCAAATTAATGGGGAAATCGTCGCTTTCTCAGTCCGATTTGCTCTTGCTGCTGGTGGCTATGATTATAAACAATGTCAGGATGTGAGGAGCCCTACAACCCGTGACATCACGCGCACATCGTCTGCTACTTGTGGTACAGACAAGGCTTTTTTTATTAGCGACCAAAAGTTGGGAACTTTATCGTTGATGTTCTCTACTAAATCCTTTCAGCAAAAATATGGCAACATCGCAAAATGATCAGGTATGACACATAGAATGGACCTGCTATCCCCGTTTAAATAAGAACATCTCATTTCATTAGGCCTTTAAAATACACTTCAAATGTTGGCAGATGTATAAACAAAACACAGCATTATTTATTTTAGTCAAAGTAACTAATAGTGATTAAGAACATAAAATTGAATAAATTCATACTTAAATACAAGATGCAAATGAACAAATGTTGTTGTTGTCGACTTTTTAAAACAAAATGTGAGTTGTGGATACCAACGAGTTGTCAATGTTCTGGCAAAACAAGCGTATTCCCTTTGTTTGGGTTGAAATACACTACAGGGTTGCAGCTAGGAATTCATGTTTTCCCCATCTTAACAGCAGCACTCATGCAGACCCAGACCATGATGCTACCACTACCATGCTTGACTGTAGGCAACTAGACACAATTACCTTGGCACTGACTTTATACCACTAGATCGTAAGCTACCGGAAGCTCAGCAGCTGATTTTGAGTAGCTCACCCGAAGGTCAAATAATATTTGCGTATACAGTACTGTCAGTATTCTATGACTGTTAAATTCAGACATTGTGCCTCTATTTAATGACAAATTACCACTAAGAAATTAACTGCACTTTTTGAGTTAAGTTCAGCTTTCTCATTAAAGTACAATTTAAATGATGGCAGTCGTATAAACACAACACAACATTTTTTATTTTTGTCAAAGTAACTCTAATAGTGATAAAAATAAATAGGTTTCTAGACACTCCAAGGGGTCCAGATTTTTTCAATATTTATTTATTACACTCTTTGAACGATTAATCAAATCAACGGAATAGAAATTAAAGCTTTTTTCAAATTGAATCAATCAATCTAATAAATTAATAGATGCAGCCCTATAAGTTATGAAAATAAGTGTTCCAAAAATGAGTGGCCTTCAGCTATTTTCATTTTGTAAAAGTAGCTTTCAGTAGAAAACAGGTTGGAGATCCCTGCTTTAGACAATAAAGACTGTGTGTGTTTACTCATTTTCAGAGAAGAGTTCATATAATGTATATTGCAATACAAGCTGCACACTGGCTATTTCAGAGTGTATCTCAGTTTAATTTCTAGTGTAACTCTGAAATGTGAGCAATGCATTTTTGTGAGATACTGTATCAATTAAAAATGTTGTGAAGATCAAATCGGGGGCCGAAATGTACTTTTTTTAACTGATCTACGATCAGCTGATGAGCTGCCGAGACCAGTCTATTTTTACTGCAGCTGTGTGCCAGTGTTTCCATGCTAATGATGGTACTCACGTGAAAGATTTATTCAAAAAGGATGCACGTTCAGAGGGACATAATTATATTTCCATATTGCTATTCATACACATGCAGAAGGTGCATTAATTCCAGGTGGGTGCGTGTCCTGCCAGAACACCGGCTCAACTTTGAGAGCAAGCTACAGATATCGCATCATCAATCCACATTGCGAAGCCGCTTCTAAGATACTAATTGTCACCACCAGGCCGGAAAATAAACTAAATTTCTTCCAAGTCTGCTACATCTACATACTACACCAGGGGTCACCAACATTTTTGAAACCAAGAGCTAATTCTTGGGTACTGATTAATGCGAAGGGCTACCAGTTTGATACACATTTACATAAATTGCCAGAAATAGCCAATTTGCTCAATTTACCTTTAATAAATAAATCTATATATATAAAAAATGGGTGTTTCTGTCTGTCAGTCCGTCGTACATTTTTTTTCCTTTTACGGAACGTTTTTTGTAGAGAATAAATGATGGAAAAAAACACTTAATTGAACGGTTTAAAAGAGGAGAAAACACGAAAAAAAAGAAAATGAAATTATGAAACAGTTTATCTTCAATTTCGACTCTTTAAAATTCAAAATTCAACCGAAAAAAAAATGGAGAAAAACCAGCTAATTCGAATCTTTTTGAAAAAATAAGAAATAGAATTTATGGAACATCATTTGTAATTTTTCTTGATTAAGATTAATTTTAGAATTTTGATGACATGTTTTAAATAGGTTAAAATCCACCTTTGAAATAAGATTTGAATTTGATTCTACAGATTTTCTAGATATGCCTGAATATTTTTTTTTATTTTAATCATAATAAGTTTGAAGAAATATTTCACAAATATTCTTTGTCGAAAAAACAGAAGCTAAAATGAAGAATTAAATTGAAATTTATTTATTATTCTTTACAATAAAAAAAAATACTTGAACATTGATTTAAATTGTCAGGAAAGAAGAGGAAGGAATTTAAAAGGTAAAAAGGTATATGTGTTAAAAAATCCTAAAATCATTTTTAAGGTTGTATTTTTTATCAAAAATTGTCTTTCTGAAAGTTATAAGAAGCAAAGTAAAAAAAAAAAAAGAATTTATTTAAACAAGTAAAGACCAAGTCTTTTGAATATTTTCTTGGATTTTCAAATTCTATTTGAGTTTTGTCTCTCTTAGAATTAAAAATCTCGAGCAAAGCGAGACCAGCTTGCTAGTAATGAAATAAAATTAAAAAAATAGAGGCAGCTCACTGGTGAGTGCTGCTATTTGAGCTATTTTTAGAACAGGCCAGCGGGCTACTCATCTGGTCCCTAAGGGCTACCTGCTGGTGATTTAACCCCCAATTCCAACCCTTGATGCTGAGTGCCAAGCAGGGCAGAATGCTGGTATGAGCTTTCAAACATAACCCGTTAACTGCTGCCAATCAAATGGTGAATACGATACTCTATAGCAGGGGTCGGGGACCTTTTTGGCTGAGAGAGCCATGAAAGCCAAATATTGCAAAATGTATTTCCGTGAGAGCCATATATTTTTTAACACTGAATACAATTAAATGCGGGCATTTTTAAGTAAGACCAACATTTTTGGAGTATAATAAGTCTCTTATTCTTTTTAATAACATTGTTATTCTGAAGTTAACCAATAATAAATACAATACTTCCTACCATTAATGCGACATCTTGGACAGGTGCGATAGAAAACGGGTGGTTGGATTAAAATGCATAAAAATAGTTCATAATTTGAACATTATTTTTAACACTGTGATTACCAGCGGAATTATTCATTGCTTATCGTGTTAAGCAATGTCAGCTAAGATTGATCTGAGAGCCAGATGCAGTCATCAAAAGAGCCCCATCTGGCCACAGAGCCACATCTGAACCCAAGACTACCCAAGCCATAGGTTCCCTACCCCTGCTCTATAGGGTTCATATGTTTATAAATCTGACTTTGATTAAGTCAGTGCCTCACCAGCCATGAAACTCACCGCATGTCACAGATATATATATATATATATATATATATATATATATATATATATAAAGGAAATACCCCCCCCCCCCCACCCCCATTTATATATATATATATATATATATATATATATATATATATATATATATATATACATATATATAAATATATATATATATATATATATATATATCAATCAATCAATCAATGTTTATTTATATAGCCCCAAATCACAAATGTCTCAAAGGACTGCACAAATCATTACGACTACAACATCCTCGGAAGAACCCACAAAAGGGCAAGGAAAACTCACACCCAGTGGGCAGGGAGAATTCACATCCAGTGGGACGCCAATGACAATGCTGACTATGAGAAACCTTGGAGAGGACCTCAGATGTGGGCAACCCCCCCCCCTCTAGGGGACCGAAAGCAATGGATGTCGAGCGGGTCTAACATGATACTGTGAAAGTTCAATCCATAGTGGCTCCAACACAGCCGCGAGAGTTCAGTTCAAGGACCCAAATGCAGTAAAGACTAGCTGAAATAGTGTTCAAGGGTTATTATTAATAAAACCTGAGGGAAAAGGAGGCAGCTTGTAGTCCTAGGCTTTGCAGTCCAGGAGAGCACACTGAGGCTAGCAGGCTGAGGCTAGCAGGCCGTGGCTAGCAGGCTGAGGCAGGCACACACGGCAAGTAGGGAACTGAAGGCAGAGGAAAAAACACGGGTAAGCTGAGGAGCAAAAAAACCCCACAAAAAATAGCAGGTTTGCAAGATTATCAAAATTGCTAGAATTCTAGGACAAACTGGCGAGAAGCGTTACCACATGTTGCAAGGTGAAACGATCTGGCAATCGCGCCGAGTGGAGTCCAAACATTTGTAGGCTGCAGGTGATGAGTTGATGGCAGGCAGGTGAGTGATTAGGGTGCTGGGATCAGCTGTGTCAGGCTGAGAGCTGGAGCCAAGCCTACGCCCAAAACACGCCCACTCTCCCAAAGACACAGAGAAAAACAGACAGACTGACTGTGACAGTGCCCCCCCCTCAAGGAACGCCTCCAGGCGATCCCCCAGGCTTGCCCGGGTGACTGCGGTGAAAGGCCAAGATGAGGGAAGGGTCCAGGATGAAGCTGCGTGGCACCCAGCAACGCTCCTCAGGTCCATACCCCTCCCAGTCCACCAGGTACTGTAGACCTCTACCCCGACGGCGCACATCCAGCAGTCGCCGGACCGTGTAGGCTGGGTGGTCATCGATGACACGGGGGGGAGGAGGGGGCGTGTCAGGGGGAGACAGTGGGCTGGTTGAAACAGGCTTCAGTTGAGAGACATGGAAGGTGGGATGGATCCTCCAGCGTGCAGGTAATTTGAGTTTAACTACTGTTGGATTGATGATGGAAATGATTTCATAAGGGCCAACATACCGGGGTGCAAGTTTCTTAGAGTCCACCTTCAGGGGGAGGTCTTTAGAAGAAAGCCACACCTGCTGACCAGGATGGTATACAGGGGCCGTACTTCGGTGTTGGTCAGCATATCGACGATTTCGGTCCAGAGAGCGGAGGAGGGCAGCACGAGCATCTTTCCACACCTTGTGGCAACGCCGCATATGAGCCTCTACTGAAGGTACGGAGATGTCATCTTCCTCAGCAGGAAACAACGGAGGTAGGTATCCCAAGGATACCTCAAATGGTGACACTCCAGTAGCTGCACAGGGTAATGAGTTGTGGGCATACTCAACCCATACCAGGTGGGTGCTCCAAGAGGAGGGGTTCTTAGCAACGACACATCGGAGGGCCGCTTGTAGGTCTTGATTTGCCCGTTCGGTTTGCCCATTAGACTGAGGGTGATAACCCGAAGTCAGACTCACAGTGGCTCCAATAGCCTGACAGAAAGCCTTCCAAACATCTGAAGTAAACTGAGGCACTCTATCAGAGACCACATCTGAAGGAATACCATGAAGACGGAACACATGCTGGACCATGAGGTTGGCTGTTTCCAGGGATGTGGGGAGTTTGGGTAGAGCCACAAAATGCACTGATTTGGAAAATCTGTCCACTATAGTGAGGATAACTGAATTTCCCTGAGAAGGCGGGAGGCCAGTGACAAAATCCAGTGAAATATGAGACCAGGGGCGGCTTGGGACTGGCAAGGGATGGAGTAGGCCGACAGGTGGTCGATTGGAGGATTTTCCACGGGCACACACAGTACAGGCAGACACAAAAACACGGGTATCAGCATCCATGGTAGGCCACCAAAAGTGTCGCTTGAGGAGAGTCATGGTGCGGCCAACTCCTGGGTGGCAGGCAAATGGGGAAGCGTGTGCCCACAGAAGAACCTGTGAACGTACAGCATCAGGCACAAAAAGGCGGTTATCAGGACCATTACCCGGGTCTGGTTGGTCTTGCTGAGCCCTCCGGACCACCGACTCTATCTCCCAAGTCACTGTGGCCACCACACACGAGGCCGGAAGAATAGGCTCAGGACTGGTGTGACCCTCCGAAGTGAATTGACGTGACAGGGCATCCGGTTTGATGTTGCGGGATCCTGGACGGTAGGTCAGTGTGAAGCGGAATCGACCAAAAAACAAAGCCCACCGGGCCTGACGGGAATTGAGGCGCTTTGCAGACTGAATGTAGGTCAGGTTTTTATGGTCTGTCCAGATGATGAAGGGGTGTTCTGCTCCCTCAAGCCAGTGCCTCCATTCTTCCAGAGCGAGTTTGACTGCCAGCAGTTCCCTATTACCTACATCATAATTGCGCTCAGCAGGTTGTAGCCGATATGAGAAGAACGCACATGGATGGAGCTTCTGGTCCTTGGCAGAACGCTGGGATAGTACAGCCCCCACTCCAGACTGTGAGGCATCAACTTCCAGGATGAACTGGCGTGAGGGGTCAGGATGAATCAGGACAGGGGCTGTGGTAAAACGTCTCTTAAGCTCCTTGAAAGCCGCGTCAGCCTCTGCCGTCCAAGTGAATGGGATAGATGGAGATGTGAGTCTTGTGAGGGGTGCGACCACTTGACTGTAGTTCCGGATGAACCGGCGGTAAAAGTTTGCAAAGCCCAGAAAGCCCTGGAGACGTTTAACTGAGGTTGGTTGTGGCCAGTCCACCACAGCTCGCACCTTTTCGGGGTCTGCCTTCACCTGACCACTCTCAATGATGAAACCGAGAAACCTTGTGGACTGAACATGGAACTTACATTTTTCAGCTTTAATGTAGAGCTTGTTCTCAAGAAGGCGCTGGAGCACTTGTCTGACGTGAACCACATGTTCCTCCGGGTTGCGGGAGAAAATCAGGATATCATCCAGATACACAAAAACGGAGCGGTTAATCAAGTCTCGGAGGACATCGTTCACCAGAGCTTGAAAAACTGCTGGGGCATTAGTCATGGTAAAGAGAGGGAACCTTGGACAGGTCTGGGGGCTCTGCAACAACCGGGGAGACTGTGTCCTCAGCAGGGGAGCGGGCAGACCGCAGGCAGGTGGAAAGACAGTAGGAGCTCCAGCTCACCACTTTGGCTGCAAACCAGTCAATGTGAGGATTGTGAAGTCTTAACCAGGGCTGACCAAGGACTACAGGAGCATGAGGAGAAGAGATTATGTGGAATTGGATTTGTTCAAGATGATTACCAGAGACAAGGAGGTGCACAGGTTCAGATCGGTGAGTGACACGGGCAATGAGTCGACCAGTCAGGGAATTGGCTTGTAAGGGTGAGGGAAGTGGTTCGATGGTAATGCCCATTTGGGAAGCAACGTCGGCGTCCAAAAAGTTCTCATCCGCCCCCGAGTCCACCAGAGCAAGGAGAGACATGGACTGAGATTGCCAACGGAGACTAGCAGAAAACTGCATACGGCATAGGGACTTAGGGGAGGAGACAGCTTGGCTCACCAGAACCCCCACTGTTACTGGTGAGCCTACTCTTTTGGCCGCAAAGAACAGGTGGCAAGGAAATGGCCAGGTTGACCACAATAGAGACAAACCCCTGCCCTCCTTCAGCGGAGGCGCTCTTCAGGTGTAAGGTGAGCCCGACCCACCTGCATAGGCTCCTCAACAGGGGAACTGGAGGTTAAGGCTTTGCACATTGGCAAATTGGGCTCGGCCGACCCAGGTCTAAAGCTGGAGGGTTCCAATGACCTGCAAGAAACGGGGTCAGCTTGCCACTGGGCCATCTGGTCTGAGATGTTGATAGCTGCTGTAATAGCTTCGTCTAAGGACAACTGCTCATTCCTCAGAGCAATCTCCCTTCCAATGACCCGACTAAGCCCATTCTGGAAAGCAGTGAGAAGGGCCTGGTCATTCCAGCCAGACTCCACAGCTTACTGAGCGTTTCCCTTGACGAAGTCACAACAACTGCTGACCTGCTTGCTGCCCTCGTATGGGGTGGTCGTAGACCCACTTCAGTTCTGCAGATAGTGCAGCAAAGGACTGGACTGCAGGGGATCCTTGCTCACGAAGGGCATTAAAATAACTCAAAGGGGGCCCCTGTAGCAGGTTGGCTATATAAGCAATTTTGGCTGCCTCACGGCCAAAACGAGAGGGCTGAGCTTCAAAAGCAAGCTGGATCTGAGTTAAAAATTCACGACAGGTGCTAGGATTGCCAGAATATTTATCAGGCGGGGGGATGTGTGGCTCTGCAGCAGGGACGGCATGGGGTGCAGGTGGTTCGGGTTGTGGTTGAGCTTGTTGATTGATGAGAGTTGTGAGCTGGGTGGAAACGCGTGACATCTGGTCAATAAGTTTTTGTAATAGTTGGTCATGGTTTCCCAAACGCTGTCCTTGATTGGCAAGGGCCTCCCTCACACGGTCAAAATCTGCTGGGTCCATTGTAATAGCCAGATCGTTCTGTCACGGGGGGGTAAAATGGGTGGACCCAAATGCAGTAAAGACAAGCTGAAATAGTGTTCAAGGGTTATTATTAATAAAACCTGAGGGAAAAGGAGGCAGCTTGTAGTCCTAGGCTTTGCAGTCCAGGAGAGCACACTGAGGCTAGCAGGCTGAGGCTAGCAGGCTGAGGCTAGCAGGCTGTGGCTAGCAGGCTGAGGCAGGCACACACGGCAAGTAGGGAACTGAGGGCAGAGGAAAAAACACGGGTAAGATGAGGAGCAAAAAAAAACCACAAAAAATAGCAGGTTTGCAAGATTATCAAAATTGCTAGAATTCTAGGACAAACTGGCGAGAAGCGTTACCACATGTAGCAAGGTGAAACGATCTGGCAATCGTGCTGAGTGGAGTCCAAACATTTGTAGGCTGCAGGTGATGAGTTGATGGCAGGCAGGTGAGTGATTAGGGTGCTGGGATCAGCTGTGTCAGGCTGAGAGCTGGAGCCAAGCCTACGCCCAAAACACGCCCACTCTCCCAAAGACACACAGAGAAAAACAGACAGACTGACTGTGACATATATATATATATATATATATATATATATATATATGTATGTATATATATATGTCTCAAGGTTGGCAAGTATGAGCCCAACCTATTGTGCCTACACACACACACACACTGATCCCGAAATGCTTTTTGGGACTCAGATCGGATCCAAAATTGTGTCCCGATCTGAATGGAGAAGTCTGATCTACAAAATTTGCAGGCAGCATACCCCTTCCCTTTCAAGCTGGATATTACTACTTGCCACAGTTTTGAAGCAATGCATAATGGGAGTCCGGATGTTTTGTGTCGTGCTGGCTGGACTAAATATCCATTCATCCATCCATTTTCTACTGCTTATTCCCTTTGGGGTAGCGGGGGGCGCTGGTGCCTATCTCAGCTACAGTCGAGCGGAAGGCGGCGTACACCCTGGACAAGTCGCCTCCTCATCGCAGGGCCAACACAGAAAGACAGACAACATTCACACTCACATTCAGACACTAGGGCCAATTTAGTGTTGCCAATCAACCTATCCCCAGGTGCATGTCTTTGGAGGTGGGAGGAAGCCGGAGTAACCAGAGGGAACCCACGCAGTCACGGGGAGGACATGCAAACTCCACACAGAAAGATACCGAGCCCGGGATTGAACCCAAGACTACTCAGGGCCCTTGTATTGTTAGGCAGACGCACTAACCCCTCCGCCACCGTCCTGCCCTGGAAAAAACAAACGCTGAGAAATTGCTCCGTGCTTTATGGGTTATAGACATACTTGCCAACCCTCCTGGATTTCCCGGGAGAATCCCGAAATTTAGCGCCTCTCCCGAAAACCTCCCGGTACAAATTTTCTCCCAAAATTCTGGCGGAGCTGGAGGCCACGCCCCTTCCAGCTCCATGCGGACCTGACTCAGCAATGTTGTGACCCTCTTAAACAGGACAATACTGCCATCTACTGTACATAGAATATAATAAAATGTACTTTATTGATCCCTGGGGGAATATTCAGCACCACAGTTCGCTCACAATAAACAATGATAATAATAAATAATATATATATAATATATAATATATGAACCCCGCGACCCCAAAAGGGAATAAGCGGTAGAAAATGGATGGATGGATGAATAATATACATATATTCTACATATATTCAAAATGGAGACCCGATGGTGTAACTTATGCTGAGACAAAGATGGCTATGCTGATAGCTGGAAACAACATCCCGTTCTCTACAACAACTACGTGAAGGTTATGTTCCCGGATTCAGAGATCGCTCGCCAGTACACAAATGGCAGAACAAAGGTTACTCAAATAGTGAAAGGTAAGTGTTGTTGTTGTTTTTTTTTACTAACCAGCAAGCACAGTACAGTTACTAGAACAACTGTGTTTCTATTACTGTGTATTTGATAGATGCCGTCGGAAATTCAACTATTTCTTATATTTATATATATAATAAAATAAATATATATCGCTAGAATTCACTGAAAGTCAAGTATTTCATATATATATATATATATATATATATATATATATATATATATATATATATATATATATGAAATACTCAAATTGATGAATTATACTCCTCCCCTCTTAACCACGCTCCCACCTCCCGAAATCGGAGGTCTCAAGGTTGGCTTGTATGGTTATAGATACACCTATGGATAACGGAGACATATATAATAGTCTCCTTTTCAAGTGAGAGAGGACGCTAAAGGCAGTGCCTTTAGGGCACGCCCCCAATATTGTTGTCCGGGTGGAAATCGGGAGAATTTCCGGAGAATGGTTGCCCCGCCAGATTTTCGGGATGGGCACTGAAATTCGTGAGTCTCCCGGGAAAATCGGGAGGGTTGGCAAGTATGGGTGGGCTGTGGTCTATTTTTTAGTCCCAGTCCACCTGTTCATAATGCAGAGTCCCACTATAGAAAGGAGTACCTGCCAATCAAACTAAGTACATGAACAGAAGTTTTCATGACATCAAACAGACATCAACCTATGAGAAGCCTTTCGTAATCCACAACCTGAAGCAAGTCATGTTGCAGTAATTAATATCGGTCGGCAAGTTTAGAAAGAAAAAAAAAACATTACCAGATGATGTAGCTGGCCGACTACCAAACAATATGCTCCGGCTGCTTATTTCATGGATCCTTAAGCAGTATTCAATGTTTCACATGTGGAAGCATGAGCACCATGTAAGCCCTTAATTGCTTCCAGCACTTTAAAAAGTCAAATACGTTCAAGGCTGATAATCACATTAAATAGTCCCATTTCTCTAAAAAGTCAACTGCAAAGTGAAAAATTCTCTTTCTTTAGGATTGCATTATACTGTGAGGTTGTCAGGGTAAATTAAATTCCCCCCTGCACACTAAAGCATCAATTTCCTTATGGTAATTATCTGCTGGAATAGACGTGTCACTAGAAGGAGTCAGGCATGCTTGACATTTAGCCTTTTTATGGAGAGGCAATGAGTAAAAATTAAGATGAGGAAATGAAATTAATCTCCAGCCCAGGCAGGCATTGAGAGATCCTGCAGGATAGGGGCTGAATCAATCATGATGTTTGTGGGGCTGTTTTGAAAAGAAACCACTGATGAGATGGAGACCATGAGGTGGAACATCAGAGGAGGTGGGAGGGGGAGGACATTTTTTTTCTTTCTAGCAAATAGAGTTCTCATTATGGTGAGAATGTTGGTGCAGTTTTATAGCTTATAAACAATACAGCAAAGTTTGCTACTATACTGTACTTTTTTAAAACAATCGTTTTTTCTTCTAAACTGTTTTAGTTGATCTCCTTAAAACTCTAATTTACTCTATTTATTGTGTCAGTTACCGTCTTCTTGTACACTATTATTGTACGAGTGTGTCCAAGGTATGGCACAGAGACCATGCTCTCCATGTTTTTACCTGTGCCTATTCTAAAAGTCAAATTAATTATTGGGATGTATCATTAAATGGTATATAACACTAAATTGTGTTTTTTTTACCCATAACACAAAGTCAAGATGTGGATGATTTGCTGAGATACATTATTGCAGTGGTTCTCTTTTTTCACCAAGTACCACCTTCAGAAAACACTTTGCTTTCCAAGTACCACCATCCATCCATCCATTTTCTACCGCTTATTCCCTTTCGGGGTCGCGGGGGGCGCTGGTGCCTATCTCAGCTACAATCGGGCGCATATTGACCAACATTAAAACCCAGTAGCGTAGTAGGCCCAAGCATTAGAATGCGGAATTTTTGGGCACCACACGATTCGATTTTTGGGAGTAATGCTTCGATTCAGAACCGATTCTCGATTTTAAATAATTTTTAAGAATTCAATCAATCAATGTTTACTTATATAGCCCTAAATCACTAGTGTCTCAAAGGGCTGCACAAACCACCACGACATCCTCGGTAGGAAAACTCACACCCAGTGGGACATTGGTGACAATAATGACAATAATGACCCAGTGGGACGTCGGTGACAATGATGACTATGAGAACCTTAGAGAGGAGGAAAGCAATGGATGTCGAGCGGGTCTAACATGATACTGTGAAAGTTCAATCCACAATGGATACAACACAGTCGCGAGAGTCCAGTCCAAAGAGGATCCAAGACACAGCAGCGAGAGTCCCGTTCACAGCGGAGCCAGCAGGAAACCATCCCAAGCGTAGGCGGACCAGCAGCGCAGAGATGTCCCCAGCCGATACACAGGCGAGCAGTACATGGCCACCGGATCGGACCGGACCCCCTCCACACGGGAGAGTGGGACATAGAAGAAAAAGAAAAGAAACGGCAGATCAACTGGTCTAAAAAGGGAGTCTATTTAAAGGCTAGAGTATACAAATGAGTTTTAAGGTGAGACTTAAATGCTTCTACTGAGGTGGCATCGCGAACTGTTACCGGGAGGGCATTCCAGAGTACTGGAGCCCGAACGGAAAATGCTCTATAGCCCGCAGACTTTTTTTGGGCTTTGGGAATCACTAATAAGCCGGAGTCCTTTGAACGCAGATTTCTTGCCGGGACATGTGGTACAATACAATCGGCAAGATAAGATGGAGCTAGACCGTGTAGTATTTTATACGTAAGTAGTAAAACCTTAAAGTCACATCTTAAGTGCACAGGAAGCCAGTGCAGGTGAGCCAGTACAGGCGTAATGTGATCAAACTTTCTTGTTCTTGTCAAAAGTCTAGCAGCCGCATTTTGTACCAACTGTAATCTTTTAATGCTAGACATGGGGAGACCCGAAAATAATACGTTACAGTAGTCGAGGCGAGACGTAACAAACGCATGGATAATGATCTCAGCGTCTTTAGTGGACAGAATGGAGCGAATTTTAGCGATATTACGGAGATGAAAGAAGGCCGTTTTAGTAACGCTTTTAATGTGTGCCTCAAAGGAGAGAGTTGGGTCGAAGATAACACCCAGATTCTTTACCGTGTCGCCTTGTTTAATTGTTTGGTTGTCAAATGTTAGAGTTGTATTATTAAATAGAGTTCGGTGTCTAGCAGGACCGATAATCAGCATTTCCGTTTTTTTGGCGTTGAGTTGCAAAAAGTTAGCGGACATCCATTGTTTAATTTCATTAAGACACGCCTCCAGCTGACTACAATCCGGCGTGTTGGTCAGCTTTAGGGGCATGTAGAGTTGGGTGTCATCAGCATAACAGTGAAAGCTAATACCGTATTTGCGTATGATGTCACCTAGCGGCAGCATGTAGATGCTGAAGAGTGCAGGGCCAAGGACCGAACCCTGGGGAACTCCACACGTTACCTTAACGTAGTCCGAGGTCACATTGTTATGGGAGACACACTGCATCCTATCAGTAAGATAAGAGTTAAACCAAGACAGGGCTAAGTCTGACATACCAATTCGTGTTTTGATACGTTCTAATAAAATATTATGATCGACGGTATCGAAAGCAGCGCTAAGATCGAGGAGCAGCAACATAGATGACGCATCAGAATCCATCGTTAGCAATAGATCATTAGTCATTTTTGCGAGGGCTGTCTCCGTGGAGTGATTTGCCCTGAAACCGGATTGAAAGGTTTCACATAGATTGTTAGACGCTAAGTGTTCATTTAACTGCTCCGCAACAATTTTTTCAAGGATTTTTGAAATAAAGGGAAGGTGAGACACCGGTCGGTAGTTTACCATGAGGTCAGGATCGAGGTTAGGTCTTTTAAGAAGAGGATGAATAACCGCTTTTTTGAATGCTAGGGGAACAGTGCCCGAGGAGAGTGATAAGTTTATAATATTTAGCACTGATGGACCTAATAATACAAAGAGCTCCTTGATCAGTTTCCCAGGAAGAGGGTCAAGTAAACATGTTGTCTGTTTTATTCCATTTACACGTTGTAACAATTCCCTTAATGTTATTTCCTCAAAACGAGAGAAAGTATTTTGGAGGGCAGTATCCGCCGTATATACAATCGTGTCAGTGTTAATAGAACCCAGTTGTAGCTGGGACGCATTGTCTTTAATCTCCTTTCTAATGACTTCAATTTTCTTACTAAAGAATTGCATAAAGTCATCAGCTGAGTGGGTGGAGCTACTGGAAGGAGTCCCTTGTTGGGTTAGCGATGCTACCGTACTAAACAAAAATTTAGGATCGTTTTTATTACGGTGGATGAGATTTGAGTAATATTTAGCTTTAGCTAAGGTAAGCATGCGTTTATAAGTTATTAAACCATCACTCCATGCTCGATGGTGCACCTCAAGTTTAGTCGTGCGCCATTTGCGTTCCAGCTTTCTACATAATAATTTCTGAGCTCTAGTGTCTTCTGTAAACCACGGGGTGCGCTTTTTTGGAGCCTTTTTTAACTTAAGCGGTGCTATGTTATCAATGGTTTCGCGCAGGGCGTCATTAAAGTTGTTAGTGAGGTTATCAATAGAGCCCACATACTTTGGGAATGGTGCCATTACCGAGGGCAGTAGGTCAGCAAGAGTTGTCGTTGTGGCTGTATTAATGTTGCGGCTGCTATAGCAGTTATTATTATTATTAGTTTGACGAACATGCGTCTGAACCTCGAATTTTATAAGGTAATGATCAGACAATACTTTAGTATACGGGAGTATCGTAACTTTGGAAACGTTGATGCCCCTGACAAGCACTAGGTCTATCGTATTACCGTTGCGATGCGTGGGTTCATTTATTATTTGTGTGAGACCACAGCTATCAATTACAGTCTGGAGCGCTACGCACGGTGGGTCCGATGGGGTATTCATATGGATATTAAAGTCCCCCATTATGATTATATTATCGGCGTGTGTCACTAGATCAGCAACAAACTCTGAGAATTCATTAATAAAGTCCGAATAGGGCCCTGGGGGGCGGTAGATAACAGCCAGGTGTAGAGGCAGCGGTGTGACAGACCTCATAGTAAGCACCTCAAACGATTTATATTTATTATTTATGTTAGGACTAAGGTTAAAGTTTTCGTTGTATATTAGTGCAACCCCCCCACCCCTTTTGAGCGGACGGGCAATATGCGCATGTGTAAAGTTAGGAGGACATGCCTCATTTAGAATTGTTACAAATAAGAACTATGACTAATTCGAAAATATATATATATTTTTTTACACCCATACTAATCATTAAAACAACACAGAGGTTTTATTTAACAAGTATATTTACTATTTTTCGCGACTGTAAAATAATACAGTGGCCAAACACACAGTTTGAACAGTAACACTGTGTTTGAATTAGTGTTGTCCCGATACCAATATTTTGGAACCTGTACCAAAATTATTTCAATACTTTTCTAAATAAAGGGCACCACAAAAAATTGCACTATTGGCTTCATTTTAACAAAAAAAATATTAGGGTACATTAAACACATGTTTCTTATGCCAAGTTTGTCCTTAAATAAAATAGTAAACATACTAGACAACTTGTCTTTTATTTGTAAGTAAACAAACAAAGGCTTCTAATTTTGCTGCTGACTTATGCAGTAACATATTATGCCATTTATCATTCTATTATTTTATCAAAATTATTAGAAGACAAGTGGTGGAAAATTCTTCATTAATTTACTTGTTCATTTAAGCTAAAGTTAAGTTAAAGTACCAATGATTGTCACACACACACTAGGTGTGGCGAAATTATTCTCTGCATTTGACCCCCTAGGAAGTGAGGGAGAGTAGTGAGGCGGAGCAGTGAGCAGCAGCGCCCGGGAATCATTTATGGTGGTTTAACCCCCAATTCCAACCCTTGATGCTGAGTGCCAAGCAGGGAGGTAATCGGTCCCATTTTTATGGTCTTTGGTATGAGTCGTCCGGGATTTGAACTCATGACGAATCGATCTCAGGGAGGACACTCTAACCATTACGCCACTGAATAGGTAACATTTGCTGTCAATATCTGCTTACTTTGTCTTTTAACATGTTCTATCTACACTTATGCTAAAATGTAATAATCACTTATTACTCTGTTTTTTCATACTTTACATTAGTTTTGGATGATACCACAAATTTGGGTATCAATCCGATACCAAGTCGGACTGGTACTTTTCCAAAGCGGTATAGTACCGAATATGATTCATTAGTATCGCGGCACTATACTAATACCGGTAAACTGTACAACCGTAGTTTGAACATAGGGAAAAAAACACTGTATATTAATGAAGTGATTTTTTTGGTGTACCACTAAATGGAGCCCCCGTACCAGTAGTGGTACATGTACCAAAGTTTATCAAGCCAAAAGCCAGAGCTGCAACTTGCTGTCCATCGCAGCTCTTGTTAGGTCGTCAGGAGGTAAGGTTTATACCAACCTACTGCCGCACAGCTGCACCAGCTGCTGTCTGTTAAATTAGCATACTGGTTTTCAACTGGTTTGGCTTGGGGGCCCATAATCACCCTTAAAGACAAGCAGCGAACCAAATAGGGAAATGTTCAACTCAATTATCTCAAACTTAATAAAAAGACAGCTGGAATTCAAAATTAGTAGATTAGATTTAGTTGAAACAGTGCCACCTGAATTTTGAGATTTCGGCATTTCCAGAAAATGCAACCAATCCCGGCGAATTACGTGCAGCCTCGCAACTTTGTTCAATGCCCACAGCTTCTCTCTCTAGTCGGATTTATCAAATAATTGTGTTTCTTTTATTTTCACAGTTAGATGTGAAGTCCCTGTTTCATGTTCTTATCTCTAATGCGACTGTTTGCCAAACGTGGGCCTCTCGTCCACTAGGGGGCAATTGTGATCATTTCAGCTTGTTTAGCTATGTTGTAATGTAAATAGAAGAAGAGCTAAACGCTACATGGAAAAGCTCGTAGCTTTCAATCTCCGGATCTAACAGATACTTAGAACTTTCCACTGTTCTTTGGTGTTGTTGGAAATGTTTAAATGTGTTTAAATGACACTTGTTGTTATCATGATCATCAGAGACATACTAAAATATCACTATTTTGGTGAACTGCTTGGACTATTTACTGTTTATACAAACTACACAGTGAATTATTTTTAATTGCTGATTTATATGTCAATGGTGTTGTCTCAATGGTTGCATTTGGATGTTTTATTCTTACGTCACGTATAAACAACAATATTGTTGTGGATGATCTGAATGAATGAGATCAATGCTGTCTTGAAGTCAAGTAACATTTTTGGTGGAAGATTTTGCATATTTTGTGTGTTTGCCATAAAAAAACATAGTTTAGTTTGACAAAAAAGGGCGGAAAACAAACAAACAAAAAAACAACATAAAAAAAAAATAAAACATTTTAAAAATGAGCTATGGATCTGAAGTTGATGTAGACTCCAGAGCGTTAAAATGTTATATATAAAATGCATGTATGCCATGGCACACCATTATCTTCATTTCATGACTGAAGCAAAACACTTTTTACACTTTCATACTGAAATAAATACACCGACAACTTATTAAATAAAAACATAGAAAAAACTACCAGCAGCGGTAAAGTTCAGATCCATGAAAGAAAGAAGAGAGTGAATTCGTCTTCTTTTTTTATATATGATGCCCCTCACAGTGGCAGGGGTTTAGTGCGTCTGCCTCACAATACGAAGGTCCTGCAGTCCTGGGTTCAATCTTTCTGTGTGGAGTTTGCATGTTCTCCCCGTGAATGCGTGGGTTCCCTCCGGGTACTCCGGCTTCCTCCCACTTCCAAAGACATGCACCTGGGGATAGGTTGATTGGCAATACTAAATTGGCCCTAGTGTGTGAATGTGAGTGTGAATGTTGTCTGTCTATCTGTGTTGGCCCTGCGATGAGGTGGCGACTTGTCCAGGGTGTACCCCGCCTTCCGCCCGATTGTAGCTGAGATAGGCGCCAGCGCCCCCCGCGACCCCAAAAGGGAATAAGCGGTAGGAAATGGATGGATGGATGGATGGAATTAAGCAATGTTTTCCAAAACTCAGTATATAATGTGAGATACAACAGGACAATGTATATGTTTCTCATTTGTTTTCAAAACGCTTACAAAACAGTGGGACCCCAAAACTTTACTGTAGGACCCCATTTTTAAGACTTGATGGGGTCCCTGGAACCCCACTGTGAAATTTCCTCGCGCAAACACTGCTCACAACAGAGGAAAAAAATGCTTTATTTAAATAAATATATTATTTATAAAGCAAGTTCAAGTATCATTGGCAAATTTTCACCTAGTACCGGCCTTGGCATGCTGCCCGCCTTGGCACGCATATATGTGTCCTCTTTTTGGGATTTCAGAATATGGTCAGCCTAACTGTCAAAGGCTGGCGATACAGTAGAAATACTTCAATATCCAATATATTTCTGTACTGTATCTAGTTTTTAATCCATATTGAGTTGAAATACTTAGAGCTGAAAGGTAGTTGTGATTAGTAAAGAATACTCGTTCCTCACAATGCTGCAGCGGAAATGAGAGAGATTTCCCTCCATGAATGTATTTTTTAAGCGTGCGGTCATGTCTTCATGCGTATCTTTTCCAGTATTTCATCACACTCAACATATTGAGGTTTCTGCTGTGGATTGTCTTAAATGTAGCAGCAGCCATATCTCATATTGGCTGATTGAGCATTGAACATGCTCATTTAGCACGTCAGTAGTATTTCTCATCTTATTTATCAAAGTGCTGGTATTCTTGTTATATCCAAGACCGCAGAGACGACTGTGTGGAACAATTGATGTTCTTTACATCAACTGATGCATTCAAACATATGAGCGAGACAGCTTTGCTCAATACAAAACTACAGATGATAGCCCATAAGCACCATATTACCCCTTGATTGTTTGGCTAAATATACTGTGGCAGTGTGGTGTGTTCATTGACAGTCTGGACACACTTACAACTGCAGAGACAATATGTTCCGATTCTAGTCAAAAGCCATTTTCCACCAAAAGTTAAGGAACTTTAAATTCTTCTCTACAAATTATTTTAAAAGTATCTGTTCACTTCTTGTAGCTTAACGTAGTAAAATGAAGTTTGTAAAAATTTATAAACAACATTAAATTGCCCTGATGTGGGATCTGAGCCGAGGATGTTGTTGTGGCTTGTGCAGCCCTTTGAGACACTTGTGATTTAGGGCTATATGAATACATTTTGATTGATTGATTGATTGATTAAATTTCATATAGTTTAAAGACTATGGCTGAGTAAAATCTCTGCAGGTTCCACAGATGAGCGTTCTTCAGCAAACAGACGCCACACTAAAGTTCCCTGCAAGGCGAAAGTTCCTGTCGTTTTCCTTCCTTTGTAATGAAAATAGACAAGAAATGGAAAATAAAAAAATTGTCTCGCACATTCCCTTATTAGGTTGCGTGTTTGAAAAATACGTTTTAAGAACGCTCCCAACTGTGTTCAACACAAAGAACTCTACAATATAGAATGGTAATGATTCTATTTAGGATTACAATTACAAACCCTGTTTCCATATGAGTCGGGAAATTGTGTTGGAATATAAATGTAATGCATCCATCCATCCATTTTCTACTGCTTATTCCCTTTGGGGTCACGGGGGGCGCTGGTGCCTATCTCAAATACAATCGGGCGGAAGGCGTTTTACACCCTGGACAAGTCGCCACCTCATCGCAGGGTCAACACAGATAGACATTCACATAACATTCACACTCACATTCACACACTAGGGCCAATTTAATGTTGCCAATCAACCTATCCCCAGGTGCATGTTTTTGGAGGCGTGAGGAAGCCGGAGTACCCGGAGGGAACCCACACAGTCACGGGGAGAACATGCAAACTCCACACAGAAAGATCCCGAGCCTGGGATTGAATCCAAGATTATTTAGGACCTTTGTTTTGTGAGGCAGACACACTAACCCCTCCTCTACCGTGCTGCCCTAAATGGAATACAATCATTTGCAAATAATTTTCAACCCATATTCAGTTGAATATGCTACAAAGACAACATATTTGATGATCAAACTGATAAACATTTTTTTGTTGTTGCAAATAATCATTAACTTTAAAATTTGATGCCAGCAACATGTGACAAAGAAGTTTGGAAAGGTGGCAATAAATACTGATAAAGTTGAGGAATGCTTATCAAACACTTATTTGGAACATCCCACAGGTGTGCAGGCTTATTGGGAACAGGTGTGTGCCATGATTGAGTATAAAAACAGCTTCCCAAAAAATGCTCAGTCGTTCACAAGAAAGGATAGGGCGAGGTACACCCCTTTGTCCACAACTGCGTGAGTTTAAGAACAACGTTTCTCAAAGTGCAATTGCAAGAGATTTAGGGATTTCAACATCTACGGTCCATAATATCATGAAAAGGTTCAGAGAATCTGGAGAAATGACCATGACCTTCAATCCCTCAGACGGCACTGTATAAAAAACCGACATCTATCTCTCAAGGATATGACCACATGGGCTCAGGAACACTTCAGAAAACCACTGTCACTAAATATAGTTTGTCGCTACATTGGTAAGTGCAAGTTAAAGCTCTACCCTGCAAAGCGAAAGCCATTTATCAACAACATCCAGAAATGCCGCCGGCTTCTCTGGGCCTGAGATCATCTAAGATGGACTGATGCAAAGTGGAAAAGTGTTCTGTGGTCTGAAGAGTCCACATTTCAAATTGTTTTTGGAAATATTCGACATTGTATCATCCGGACCAAAGGGGAAGCGAACCATTCAGACTGTTATCGGCGCAAAGTTCAAAAGCCAGCATCTGTGATGGTATGGGAGTGCATTAGTACCCAAGGCATGGGTAACTTACTGTACACATCTGTGAAGGCACCATTATTGCTGCAAGGTACATACAGGTTTTGGAACAACATATGCTGCCATCTAAGTGCCGTCTTTTTCATGGACGCCCCTGCTTATTTCAGCAAGACAATGCCAAGCCACATTGAGCACGAGTTACAACAGCGTGGCTTCGTAAAAAAAGAGTGCGGGTACTTTCCTGGCCCGCCGGCAGTCCATACATGTCTCCCATCGAAAATGTGTGGCGCATTATTAAGCCTAAAATACGACAGCGGAGACCCCAGACTGTTGAATGACTGATGCTCTACATAAAACCAGAATGGGAAAGAATTCCACTTTCAAAGCTTCAACAATTAGTTTCTTTAGTTCCCAAACGTTTATTGAGTGTTGTTGAAACAAAAGGTGATGGATGTAACACGGTGGTGAACATGCACTTTTTCAACTACTTTGGCACGTGTTGCAGCCATGAATTTCGAAGTTAATTATTATTTGCAAAATAAAAATAAAGTTTATGAGTTTGAACATCAAATATCTTGTCTTTGTAGCGCATTCAATTGAATATGGGTTGAAAATGATTTGCAAATCATTGTATTCCGTTTATATTTACATCTAACACAATTTCCCAACTCATTTGGAAACGGGCTTTGTACAATGAACCTGATCATTAATGTAAACTTTAATTGACCGATATTAGCAAAAGACAGTTTTGTGGTGACAAAAAATAAATAATATATTCTTAAGCAAATTTAGTTGTTTTTTTCATGTGAACGTATACTATAGTGTTGTGTGGTAGGTTGCATGAACATTTTCTTGCCCTGACAACTTATAAATTGTGACTAAACTTGTGTGTGTGTAACTTGCCGCTATATTATTCTCATTACACAACAAAATGCATGCAACACACAGTCACATCTGAGCTGCAACGTAGTGCATTTGTATTAGTTTGAATTAATAACAACAATTTACTCATGTATCTATATTCTAATAAATAAAAGATAGGCAGATTGTGAACCGGGGTGTGAGCCACGCACCTGATCTCGATGGCTGCGGCGTCGCTCCCGGCACGCCCCGCCTCTTCGTTCCGCCGCATTCTCCGCCTCCTGGCCGCCATCTTGAGCAGGGCCAAAGTGTGTCCTGCCCTGCCGTCGGCCAGTCGTCTCCGCCTCTCCACAGTCCTCCATCGCCAGACGCAAGCCCGGATTCCACCCGGCTGAGCGTACTCCCCCACTATCACCACCTCTTTCACTGAGGCAAGCTCGTCCTCCCGCTCTTTAGCCGACAGGTCACCCTGCTGGCCTGCAGACGCCACTGCAGGTTCACCAGCCCCACCTTCCAGGTGTGACGCCTCAGCTAAGCCCGAACTGCTGTCTTCTTCCTCTGACACCTCTTCGTCCTCTTCAGCAGGGGGCGCCTCCTCTGCACTGCCGTCTCTCTTCTTGTCTTTGGGGGGCCATTCACAATTCTGACGGCTGCTTTCCGCCAGCTCGGTGAACGCCGCGACGAGCGCCCAGAGGAAGTCGTCCTCCCTTGCCTCCGATAGTCCATCCGCGTTGGGCGCCATTTGTAAACGACTCTTGCCGTCATTGTGTGGATTACATGGACCACCCAGGAATCACATCTGGTTGAGCAGGTTTGACTCTTTTAGTCTTTGAAATACAAAAGCTTCTGTGTCGATCAGGTCGCTTTTCCACTCCTTCTCCGGTACTCGTTCTGGTCGGCTTTTCAGCTGCCGTTGTCGTGGTCTTCGTCTGGGGATCATTCTCGGATCGTTCTTGCTTCTTTCGGCACTGCTGCGTCAGCTGCGGACACTCCACCTCTTCTCCCCTTTTACACACTGTGAGCAGATTGTGAACCAGTGTGTGAGCCACGCACCTGATCTCGATTGCTGCGGCGTCGCTCCCGCCTCTTTGTTCCGCCGCATTCTCTGCCTAATGGCCGCCATCTTGAACAGGGCCAAAGCGTGTCCTGCCCCGCGGTCGGCCTGTCGGCTCCGCCTCTCCACATCATCTTAACCTGAGGGGGAGCACTTCAATTTTTTTACTATGTAAGATGCACTAATTTTCCGTATCGGGACCATGATTCATGTCCTAACTTGTTCTCCGGTCCTCATATGGAAGGTACTTTTCCTTGTTGATGTCTTAAGAAGGGTAGACATACAAGAACACACACACACACACACACACACAGACACACACACGCGCGCGCACACACACACGCACGCACGCACGAACGCACACATTACAGCTTTGCAGTATACGTGAGCTACTTAAACATTAATTGATGTAGTTTAAACCTTAGTGTTATTTTAGGGGCTCTGAACACTGGATGCACTGACAGACTCATAGTCAAACAGGTGGAGTTCTATGGGTGTTTTTTTTTTTTACCTCACTTTTAGAGTTACATATAAATGGCAGGTTATTGTTATAGTCACCCATTCCTTCTGACCAGGTGTGCCCTATGGGCCTTGAAATTGATGCCTATGGTCAAAATGCCTAAATGACCATTACAGTAATAACAGGAGACAAACAATATTGCTTTTCAACCATTTCAACGTATTCAGTATTTGCTGTGTAACAAGTTATCTTGCAAGTGCAAACATTCAGATTCAAAGAGATTGTGCACAGAAAACACATTTGAGTGGACATCCAGCACCTGTTTTACAGGCAAGAAAGTTTCTTTCTACCAGAACCTCCTCTGTTTTCAGGTCAACTCTGTAGTGCTGCGCAAGTTGCTTTACACTGCTATCATCTGTGCAACGTTTCCCTGTTTGTAAGTTGCCTGCTACCTTGTCCACGCAACCACACTGTCCTTATGTGTTTGGGCCAACACATGCTTACTAAAGATGACTTAAGCTTTCTTACACTTCCACTTGCAACCATTTAGATCAGTGGTTCTTAACCTGGGTTCGATCGAACCCTAGGGGTTCGGTGAGTCGCCCTCTGGGGTTTGGCGGAGCCTCCGCCGCGGAGGTCAAGACAAACCCGACTCATCGTGTAAATAAAAACTTCTCCCTATCAGCGTACTATACCCCCAGACAATGTTCCCTCTAATTTTCCATCAGATTTACAGGTGTGTAATTTGTTGTGAGTTCATGCACTGTGTTGGTTTTGTTCCTTGAATAACGTGATGTTCATGCACGGTTAATTTTGTGCAGCAGTAAAAAAACATGTAACCTTGTCTTGAATTTGAATTTTATTTTTATTTTTTCACCAAAGAAGGGTTCGGTGAATGCGCATACTAAAACTTGTGGGGTTCGGTACCTCCAACAAGGTTAAGAACCACTGATTTGGATGCATTCTGAGTTTGTTGTGTAATTCTAATACAGTGCCAAAAATTTGTGAGTGAAAAATATCTTGCAAGTGTACATTTTTTTTGCATACATCACAGGTACCTCCTGGCTCAGCCACTGTCACAAGACAAACTTAGTGACACCCCTGGAAAAATGTTCTGTAAACTCAGTCAATGGCATTATTTTATTATTCATATGCACACTGAATGGCTACACAGAGATGTTTCTTATCTGTTTTTAAAATCTCTTGTGTGTGTGAAACAAGAAGTGAAGGTTTCTAGGGTTTAAAGAGGCCGATGATGGTCACCATGCAGGACCTAAGTGCTCTTTGTTTTCCACTGTCCCGTGAAAATGTGTCATTTTGGATACTATTAGAGGTAATCTCAGTTTATAATATTCTTAAAGACAACACGGCCAGTAGTTAAGTGCTTGAGCTCTGGCTAGCAAAGATGAGCAGGCCGTCTGACCGTTGCAGCCAGCCGTTAATCAATCCAAGCGTTTGTGTTTTTTTGTGTTTTGGGTGGGGGGGGAATTGGGGGGAGGCCAGCGTAATCAGCAGAGGAAACAGATCTCAGGGGCTGTCGGGCACCGGGAAAATGGATCTGGGTTGTAAAAACCACGATTACCACGAGCTGCTCTGGATTCAGCCATCTGGAGCTGCCTGCTCCAAAAGCCGGTAAAATTTGCACTTTTGCACTGCTGGGGCCCCTGTAGGAAACAGGTTTGCAGCCTCTGAAACTCCTAGAGCATATGTATGGGATGTATGCTGCAGCTTGACATACAAAGGAGTGTGACTACTTCTACTAAATCATTTTTAAACATATGAGATGATTCAAAAATTCAGGGCCTTCTAATTTTATATCTAGTATTAAAATTAGGGTTGTACAATGTAAATGATATACACTATATTGCCCAAAATATTTGGTCACTAATCCAAATAATCAGAATCAGGTGTCCTAATCAATTGGCCCGGCCACAGGTGTATAAAATCAAGCACTTATGCATGGATACTGTTTCTACAAACAGTTGTGAAAGAATGGGCTCCTCAGTAATTTCTAGCGTGGAACTGTCATAGGATGTCACCTGTGCAACAAATCCAGTCGTGAACTTTCCTTGCTCCTAAATATTCCAAAGTCAGCTGTCGACTTTATTATAAGAAAATGGAAAAGTTTGGGAACAACACCAACTCAGCCACATAAACTGACAGAGAGGAGTCAGCGGATGCTGAAGCGCATAGTGCAAACAGGTTGCCTACTTTCTTCACAGTCAGTTGCTACAGAGCTCCAAACTGCATGTGACCTTCCAATTAACCCAGGTACAGTACGCAGAGAGCTTCATGGAATGGGTTTCCATGGCCGAGCAGCTGAATCTAAACCATACATCACCAAGTCCAATCCAAAGTGTCGGATGCAGTGGTGTAAAGCACGCCGACGAAGGACTCTAGAGTAGTGGAGATGCGTTTTCTGGAGTGATAAATCACGCTTTTCCATCCAGCAATCTGATGGACGGGTCTGGGTTTAGAGGTTGCCAGGAGAACGGTACATTTCGGACTGCATTGTGCCGAGTGTAAAATTTAGTCGAAAAGGAATTATGGTGTGGGGTTGTTTTTCAGGAGTTGGGCTTCGCCCTTGGTCCCAGTGAAACAAACTTTGAATGCTCCAGGATACCAAAACATTGGACAATTCCATGCTCCAAACCTTGTGGGAACAGTTTGGAGGAGGCCCCTTCCTCTTCCATTATGACAAGCAAGGTCCATAAAGACATAGATGACAGAGTCTGGTGTGGATGCACTTAATTGGCTAGCACAAAGTCCTGACCAGAACCCGTTAGAATATCTTTGGGATGAATTAGAACGGAGACTGAGAGCCGGGCCTTCTCGACCAACATCAGTGTGTGACCTCACCAATGCGCTTTTGGAAGAATAGTCGAAAATTCCTATAAACACACTCCGCAACCTTGTGGACAAGGCTTCCCAGAAGAGTTGAAGCTGTAATAGCTGCAAAAGGTGGACCGACATCATATTGAACCCTATAGGTTAGGAATGGAATGGCACTTAAAGTTCATATGTGAGTCAAGGCAGGTGGTCAAATAGTTTTGGCAACATAGTGTACATTTGGCCGACGGTAGAGCTTTTGATAGTGTCAATATTTTGTGATAATGCATGTTGATGACACATTCTAGCTGTGTCCCACAAATCTGACAGTGACAAGAGAAAGAAGGTTTCCCTCAGGGATGTAATGTCCCACCACTGTGCAGCTTCTAAATAACTAATCCTCGCCTCCGTGCAGTGATGGGCAAGCTACTTGGAATATGTAGAAAGCTAAGTTACAAGTTACTCAGGATTGAATGTAGCTAAGCTACAGGGGAAGCTATCCCCAGAGAATTGTAGCAAGCTACACGACAAAAAAGTAGCTTGCTACATCAAAGTTACATTTAACGGCATTTCTATCTATGGGCACACATGTATAGTATCAATGTTAATGTAACTGAGAGTGTACAAATAAACCCACTAAGGTCTGTTATGGTTTGGTTTAATCAATTAAAAACTAAGATTTGGGCATAGTTTTCTCTGAACACAAACATTTGTTTAAATATGGCCAAGGACACGCATTATTGTGGGTTTCCTGGACATCGTCTTCATTACCCAAGGAAAAATCAAATTTGCGGAAGAGAATCCCTCTGCTATTTTCAAGTATGTTTCTTCTTTTTTTTAGTTGTCTTTCTGTCTCTGACTGCCTCGTTGTCAAGTGACATGAGTGCATGTCTGTTATGATTATGCTTACTAGTTTCGATAAACATCAATCAATCAATCAATCAATGTTTACTTATATAGCCCTAAATCACTAGTGTCTCAAAGGGCTGCACAAACCACCACGACATCCTCGGTAGGCCCACATAAGGGCAAGGAAAACTCACACCCAGTGGGACATTGGTGACAATAATGACCCAGTGGGACGTCGGTGACAATGATGACTATGAGAACCTTAGAGAGGAGGAAAGCAATGGATGTCGAGCAGGTCTAACATGATACTGTGAAAGTTCAATCCACAATGGATACAACACAGTCGCGAGAGTCCAGTCCAAAGAGGATCCAAGACACAGCAGCGAGAGTCCCGTTCACAGCGGAGCCAGCAGGAAACCATCCCAAGGGTAGCGGACCAGCAGCGCAGAGATGTCCCCAGCCGATACACAGAGGGACATAGAAGAAAAAGAAAAGAAACGGCAGATCAACTGGTCTAAAAAGGGAGTCTATTTAAAGGCTAGAGTATACAAATGAGTTTTAAGGTGAGACTTAAATGCTTCTACTGAGGTGGCATCGCGAACTGTTACCGGAAGGGCATTCCAGAGTACTGGAGCCCGAACGGAAAATACTCTATAGCCCGCAGACTTTTTTTGGGCTTTGGGAATCACTAATAAGCCGGAGTCCTTTGAACGCAGATTTCTTGCCGGGACATATGGTACAATACAATCGGCAAGATAAGATGGAGCTAGACCGTGTAGTATTTTATACGTAAGTAGTAAAACCTTAAAGTCACATCTTAAGTGCACAGGAAGCCAGTGCAGGTGAGCCAGTACAGGCGTAATGTGATCAAACTTTCTTGTTCTTGTCAAAAGTCTAGCAGCCGCATTTTGTACCAACTGTAATCTTTTAATGCTAGACATGGGGAGACCCGAAAATAATACGTTACAGTAGTCGAGGCGAGACGTAACAAACGCATGGATAATGATCTCAGCGTCTTTAGTGGACAGAATGGAGCGAATTTTAGCGATGTTACGGAGATGAAAGAAGGCCGTTTTAGTAACGCTTTTAATGTGTGCCTCAAAGGAGAGAGTTGGGTCGAAGATAATACCCAGATTCTTTACCGTGTCGCCTTGTTTAATTGTTTGGTTGTCAAATGTTAGAGTTGTATTATTAAATAGAGTTCGGTGTCTAGCAGGACCGATAATCAGCATTTCCGTTTTTTTGGCGTTGAGTTGCAAAAAGTTAGCGGACATCCATTGTTTAATTTCATTAAGACACGCCTCCAGCTGACTAGAATCCGGCGTGTTGGTCAGCTTTAGGGGCATGTAGAGTTGGGTGTCATCAGCATAACAGTGAAAGCTAATACCGTATTTGCGTATGATGTCACCTAGCGGCAGCATGTAGATGCTGAAGAGTGCAGGGCCAAGGACCGAACCCTGGGGAACTCCACACGTTACCTTAACGTAGCCCGAGGTCACATTGTTATGGGAGACACACTGCATCCTATCAGTAAGATAAGAGTTAAACCAAGACAGGGCTAAGTCTGACATACCAATTCGTGTTTTGATACGTTCTAATAAAATATTATGATCGACGGTATCGAAAGCAGCGCTAAGATCGAGGAATAGCAACATAGATGACGCATCAGAATCCATCGTTAGCAATAGATCATTAGTCATTTTTGCGAGGGCTGTCTCCGTGGAGTGATTTGCCCTGAAACCGGATTGAAAGGTTTCACATAGATTGTTAGACGCTAAGTGTTCATTTAACTGCTCCGCAACAATTTTTTCAAGGATTTTTGAAATAAAGGGAAGGTGAGACACCGGTCGGTAATTTACCATGAGGTCAGGATCGAGGTTAGGTCTTTTAAGAAGAGGATGAATAACCGCTTTTTTGAATGCTAGGGGAACAGTGCCCGAGGAGAGTGATAAGTTTATAATATTTAGCACTGATGGACCTAATAATACAAAAAGCTCCTTGATCAGTTTCCCAGGAAGAGGGTCAAGTAAACATGTTGTCTGTTTTATTCCATTTACACGTTGTAACAATTCCTCTAATGTTATTTCCTCAAAACGAGAGAAACTATTTTGGAGGGCAGTATCCGCCGTATATACAATCGTGTCAGTGTTAATAGAACCCCGTTGTAGCTGGGACGCATTGTCTTTAATCTCCTTTCTAATGACTTCAATTTTCTTACTAAAGAATTGCATAAAGTCATCAGCTGAGTGGGTTGAGCTACTGGAAGGAATCCCTTGTTGGGTTAGCGATGCTACCGTACTAAACAAAAATTTATGATCATTTTTATTACGGTGGATGAGATTTGAGTAATATTTAGCTTTAGCTAAGGTAAGCATGCGTTTATAAGTTATCAAACCATCACTCCATGATTGATGGTGCACCTCAAGTTTAGTCGTGCGCCATTTGCGTTCCAGCTTTCTACATAATAATTTCTGAGCTCTAGTTTCTTCTGTAAACCACGGGGTGCGCTTTTTTGGAGCCTTTTTTAACTTTAGCGGTGCTATGTTATCAATGGTTTCGTGCAGGGCGTCGTTAAAGTTGTTAGTGAGGTTATCAATAGAGCCCACATACTTTGGGAATGGTGCCATTACCGAGGGCAGTAGGTCAGCAAGAGTTGTCGTTGTGGCTGTATTAATGTTGCGGCTGCTATAGCAGGTATTATTATTATTAGTTTGACGAACATGCGTCTGAACCTCGAATTTTATAAGGTAATGATCGGACAATACTTTAGTATACGGGAGTATCGTAACTTTGGAAACGGTGATGCCCCTGACAAGCACTAGGTCTATCGTATTACCGTTGCGATGCGTGGGTTCATTTATTATTTGTGTGAGACCACAGCTATCAATTACAGTCTGGAGCGCTACGCACGGTGGGTCCGATGGGGTATTCATATGGATATTAAAGTCCCCCATTATGATTATATTATCGGCGTGTGTCACTAGATCAGCAACGAACTCTGAGAATTCATTAATAAAGTCCGAATAGGGCCCTGGGGGGCGGTAGATAACAGCCAGGTGTAGAGGCAGCGGTGTGACAGACCTCATAGTAAGCACCTCAAACGATTTATATTTATTATTTATGTTAGGACTAAGGTTAAAGTTTTCGTTGTATATTAGTGCGACCCCCCCACCCCTTTTGAGCGGACGGGCAATATGCGCATGTGTAAAGTTAGGAGGACATGCCTCATTTAGCGCAAAAAGTCGTTTGGTTTAAGCCAGGTTTCGCTGAGACCGATGACGTTAAGATTGTTGTCTCTGATAATATCATTAACTAACAACGTTTTAGGAGACAATGATCTTATGTTTAAAAAACCTATATTATAGGTAGTGGGCTGTTTTAGGGAGTTTTTGATCAAATTATCCGTAGTAGCAATATTAATAATGTTGTGTTTATTATGCCCAGTGCATTTAGTATAGTTACGACCATATCTAGGAATTGATACGACAGGAATTTTCCGATTGTTTGATTGTTGCTTTGATAAACTGCACGCATCATGGTTAGCCACCTCAGTAACGGGGATTTTCCGATAACCTTCCTTATCTTTCCTCCAATTGGCCAGTCCATAATGTTTTGCCCTAACCTTAGCCAACTGTGACTCATCATATGAACACCAACCAATCATCATTGATTTTCTCCGTATGTATGGATGTTCTCATTCATCCAGGTCCTTGTATTTTCTACATATTTTTGGGGGGCCTGGATTCGCAGTCAATTTGCTCTCTTTGTATCTTTTGCTTTGATGTAAGCTGCCTAGCTACATGGGTCTAAAAGTAGCTCAACAATAGGAAAATCTACCCTTTCAAAAAGTAGCAAAGCTTCCGCCAGGCTACTGAGAAATGTTGTTAAGCTACGCAGCTTAGGTACATGTAGCTTGTTACTGCCCAACACTGCCTCTGTGGCAGTAAACCAACTACATTTCTTACAAGTATCATTGGAGTACTGGAGGACAAGGAAGAACACACATACAAGATGCCATGCTGAACACTAAGCTAGAAATCTGGCATCTAAACAAAAATCAACAATAACGATGCCAAGAATAGTATCTCGATACAACATCCATCTATCCATTTTCTACCGCTTGTCCCTCTCGGGATCTCTGGAATTCTGTAGCCTATCCCAACTGCACTTGTCCGGGGTACACCCTGGACAAGTGATTGCCTATTTATTATTATTACAAAATGTTGTCATTTTTATTATTGTTTACAAACTCAGGAAATATGAGCCAACAGTGTTTTTTTCTTTTTTTTTTTTACTTATTTTTGCACTACCGACTTTATTCTATTTTTTTGATTTAATATATTTTTTTAATTGAATTATTGATCAACAATTGTATTATTTATTGATTACAAAACATATGTGTTAACATTGGTATGACTAACAGTGTCCCAATACAGTAAATACTTGGTATTGGATCGAAACCCAAATTTATAGTGTCGCCCAAAAGTAATGTAAAGTATCTAAACAAGGGAAGAATAAATCCTTAATACATTTTAAAATGAGTGTAGATTGAAGACCCATGTTACTCCAAAATGTAACCAATTTTTTAACAGTAAATTAACGACCAGATTAATGATAGTTTTGAGAAAATATATATCAGCAGCCAAATTAGGAGCAATTTAAGTCATTGTGAAATTTTTATAGTATTAATTTTGAGACAAATGACACCTTGTAATATCCCAGGAGCCTGCAATATATATTGTGATATAAATGTCTAGGCTGTACGGCCATGATGTGGTCTCATATTGAATGAAGTGATAGATGTTACATTACATGCACTAATTTAAGACAGCCTTTATCCAAACTCACATATTCTCAGAGTAAATTACTGTCACGCAGGTAAATATTTTAGGACCTTTTTATTCTGATCAGTTGCAGTTTTATAGCACACAGCTCTGCTGTGATTTATATCTAAAGGTTTATAAAATGGTGTACAATAAAGAAAAAACGGATTGTTTGTCACTCAGGTTGTTTGCCACACTCATATTTCGCCAACAGAGGGCAATGTCTCTCAAAATATGGTTTGACAATTTACAGAATCAGAATCAGAGCTCACCTGCATAGTCTTCTCTAGAGTAAACTTGAGATGAAATAACTTTTTGTGTTTTTCAATTTTTTTAATATTTAGCTCCTCAATATTCGTCTTAAAAGGCTTTTACACAATGCATGTATAACAAAACAATTCTTACCCTTTAAAACTATGAAGTTATTGTTTGGATTGTTATATGTTAGCAGTTAAATGAGGTTGTTATCTCTGACACTGTCAAAATTTCCATTTAGGGTTGGCTGCTACATCTATTATTGACATGTATTATTACTTCTTTGTTACAATGAGTTGAATACGAAACTATCACATACATTTAATGTTAAGACTTTACGCTCTAATTCATTGTATTAATGATTAATAAAATATGTTTTAATGATGAGCAATTTTCACTTGAGTAAAGTGAGAAACCAAGTTTAAATTAGCTTGTAGAGCTTAAAAAAATTCGGAAACCCTGAATCACTCTCTAACTAAAGTACCTAATTTTTCCTATTTTTTAAATTGTATTACTTTGCAGAAGTGTCTTTCATGAGCCTCATTTAAAATGTTTTATAAATGATGGTAGAATAAAATTTGTTTGTTTGATTCAAAGCTGCCAGAAAATAAATAGACTAACCTTTTTAGTAATAATCTCAGAATTGTACGCATTATTGAAACTTAAAAGTGAGAATAGTTTTTATTTTGTAAATATGAAGGCATTCTGAAACGACTACTAAAAATAAAGACATGAATCAATGCACTAGGCTGCTTCCTAGTGGACACTAAAGGTAATTACTGCCTAGAACTTCATCACAATGACTGGATGATTGTGCAGTACTCTTTGAAGAACAATGGCGTTTTATATTAGATAGTACACCCATCCATCCATCCATTTCCTACCGGTTATTCCCTTTAGGGTTGCGGGGGGTGCTATGAGTAATTATTTTTCACTTTGACTGAGCTGGATACACCAGGGACAGAGTTGGTACAAGTGTTTGCATATGCAGACTTGCCTGCATAGCCTGGGATGGTAGTTTGACTGGCAGGAAAATATTAAAATAAAAACAAAAACATAATGACCCATTTTAGTTCAGAAGGGACACGTGGTAGAAAATGGATGGATGAATGTGTAAAATGATAGGTGCGTGCTCTAGGTGTGTATGGTGGCACAATGCGCCTCTTAAAGGTCAGTTGTTGGAAGTCCTTTTCCATGTTATCATTGTTATCCACGTTTTTGAGCCATAAATTCCACTGCATGTGGATCACAAACACACACACACACACGCACGCACGCACGCCCGCCTGCACGCACACACACACACACACACACACACTTACATGTTGGACATCCTCTTGTATGTTATTTGGCCTGATCTTGCACATCGACTTAACATTGTGAATAATGTAATACACAAGTAATGGATCTTTGACAATACAACATCAACAACGAGATGCATGCATTAGTCAATAAGACAACTTGCAAACGTACAATGATTAGGGTCTCTTGGCATCATGCCTCGATCAAAGCTGTTGTCTTGCCCACTCAGCTCCTATGGAATAGCAAAGGACAACACACTAATGCAACCCATACTTGCTAACCCTCCCGGATTTTCCAGGAGACTCCCGAAATTCAGCGCCTCTCCCGAAAACATCCCGGGACAATTATTCTCCCGAAAATCTCCCGAAATTCAGGCGGAGCTGGAAGCCACGACCCCTCCAGCTCCATGCGGAACCGAGTTACGTGTTGACAGCCTGTTTTCATGTCCGCTTTCCCACAATATATGTGGGTTTATTGTTAGGCAGTCTGATTAACGTCCTCCCAGCGCGGTAACAACACACAACAACAGCAGTCACGTTTTCGTCTACCGTAAAGCATATCGTATGCCGTAAACAGCAATGTTGTGACACTCTTAAAAAGGACAATACTGCCATCTACTGTGCATGCATATGTGGCAATAACATTTACGTTTTTTAGAGCAGTGGTTCTCAACCTTTTTTCAGAGATGTCACCCCTGTGAAAGTTTTTTTTTAATTCAAGTACCCCCTAATCAGAGCAAAGCATTTTTGGTTGAAAAAAAAAAAAAGATAAAGAAGTAAAATACAGCACTATGTTATCAGTTTCTGATTTATTAAATTGTATAACAGTGCGAAATATTGCTCATTTGTAATGGTCTTTCTTGAACTATTTGGAAAAAAAGATTTAAAAATAACTAAAAACTTGTGATTAAATTATAAATTAAGATTTCTACACATACTGCGATTAGGTGGTGACTTGTCCAGGGTGCACCCCGGCTTCTGCCCGATTGTAGCTGAGATAGGCACCAACGCCCCCCGCGACCCCAAAGGGTAGAAAATGGATGGATGGATAGCTGTAAATATCCTCCTCCCCTCTTAAGCATGCCCCCGACCACACCCTCTACCCCCCACCTACCGAAATCGGAGGTCTCAAGGTTGGCAAGTATGATGCAACCCTTTCACGTCTCTTTACAGTATAGAACAGATGTATGACTGCCTCTGTGGAAATGCTCTGCTTTTGAAATAAAGGTGTGATGATTTTCAGGGACCAAAGTCTATGCCCATTTTTGTATGTTGTGTCTATTATCGTACGACTAAACATTACGTATCCGTGTATGATACACCAGTGGAAAAATCCCATTGAGATTAGGAACCACTTTTAAAGGGAGTACAGGCCAAGAGGCATCACAAAGTAGAATACAAAGTCACATTATACACCATGACAAACACAGATTGAACACATTGACATTAAAACATTTAAAAGCAAGTGCACGTTTAGATTTTTCTAAAGACGTTCGATTATATTAACTCAGTCAATTTCCAGTCCTCTGCAACATATTCCAAGCACTATGGGTGTAGAAAACAAGCAGCCTTTTTACCTAGTTCTGCACAAGCATAAGGAACAGAAAGCAACAGCTGCTCATTTGAATAGAGAAAATAAGAACATATTTATACATCGCATTTTTTTGTGATTTTAGGCTGCAAAGGGCCTCAACCCTTGAGTCGACAAAGCGGAATATCCCACCCGAGAGTACAGCTACCAATGATGAGCCTTGGCTTCACAGTTTGTAATGAATGGCAGTGACGCATGACAAACACTGTCAGTCATTGGAAGACATTGACCTGAAACATTCAAATACAGCAGAAAAGTGGCAGGGATAAGGCGCTTTCTTTTTTTTCTTTTTTTTCCCTGAAAAGATATACAGTGCTGTAGTTTTGGATTTTTCCCAAAATTTTTAAACATGTGGTGGGAAACGTCAATCAAAACCCCAATGTATGTACACAATAACCACCGCTATAGTGTTTCCATTGGCTACTTTGAGTTGGAAAACACCAATAGTTTGGTTTTATTAGCATTGAGGACTAGTTTGAGCTGAACAAGTGACTGTTGGACAGCAAAAAAAAATTTTTGCAAGCATTCAATTGATTAGACATGAGTGTATCCAAAACAAAAACAACCATGTCATCGGCATAAAAATGTTCATTATCCTTGGGCAAAATAGGCCCTAGGTCACTGATATACTGTAGGTCAGGGGTGCCCATTATGTCGATCGCGAGCTACCGGTCGATCGCGGAGGGTGTGTCAGTCGATCACAAGCCAGGTATTAAAAAAATAGACATAAAAATGGGCAATCATCGATCTTCACCAAGACTTCACTTTCGTCAGGTGTTTTACATTCTCGGCACCCGAGGATCTTGTGAGATGACGCTGGCTGCTGCAAGCTCATTATTAAGAAAAAAATCACTGACAGGACGGACGGAGAGAAACACTTTTTATTTCAACAGACTCTTGGGCCGTATTTGCTGTCAAAACTCTAAAGACCGACAGCACAGTCCCTGTCTTCACAATAAAAGACCTGCTTCATCATGCCTGTGCTAACAAAAAAAGGGTCTCAAAAAGTTAGCATGCACAAGCTGGCAAGCTACAGAGTTTGATGCCAATGTATTTCTCCCCCGCCCTCAGCGACCGCTCCCTCTCCTCACTCGCCCACACACTCACTGACGTCACTCACCTGCTGTCAACACATTAAAGGGCCACACACACATATGCTACTCTCATAACAAAGTGTTTAAAAACGATTATGCAAGTTGGACAAATGAGATGCCAAATCCAACCACTTTCATGTGGTATTGGACAGATGGGAGGACTTTTTTTCTCGTTATCAGCACCACTGTCTGATTCCAATCAATGCAAGTCATCAGAATCAAATACACCAACTTATATTCTTGTCTTCATGAAAGAAAGGACTCTATATGTGTTAAACATACTTTTATTACCATTAAACACCATTAACTTGTTAACAAAAATGTTTCTTTCATAAATAAATAAACATAAATTAAAAATATGAATGAGGTAGATCTCCTCGACTTGGTCAGTTGAAAAGTAGCTCGCATGCAGAAAAAGTGTGAGCACCCCTGCTGTAGGCAATAAATTAAAAAAATGTTTCAACACAGAGCCTTGTGGCACCCCCTTGTGGACAGTCAGAAATTATGAAGCATGTCCATCACATTTAATGAGTCTTATTATCAGAATCAGATTTATTTGCCAAGTATGTTTAACACACAACACATTTAACTTGGTAGACTTTGCTCTTTGTTCAATTCAAGAAACAAAGAAAATGTGTACGGGTATGACAAATAAAGCTTGTTGAATCCTTGAAGAGACCCGAATCAATCACAGACTGCCCTCTAACTTTTGGCCAACGTCCAGCTAGGGCTCCGTAAAGCGCGTCCATCCTGACACTCAACGCTAGCACCGCAGCCCTGTCTCTTCCTTCGCATTTTCTTCGGTCTCTCTAAGCGGATTCTGGTGTGGCAGAGAACCAGCAGATGATATCTGGTGCAGACATGGCCGTGGCTCCCCAAAGCAGATTCAAAAGTTAAAACAAATCACCAACAATCCACGCAGAGGTCACAATGGTGCCACACTAGTTACGCAGTCCTAAAGGGGCCTGATCTAAAAGTTTAAAAAACCCGCAAAAACAAGAGGAAAACATCAAAAACACAAAGGGTAAACACAAGAGTATAGAGATCCTGCAAGCAGCAGCCACTACAGAGGTACCATCTTGGAAAAAATGTACATGTGGAGGTTTCCTTCGCCTGCCACGGGTTTCTTCGGCCAACAGTACCACATGGGTCTTAGGATGCAGGCTTGACACAGTTTTATTTTCTTCATACATACAATAGTGTTGAGTCTCTCCAGCTTTTCAGCTGTCCGCTCCTCGCTCGTTTGTTGTCTTCGCTCGTCTCTCTTGCTTCCTGTCGCTTCATGGTCTCCAGTGCTGCTAATAAAGGGAACAGGTGATTAGATAACTCGTTCCAGCTGAGGTATCCACTCACCTGTTGGCTGCTTCAGGGCCGGCCCCTGCACACACCCCGCCCGCAGGGGATGCGTGGAACACGCCCCTCTCCACAGAAACAAATATTTAGTAAACCAAACAGCTGCTGCCTCTGTGAAGAATGGAAAGTGGTTCTTAGAATTAGTTTTCTACTGACGGATTTATGTCAGTGAATCCTTTATTTATCTTTATTATGTGTGTTTGGTTCACTTGTTCAAAGAACGCACACAGAATGATGAACAACTCAGTGGCTGTCAATCTGTCAATCGAGTACTGTGTGCTCTGTGTGTGTGGTATATTTGTTGAAAGAACACACACACAGAACGATCAACAACTCACGGGCTGTCAATATGTCAATCAGTTAATGTCAGCGCTGCCAGTCCATGCTGGTCACATAAGGTGCATGGAGTTCAAACGGACCGCCTATCTCTGAGTGGCCATCCATAACCCTGCAAAGTACGAAGGTGCCATACATGTGGCTGTCCTTCCCTCTCGCTGACCATTGTTGTCTTCACCAACAAAGTAATAAAGGTAAAAGTAATGTTCAAATGCTCATTTATGCATTTCATTCCGTACTAATGTGCATTTTGCATTGCTTTTTGCATGTAAAAATTGTATAAATGTGTTTGTGTTCCTAATTGTGTGAGTCTGCAACTACCGTATATCCTTGAATTGCCGCCGGGGTATATATTATGCGCCTGCCTAGAAGTACTGCCGGGTCAAACTCGTTTCAAAAAATAATTAGCGCATACTTAGCATGACCGCCAACTCAAGATTATCGCTGGGTCAAACTTGTTTCGCAAAATATTATTTTTATTACCGCATGTCTAGAATTTCCGCCGGGTCAAACTCGTTTCGCAAAATAATTAGCATATGCCTAGAATTTCCACCGGGTCAAACTCGTCACGTCACGAGTGACACTTCACCTGTCATCATTTTCAAAATGGAGGAGGCTGATTTCAATAATTTGAAATCGCATAAAGGGAAGAAGATTAAGAGCTATTCAGTAGGATTTAAGGTCCGAACTATTGAATATGCTAAAAAGAACAGTAAGCAGCTAAGTTTTATTAATATACCGTAGCTGCGTATGTCAAATATGAGTCATTGAATGACTTCCGCCTCCTGGCAGTAGAGGGCGCTAGTGATCCTTCTTGCAACTATAGCGGTGGTGGCAGAAGAAGTGACAACAAGCAGCGAAAGTGAGCAGCTATCGTTTATTTTTACCTCTCGCTTGCACTTTTAACATGGAGGATTACATATCTAAAATAAAACAGTTTTCTAAACTGGACTTTCAATCGAAGCAGGAGGTAATAAAGGAAGATCTCCATCGAGACGGAGAGACTTTTAAAACTGAAGAAAGATAAGGAAGACTTCTATAAACAAGTTGTCAATACTTTTGATCAGAAGGAGCTGTGCATGGACTTCATTTATAAGTAAAGGTAAGACCATAATAACGTTTTTTTTATTAAATGTGCTTTTCATGATGGTATCCTTACATCACACTCAAATTTGTAAGCGCAAACCTAAATTTACCGCATGCTTTTGGTAAGCGCCGGAGTGAGAAGAGGTTTTAAAATAATTATCGCATGCTTACTTTTACCGCATGCCTTTGGTAAATGCCGGCGTGAGAAGATGTTTTAAATTAATTAGCGCCCTGGCGGCCATTCAAGGAAATACAGTATCCATCCATCCATCCTTTTTCTACCGCTTTTTCCTTTGGGACACGGGGTGCGCTGGTGTCTATCTCAGCTACAATCGGGCGGAAGGCGGTGTAAACCCTGGACAAGTCACCACCTCATCGCAGGGCCAACACAGATAGACAGACAACATTCACACTCCTGCAACTATATTTACATTATTATTAATGGGAAAAACGGACTGGATTTCGTACAATTTGGTCTTTGTCGGAACTTTTGAAATGGGTTATTAACAAAAATTGAGGTATATCACTAATCATTGTTTATCTTGGAATATTACCTATCCTTGTCACAACTGTATATAAGAAGTAGACTTACACCAACTCCGAGAATAATAAGAACACTAACTTTTGCGTTCTTATTTAGATAGATTAAAAAAATCAACAGAAACAATATTCAAAGTATAGATAAATAAAAGCAAACCAAAATGCTGGAGTTTAATTCACAATACTAATTGAGCTCTGTGGATAACACTCTTTCTGTTATGATCCGCCGCCCGAATCATACGTTGTTTTGGTTTTTGAGTCCTTTTTGTGTTTCCTGATTATTTTTCGACTCTTTTGATCCTTAGTTCTGCACTTCCTTGTTTTATTCTTGTAAACATTTGTTCCACCTGCTCTGTTTTTGACACGCACCTGTTATGATCCGCCAGCTGGATCATATATAGTTTTTGTTTTTGAGTCCTTTTGTGTATCTTGTTTGTTCTTGGACCCTTCCGATTCTTAGTTTGTGCACTTCCTTGTTTGTTTTGTCACCATGGTAACTTAATTTTCACCTGCCTTGACGCACACCTGTGTTTATTAATTACATTCTGTATTCAAGCCTGCCCTTTCCGTTCTCTCGTTCTCTCCTAGTAGTTTGTGTTACATAAGGTTTGTGTTTCACAAGTGACGACTCGGTTTTATGTATTTGGACTCGCTAGCTTACACGCTTAGCCCTTTTGTGTTTTTCTAGCTCATATAATAGGTCTTTGTTTTGCCTCTCGCGTCACGATGCCGGCCAAGCGTCACACTTTCAAGTAATTTTATTAGTTGTATTGCACTTATTTGCATGTAACCATCACATGTGCTCCAATCAGCTTTATGTTCTAATGTTTAAGGTGCATTTTTTATTATTTCAATATACTATTTTCCGTGTATTGTTATTTTTTTGTTTCTGTTTAC
Source organism: Nerophis ophidion (assembly GCF_033978795.1). Taxonomy (NCBI): domain Eukaryota; kingdom Metazoa; phylum Chordata; class Actinopteri; order Syngnathiformes; family Syngnathidae; genus Nerophis; species Nerophis ophidion. The sequence continues at coordinate 29,394,514 of NC_084619.1, forward strand.
TTGTTTATTTGTTTTGAAATTATTGGTGTTCATATTTGCTTTTGTGGAGGAAAAAAAGCAATGTTGCAGGATGAGATACTATGTAATTTTTGAAAATCCATACAAAATTATATGTTACATTGTAGTATACAGCTCTTACAGTTTAAATGATGCATTATTATTATTAGTAAGGTCATTTATGTATCGCTCCTGAGTACCAAATGATTTGTCGAGAGAGCACATGCCAGGGAGTACAAGTACCTTACTACATCATCATAATAGTGGAGTGTTTGTTTTTCTATGATGTTGTTTATTCCTTTCTCCCTCCCACTCAGACAACATGAAGGTCAAGGATTATTTCGTAAGGAGAAAGGAGTGCTGTTATTCATCACATGTTTTCCATTCGGCTCACCTGCCACAGCTGAGGTTTGCTATAGTAGCGCATTGATAAAGGACAGCCATTTTCTCCAAGGATGGTGGCACCTTCACGTGTCAGGGCAGCTTTGAATCCCAATCAACCTCCTCATGACTCCTGCAAATAGACAGAGACTCCTACCCCATAGTACACTAGTGGTCATTCATTGATTTTAAATGTAATTAATTGTTCTAATATAAATATATTTTTTTTACTATTTTGTTGCACAATTATGCTAAAAATGCACTTCCTTTACTGTCCATAACGGAGCAGTAATTCATTGAAAGGCATTACCAGAGCACACAGCAACTTCTTCATCACATTTCTTCCAAATGCTAACCGACAATAAATACAATATAACATTGAGTGTGCGCTACAATATACAACTCAGAAAAGGAACAGTTTGTGTACTCTGACTCTTTGTGTTGCAGAAGTGAATCTGATTCGACGGATGAGTTCTGAGGACAAAACATTCTGAAAAGACAATATGATTTAATTATATCTTATTGTTTTTCCTAGGGATGTTACTGTTTAAAACAAGAGGGCATAATGACATATGTTTTTCCGAATACGTATGTTACTATACCTCCTAATGGCTGATGTTCTGTAATTGTAGATCACACACTTAAAACATTAATTTTCAAAAGAACTGTTGATATTTCCCATTAAGAAGTCTTACACAATATTCACTCCCTGTCATGATACGTTCTGCATTGTTGTTATTAGCCCAAAAACTAATTCAGTAATTTGGGTTGGCTGGATATACATGAATGTTATATAAAGCACTTTTATGACATTCTGCCAGAATTTGCAACAACTTTGCTAGCAGCATTCACACTAGGACTCACCATTGTGTGCAAACGCCAGGGTTCTTGCATAAAAGTAGGAACTCTCTTAGCATTATTTAGGTTTATAAACAACAAAGTAACTTGGAAAAATTGTAATCCTGATTTTGCCAGAGAGTATGTCAGAGAATGGCTGTCATCATTGTAAAACACATTTGCAATGTGTTTGTAATGTGTAAACTGGTGTGTGTCTCCAGTCTTATGAATCGGTACAGCTTTAGCTATTTTCATTTTGTTTGGGAATTTTCCTGTTTGAAATGATCAATTACTGATATTCCAGTGATGGTCCTGAGAGCTCCTCAAAACTTTTTTGTTGTTCCCATATCAATTGCATAACAACCAATTGAGGTCTTGGATTTGCAATTATTCATGATTTTGTATACTTTCACTTGTGTCACATCCGTGAGGAACATTAAGTTGGGATTTCTATCTATGGTGTAATTGAAGTCCAGTGGTTCATGTCACCGTCAACAGTCCTGCTTTCTTGGCTGAAACACACATATTTAAGATCAACTCTTCTTCTTTTCACTCTCATCTTGACTTCTAGTTCCTGCCATGGAGAAAAACCTGTTTATTTCTCACACAGCATTCCCAGAGCCATGTACAGAGAAAGTATATGGACAACTCTGATGGATTCAGTCTGAGGACCATTAAAGGTCAGCATGCTGTCTAAATATTCAAATAATAAGAATAAATATTAAATGAATAGATGATATGTCTTATGCAATTCTACAATTAGTATAACAGGCAGAATGATTCACATTTCAGGACACATTGTCTTTACATTGTTAGGACTTCGCATGGCTGCAGTTGTGTGACCTCAAGTATGCAAGAATCCAGGAGAGCAGAAAGCAGGTAAGATGATTTTAATTTCATCAAAGTAAAAGATATAAACAGAAAGCAGTCTTGCATGGAGATGTTCCCAACATGGTTTTAACTTCGAGCACTAAGGAGTGCTCGAGTGAAACATAAATAGACCTATGTTGATTGACAGCAGCTGAGGACCGCTGCCAATCAACAGCGAGTGTGACAAAAACAGTGCTCAGCGGAGTAAACAGGAAGTACAACAAAATGAGAGCACTGAATAGGAAATAAAGTACAAAACACGAAAAACTATCAGAAATTAAGTGACAGGTTGTCACAGGACCTCCCCCTCAAGGAACAGATACCAGATGGTCCCTGGAAAAGAAAAAATGGAAAAAAAGTCCACAATGTAAAGGAGGGTGGAGGGAGGATTTGGTGGAGGGTCGCCAAACCTCGTGTCCCCGCAGCCAGCGAGGGAAAGTCAGGTGGCGACGGCCGGGAAGCAGCAGGCGTCATCGTCGGCGTGAAAACCGCAGGCTTCATCGGCGGCGTGAAAGCGGGAGATGAAGACGCCGGGCGAGGAGAAGCAAATGCCGGCCGAGGAGCAGCATATGCCGGCATTGGAGCAGGCGGCGACGATGACGACGACAATGATGATAGCGGTATCATGCGAAGTCCCACCGGTGATGAAGATGTCTCCGTGGGACACGATGATGGCGTGGATGACAGCGGCGTGGAAACAGCAGGCGTCATCGGTGGCGTGGATGATGACAGCGGCGTGTGCTCGGCTGCACCGCCGCGAGTAGTGGCAGGCGTCATCTGCGGCGTAGAAACAGCAGGTGTCATCAGCGGCGTGGATGATGACAGCGGCGTGTGCTCGGCTGCACCGCCGCGAGTAGTGGCAGGCGTCATCGGCGGCGTGGAAGCGACAAATAAAGATGCCGGGCGAGGAGCAGCAGATGCCGGCCGAGGAGTAGCAGATGCCGGCGGCGACGAAGCTTGGCGTCGTGCTGCTACTGGCGGCGTTGGAGCCGTGCGTAATGCCGGCGTTGGAACTCGGCGTGGAGCCGGCGTTGGAGCTCGGCGTGGAGCCGGCGTTGGAGCTCGGCGTGGAGCCGGCGTTGGAGCTGTGCGAAAGCCCGCCAGGCACGTAGACGTCTCCGTGGAAGGAGACGCTTGCGAAGATGACAGCGGTGTGTGCCTGGCTGCACCGCGGTGTATTGTAGGCCCCCCTCCAGTTGGCGGCTGCCAGACGCAGTCAACACTTGCGGGAAAACGTGCCTGCTCGTTGGAGTCCCCCAGTGCGAAAACCAGGGACGGGCGGGAGGGGGCCAAGAGGAGGGACGAAGACACGTCCCGCGCCGAGTCCCAGCAGGAGGACAAAAGCGACCTCACTGTGGGCTCCACTGGAGCTCTCGGCGAACCAAAAAAGAGAGCGGGAGCTGGCAAAAGGAGCAGCCGGGGAGCAGCCGCTGGAAGCTGCGTAGGAGCAGGGGGAAGCAGCTCAGCAGACGATAGGAAGGATGGCGGCGGCGGACTTGCCGGTCGGAGAGCCGAGTCGGCGACGGAGCCGCAGGAGCCGCGAGACGTAAAAGAGGAGGCGGGCGCGCCGGTCGGTGAGCCGTAGCCGGCAGCGTTGCTGAGAGGAAGGATGGCGCCGGAGGAAGCGCCGGTCGGTGAGCTGTAGCCGGTAGCGTTTCCGCGGGAGCCGCGAGGCATACAGGAAGTGGCGGACGTGCTGGTCGGAGAGCCGTAGCCAGCCGTCGAGCCGAGAGAAAAAATGGCGGCGGGGGACGCGCCGGTCGGAGAGCCGAAGCCGGTGGCGTTGCCGCGGGGAGAGGGCCCGCGTCTGTAGGCTGGGACCGCACAAACCTGGCCTTCAAGTCCACCAGGAATTGTGCGGTCCAGAACGTCGGCTGAGGATTGCCGACAGGGACTCTCGCGAGGTCACAATTTTCTGGCTCGAAGTTACTGTTAGGACTTCGCTTGGCTGCAGTTGTGTGACCTCAAGTATGCAAGAATCCAGGAGAGCAGAAAGCAGGTAAGATGATTTTAATTTCATCAAAGTAAAAGATATAAACAGAAAGCAGTCTTGCATGGAGATGTTCCCAACATGGTTTTAACTTCGAGCACTGAGGAGTGATCGAGTGAAACATAAATAGACCTATGTTGATTGACAGCAGCTGAGGACCGCTGCCAATCAACAGCGAGTGTGACAAAAACAGTGCTCAGCGGAGTAAACAGGAAGTACAACAAAATAAGAGCCCTGAACAGGAAATAAAGTACAAAACACGAAAAACTATCAGAAATTAAGTGACAGATTGTCACATACATATTAGATGAAAAGTTACTCCAGTACACAATTTCCACACATCGAGGCTACTTCTATTATTTCAATTAAGAGGCTCCAAGACAAAATAAACAGAAAGGATTATGCTTTAAAAATTACCATTTAGTCATACAATGTCCATGTGACTGATAAAATTACATTTGAAAGATTCCCCAAAAATCACTGAAGGAAAAATAAAACATTTAGAGGTTGATTATCTGAGATCAAATGTGCTTATATTTAGACCAGTTGATCTTACGTTTCTTTTCTTTTACTCCTATGTCCCACTCTCCCCTTGTGGAGGGGGTCCAGTCCGATGGCCATGGATGACGTACTGGCTGTCCAGAGTCGAGACCCAGGATGGACCGCTCCTCCAGAGTCGGGACCCAGGATGGACCACTTGCCTGTGTATCGGCTTGGAACATTCCTGCGCTGCTGATCTGCCTCCGCTTGGGATGGTTTCCTGCGGGCTCCGCTGTGGACGGGACTTTCGCTGCTGTGTTGGATCCGCTTTGGACTGGACTCTCGTGGCTATGTTGGATCCACTATGGATTGAACTTTCACAGTATCATGTTAGACCCGCTCGACATCCATTGCTTTCGTCCTCTCCAAGGTTCTCAAAGTCATCATTGTCACCGACGTCCCACTGGGTGTGAGTTTTCCTTGCCCTTATGTGGGCCTACCGAAGATGTCGTAGTGGTTTGTGTTGTGGTTTGTGCAGCCCTTTGAGACACTAGTGATTTAGGGCTATATAAGTAAACATTGATTGATTGATTGATTGATTGATTGATTGATTGATTGATTGATTATTTGGTATAGTTTCTTCATCCACAGTTCTGAGAATTTAACATCTAATATGTGAAGCTTGAAAAGAAACAACATATAAAACATACTTTGGATACATGAATTCACAATTATAGTAGTACGTTTGTAATAGTATTGTGTTGGCCAAAAGCTTTTGATAATACTTCAAGACACTTTATAGAGTAACTACAGTATAGGATTTGATTGAGTACTGTTATTGTTCGGTTGATCGCAGCTTTATTATTTACAATTTGAACATCATTTTTACAAAAGTGGTCAACACAAAAACCCCTTAATGTATTACATGAGGACCTGGACGTATGTATGTGGCTTTCCACTTAAACTTTCTCCAAAAGATAAATTCTGCAGCAATGCAGTCTCTTGCTACACAGAGGGCTTTAAACATTTAAAATTGCAGCCAAAGAGGGCAGCAAAACACTGCCTGTGAAGATGGACTTTTGTGTCGCACTGCAACTGCAGCAGAAATAAACCACTAATAGATTTACTGTGGTTTAGACTACTTTTTAGTTATTAAAGTGAGTTTGTATACCAGCCAGTCTCGTTCTTCTTGCTGCATTAGAGACTTTCCTGGGGTTCCAGGCCTGGTTTTCTCTCGGCTGCATTCAAGACATCCTTCAGCCCATTTTCTCCTTGCACTGAGGGAGTATCAGCAGCGCAGAGTCCACATTCTGGATCTGTCAAAAGGAGCTGCTTTATCAGAAAAAGCCAACAGATGAAAATTAAAATGTAGGCTACCATTATTTATGTCAATGTGAACTTCCTCACGCTGTAATTGTTCACATGCTTTGCCTATATGCATTGTGAAGTTCCTCAAGCTGTATGTGTCTACATGCTTACTGGTCAGAAATCACAATGATAAAAATAAAATAATGACTTGTATCGCAAGTGACAAACTGTACACAGGGTAAGTCAATGCAAAGTTGTTAATTTTGATTGTTATTTTGTCCAAAGAAAACTTTAACGTTGATGCTAACACCGGTGTTCTGTCAATATGCACTACCCATAAAAAAGCAAGGACACAGACACTCTGGTGCCTACTTCAAAGAGGAAGTGCACTTTTTTGGAAATCTTGCCTATCATTGACAACCATTATAAAAGACATGGCGACGAATGGATTTTTGTTTAATGCATTCTAAATATTAAATAAACGTAAAATTCCGCTTACAGCGGAGCCACTAAGTGGTTGTCTATTCCGCCCATAAAATCTAACAAATAACCATTCAAACAGCGCCAACAATACTCTATTTACATTTTGTGGTTTGAATATTAACCAAGTATTATTGATATTGTTATTACAAACGCTAACGCAGACAAACTATATATAGCAGCGACGTGATCACTGCTGTGTGTCCCTATGTTTAAATCATCGAGTGGTCTGCTGTTTCCTTGCTTCTCTGTTCCTTGCAAGTTTATTCGAGATCATAAACCATGCCTCTCACCTGGGAAGTAGATGGCTGAGTACGTACTCCATGTTGGTACACTTTGACAGTCATTTAGGACCCAAAAATGGAAAAAACTATGCAAAAAGATGTCTGATCCCCACCTTGTTTCTTGGCGAGTATTATGAGTTATTATTTACCTAAATGGGAATATTTAAATATTTCAGCAGTCGGCATCCTAATGACAGCTGACCTTATCCAGTAAGTGATGGTTTTTTTTATGTTTGTTGGGTCCCATGAAGTTTGTAGTAAGTAATAATCAGTGATGAAGAAAAAAAAAATTTGGATGCGTTTTTTAATTAATGCGCCGCGTATGCTTAAAATGATCAAAATACGTAAATATTAAATGTTATTATAAATGTACCCATTGCTACATTACATATATACTTACATCATGTACCGTATTTTCCGCGCTATAAGCCGCCCCGTGTTATAAGCCGCACCTTCAATGAATGGCATATTTAAAAACTTTGTTAACCTATAAGCCGCACTGTGTCATAAGCCGCGCCCACGCTGCGCTAAAGGGAACAGTCAGATAGGTCAGTCAAACTTTAATAATACAAACCAGTGTGCAAATGTGCAATCACAACATTAGTAACACTCAAAATATTACAGAGCAATAGCAACATCAATAACTCAACGTTGCTCGAACGTTAAAGTCACAGCACACAAAATAAACATTTAAAGCTCACCTTCAGAAGTTATTCCTCATCCATAAATCCCTCGAATTCTTCTTCTTCGGTGTCTGAATTAAAAAATTGGGCGAATACGGCATCCAAAATGGCGGGCTCCGTCTTGTCGAAGTCATCAGAGTCAGTGTCGCTGTTGTTGTCCGGCGGTTCCACGAATCCTGCCTTCCTGGCCGGATCTTTTTTTCAGCTATCTTGTTTTTACAATATGCGCGGAAAGTAGCCAGCTTTTCTTGAAAGTCTTTTGGCAGTTGCTGTGAAATAGTAGTCCGTGTGCGGATGGAGAGATTGCGTCTTTTCATGAACCGGAAACACAAAGAAGCACCACCTTTAAAATCATCCAAGTGAAGTTCGCTTGCTAGCGCTGTTGCCGTCATTGGAATAGTGATGTTACTGACACTTCTGCTTGCTGCTCTCTGCTCAACAACCCACTGTTCGAGTTTGTCCTCGAACTGTTGCCATCTTGCTTTGTTCCCTCGGAAACTCTGTGTTGTCTTCTTTATTTGGCGCAGGTCATCTTGTTGCTTCCTCCACCTAAGCACCATTGATTCATTTATGTTCAATTCTCTCGCTGCTGCTCTATTTCCGTGTTCTTTTGCGTGACTTATTGCCTTGAGTTTGAATTCTGCGTTGTACGCGTGTCTCTTAGTAGGAGCCATTTTGTGGTCCTCTTTACAGAAACACACAAATGAAATGAATCGGATTAGCCGCACGCTTCTTCTTCTACGGGGGCGGGTGCTTACCTTGGCGGTTGCATACCGTAGAAGAAGAAGCGCTTCCTCTTTCCAGGTGGGTGGCCGCTTACCTAGGCGGTTGCTTACCGTAGAAGAAGAAGCACTTCCTCTTCTACGGGGAAAAAAGATGGCGGCTGTTTACCGTAGTTGCGAAACCTAAACTCTATGAAAATAAATATTTATATTAATACATATATAAGGCGCACCGGGTTATAAGCCGCACTGTCACCTTTTGAGAACATTTGTGGTTTTTAGGTGCGGCTTATAGCGTGGAAAATACGGTACATACAACCTTAATGGAGGTGTTTGGATGTTTTTTAAGGGCTTTATAGGCACAATTGAGCGGCTCCCATAGGCTCCATTGTAAGCAGACTTTTGATTGCATTTATTTAATATTTCAAATGCATTAAAATAAGAAAAATTAACATCAGTCGTCATGTATTTCACAATAGTTGTGACTGATAAGTCTAAGTCGCGTCCAAATATAGACATGCTCACAGGGGTGACAACAACGGAAGGGAAGCGTGTCTTAAATGCAAGTAAAACTGTAGAGACAATATGTAACACGGAAACCAGAATTGAATTGAAAAAATACTGCTGAAAATAAGTTACGGTTACGCTTATGGTTTGGGTTAGAGTTAAGCCTGCATATAATCAGCCAAAAAGCAATACAATCAAAAAACAAAACAATAACAACTAGTCGCATTAGCCATCTTTTATCACGTTACGAATCAAGTGTCCACTCTCGTGTTGTCAGCGCCACTGTGGACATGATCACTGCCATTGCTGTCACCCCTGTGTTGACTTTAAATCCTTTTAAACTTTTTCCATAAGGAACAGGAGGACTCAGCAAAATTTAATCATGACAGTAAAAATTATTCAGATTATATTTCGTCAACAGAGTCAGTTTTTATACCTGTGAAGAATTTCAGAATGCAAAGTTTTTAAGGCTCTTCGTCTGCTGTTGGAATAGCGCTTGATCTACTCTAATCTGTGTTGGAGATGGAGTGAGGTGGCCCAGCCTCATTTCATAAGCAGGTTTCCCCAAAAAAACAAACCAATTATTAATTTAGATCATTAATTATTAATATGATCACTGTCCGATTTCTCAGAAAATGAGACTAATTAATTTTTGTGCTTAGCCATTATTAAAAGTATACAGACAAAATGCTTCCTTCTACAATACTGTATGTTGTTTGTACCTCACAGCTAGCTTGGCTAATTCGAATAGCCTACAAAATGTTGCGTGTGAAACATAATACAGATGTTTTTATTCCAACTTACCAGTGTGAAACGGCCGAGAACACACTGACATGTACCAGGTGATGGCAATAAAAGTAATGTTTGTTCATAACACCGCTGCCACCCAGGCGATCTCCTCAATGATTGGTCAAAAGACACTCACATGACTACAGGGCGCCATGACTGCTATTAACTTTGAGCTGACGTTATGTGATTGCGGCACTTCCTTTTTATTTTTTCAACGTGTAAAAATTTGTGTATAATGGGAAACTTTCACATTGCTTTCCCGACAGCCTGGAAAGAAGACAAGTATGGGAATAGTGAAAGTTTGCAAACAACACTGGAGAGCCACTGATTACAGCTTTTTGTGCCGGGTAAACACACGACAAAACGTCAGGAAAGAACGCACAAAAGCTACTACAAATAATAACAGAATAAATAAACAGATTTCAGAAATGTTTTGATAAAATCAGACTATCTTTGAATCTGCGTACCACTAAAATAAAGCATGCCTGTATCAAAGTGCTGACATGCAGAGGTCACATGACACCCCATGCCGCAAACACACTACTTGACTATTCTGTATTTGTTTTCGGAAAGCACATCCCGGTTCTATTTTTCACTGCACCACACTGAAATGCCTTGGGTCAAGCCTCAAGACTGCATCTTTTAAACAGCTTTAGTTTGTCAACATTTAACAATGAATTAATCTCTTTAGACTTGCTAAATAAAGTTGGTCTTTAGTCTTACAAAATATGCTTAATTAATGACAATGATTTTATTGAGCGGCAGCAAGGTGACACAGGGGTTAGTGCATGTGTCTTTCTGTATGGAGTTTGCATGTTCTCCCCGTGACTGCGTGGGTTCCCTACGGGTACTCCGGCTTCCTTACACCTCCAAAAAAATGCACCTGGAGATAAGTTGATTGGCAACACTAAATTGGCCCTAGTGTGTGAATGTGAGTGTGAATGTTGTCTGTCTATCTGTGTTGGCCCTGCGATGAGGTGGTTACTTGTCCAGGGTGTACCCCGCCTTCCGCCCGAATGCAGCTGAGATAGGCACCAGCACCCCCCGTGACCATGAAATGGACAAGTGGTAGAAAATGGATGGATGGGTAGATTGTATTGAGCTTCTATAGCAGTGGTCTCCAACCTTTTTGTAGCTGCGGACCGGTCAACGCTTGAAAATTTGTCCCACGGACCGTGTGTCGGGGGGATTTCTTTTTTTTTTTTCATAAAGAAATACAACCATGTGTGCTTACCGACTGTATCCCTGCAGACTGTATTGATCTATATTGATATATAATGTAGATATTGAAGGTAGAAAAGCGCTATACAAGTACAACCCATTTATTTATTTATTTATATTGTGTTTTTTATGTTGACATTTTTTTTTTATTTCTTGTGCGGCCCGGTACCAGTGGTTATTTACCACTGTCTATAGGATGTATTGGTGTGAGCAGTTGGCACTCAACTAATCAAATTTCCACTAGATGGAGCGCTTGTACCAGCAGAAAACAAAACAAAAACATTTTCTTCAAGCATCTGCCTGGCTTTAATGAATTAAATGGCAGTTTACAAGCACCATTGCAGAAAAAAAAATAATCCCTGTTAAAATCCTTTGTGGTTTGACAATACTACAATAGCATGAACCTGTGACCTCAATCACACATTCTAAAGACCCTTGGGAAACATTGAAGTGTTTTATTCCTCTTTGCACGCAGGCCTGCTGACAGAAAATGAATTACCGTATGCTTGGCTTTTAACAGTAAACATAATTATGCAAATTAGAGGGATGTAAAAAAATGTATATATGTTTTTACAAAGGGCATAATCTGTTGAATGCAGAAGCTTGAAAGAGCTGTCTTCTATTCACTGGAGCAAAAACAACAACAAAAAATAGAAAATACTACAGTATGTGCCTGAGTGCGTAATAATTACTTTGCTTGGGTTGACTCAGTTGTGATGTGCAATTATACATATATCCTTTGTACGCAGGCAGGATTGTGTGCAGCTAGTTCACTGACTATAGCCACTAAACTGAAGTATTTGTGCTGGGCAGCATTTATTTATGTTAATGTGTAACAGACGATGCTAATGCCTGCTGATGGATGACTTTTACTCAGGCTGTCATTTGCAAATATAAACACCCACGAGCTGTTGAAAGGGATGTGTTGAAAAATAGCCTAATTATGAGTTATCGTGGTAGTGATGAATGTGTCGCCCATGCACTTCTCCCTTGAAAAAAAGGAGGGCAGATATGACACTTGTGAGATGTGATGAGGCCTGTCTTAAAATGACTCTGTTGACAAAAACATGTTGCATCCGTTGCGTGCCTCGTGAGAACCATGCTGATTATGTATTCATATATTAATGAATACAGTTATGTTGAGATATCCACATGATTAATTACATCTGGAGTACTTTAATTATCCCGCCACACGCCACATCCCCCTAAATCTTTGTTTGCCAATTATTTCCGTTTCCTGTTTGTTGTTGCAGAAATATGAATACCACCCCAGACCACAGATGGTATGATGCTTTGCAGGGAGTCAGATATTCCTGGAGGGAGGCGTCATTACTATCAAAGCATCCCATGTTTCTGAATCCTGAGTTATTAGTTGGCCTGTGTGTCTTTTTCAAGCATCCTCTGCTATCTCTGAAAAATATTTACTGGCCAAGATAGTGGGTCTGATGCTGCAGTGCGGCGTTCATTTGCACAGGCTATATGTGTCTGCTAGGAACTGATACTCTTGGATTGATCATCGTTCTTGCTGCTGCTGCTGCTTCTGCTGCAGAGGGTCGTTAAAAGCAAACAAAGTAACAATTGGCTAGTGGTGACTGAGGACAATATGGGCAGCTGCCGCTTTTGGCAGTCTTTTAGTTCACAGGCCGATTGACTCGGTCAGACACCCAATGGTATTTTTCGGATGGTGCAAAACTGCGCTCTCTTACTCTCTGATTTACATTTTGACTTGTTTTCTTCTAAACCACAAATGACATGGGCGCTTCATGACTTTTTTTATACAACTTTTTCGGTAGGTTTAGCAATTAGATGAACAGATTATGGGGTTCACTTTTCACAAAATCATTAAAGGGGAACATTATCACAATTTCAAAAGGGCTAAAAACAATAAAAATCAGTACCCAGTGGCTTGTTGTATTTTTTGAAGTTTTTTTCAACATTTTACCGGTCCCGGAATATCCCTAAAAAAAGCTTTAAAGTGCCTTTTTTTCGCTCTCTGCGAAGACACTGTTCATTTTCCTGTGACATCATACAGTGCTGCCAATACAAAAAAACAATGGCGAATACCACAGCAAGATATAGCGACATTAGCTCGGATTCAGACTCGGATTTCAGCGGTTTAAGCGATTCAACAGATTACGCATGTATTGAAACGGATGGTTGGAGAATGAAAGTATTAAAGAAGAAACTGAAGCTATTGAGCGAACAGCTATTGACGCTATTCATAGCCATAGCATGGCCGAATAGCTGCGTTCGCATCGCCGGTAAAATGTGCGGACCAAACGATCAGGACTTTCGCATCTTGTGACACTGGAGCAACTTAAATCCTTTGATTGGTAAGTGTTTTTTTCGCATTAAATGTGGGTGGAAGGAAAAGTAATATAGTTGCAAATGTATCTGCAGGTTATCCATACATCTCTGTGCCAAGTCTGCTTTAGCACCGCCGGTAAATAGCATGTTAGCATCGATTAGCGTAGCATGTTAGCATCGATTAGCTGGCAGTCACGCCACAACCAAATATGTCTGATTAGCACATAAGTCAACAACATCAACAAAACTCAACTTTGTGATTTTGTTGACTTTATCGTTGCAAATGCATCTGCAGGTTATCCATACATCTCTGTGCCATGTCTGTCATCGCCGGTAAAATGTGGAGACACTCCAGCACATTCAATGGGGTCTGGCGGCAAACACTTTCGCATCTTCGGGGCAGTGGTGCAACTTGAATCCCTCCCTGTTAGTGTTGTTACACCCTCCGACAACACACCGACGAGGCATGATGTCTCCAAGGTTCCAAAAAATAGTCGAAAAAACGGAAAATAACAGAGCTGAGACCCAGTGTTTGCAATGTGTTGAAAATGAAAATGGCGGCTCTATTACCTCGGTGACACAGAGCGATAAACAGAAAGGCGGTTCACTCGCCAAAATTCACCGATTTAGAGTTCGGAAATCGGTTAAAAAAATATATGGTCTTTTTCCTGCATCATCAAGGTATATATTGACACTTACATAGGTCTGGTGATAATGTTCCCCTTTCACTAAAGACAATCTTTTAAAAGAATGGCAATCACATTAGGACATAAGTGCAACATGAAGACACTTATATACTACACAGAACACAGTAGGAGCGGGAAGAACTGTAAGGGTGAGAACAAAAGAGGAAGGAATCATATCACGTATTCGATTAGGACATACCCGACTGAATAATACATTGCACTTTATAAGTAAACACCCGACAGAATTATGTGACAGCTGCAACGAGGTACAGTCAGTGGAACATGCAATCATTCATTGAGGGGAATACTGTAAAAAGGAGAACATTAAGAGAAGAAGTTAGAAGACATGGATAGAAGAAGGTTACTCTTAAGGGGTACTAAGGAAAGTGTAAAAATGTATGTCGAGGCATGATCAGACCTCAACCTTTAAGTTTCATGTCAGTTAGGAAGAAGGACTGATCATCGAAAGTGCAGTATTGACAGTTTGATTAGTATGGCATGGGACAGATTTTGCGGCCAGGCTCTGGCTTCTTCGAATGACTTTGAACAGATACTGACCCATCGGGAACTTCAGGGTGTCATCAACATATTTTCTACCAATTAGGATCAAGATCTGAACTTGTGGAGCCAAGTTAGTGGCAAACCATCAGATTAAAAGTGTGGCGCCATGCCATGCCTACAACCTATGTATTAGATAATATTTATTCATCATCGGCCATCGGCTAAATATATGTGTCTGATTATACAGTATATAGTCCACCCATCCTTTCATTTTCTACCGCTTATTCCCTTTGGGGTCGCTGGTGCCTATCTCAGCTACAATCGGGCGGAAGGCAGAGGACACCCTGGACATGATTGTGGAGAGACGGAGCCGACGAACTGACAGCGGGCTAGGAAATATGGCTGTCCTACCCAGGATGGAGGCCAGGAGGCGGAGCATGCGGCAGAGAGGAGAGGGGTGGCGCACCCGGAGCTATGCTGCAGCCAGCCCAGTCAGGTGCGTAAACTACACACCTGTTCTCAATCCCATCATCTTCTGCTGCAGCATATAAGGGGCGAAGGAGGAACACTCGTGGAAGAAGTAGTAGGAGACAACCAGACGAGCGAGAACCACGGAGAGCCACGGAGCGACCGAGACCAGCACAGGAATGACGCGGCGACTGAAAAGGAGCCCGGCGCGAGCAGCGGAGGTGGAGTTGAAAGAGCGACCGACCAACACTGCGAACGACTTATTGAAAAATAAAGAGTCAAACCTGTGCGAAGCGATGTCCTCCGTCAATGGTCCATGCAACCCACACGATGGCGGCGAGAGTCCGTTTACAATGATTATTTGCAAAACAAAAAAAAAGTTTCTCAGTTCGAACATTAAATATCTTGTCCCTGCAGTGTATTCAATTAAATAAAAGTTGAAAAAGGATTTGCAAATCATTGTATTCAGTTTTTATTTACAAATTAGACAAAGTGCCAACTTCACAGAATTTGGGTTTTAATTATTGTGGTGAGCCCCTAAAGTGGGGCACAGTGCAACGTGTGTGTGTGGAGGGAGGGGGCGGGGGGGGGGGATCCGGGATAACATGTTTTAATCAGTAATATGCTTTAAACCCCACTTTCAACATGCTCATTATAGCCATTTATCTTGACTCCCTTAATTTGATCCAAAATACTATACAAATTGTTTTATTATTTTGTCCGATAAAGTGTCTTATATACGGTGCTCCTTGAACCTATTATTCTTTATTGAGGTTACTGTACTTGAAATTTTAGCAAAAAATGGTTAAAGTCGGTCATAAATGTTTATTGTAAATAAAGATTTTTGTTTTTATTTCAGGCAAATTGATGCCTTTTCAATCTCTCCCACGATCGTATTACAGACCAAAAAACATGTTGATAAAGTTATTTGTTTTAAACTGATCTATATTTGTTTCTTTTCTCGTTGTCTTCAATGTTAATAAGGATAAAATGTTATGCAGCAGTGTACTTATATATATATATATATATATATATATATATATATATATATATATATATATATATATATATATATATATATATAAAATTGTATAACAATTTTATAGACAAAATAATTGGGAGGCACTGACTTAGTGCAACTGGCTGAAGACCCGTATCATATCTCTACCTCCACCAAGCTTCACAATTGTTTAAATCCTCTAAGGCTAGAAATCCTCGCCGTGACCTCTTCAAAGACCTTTAGTCATCGTAGTCAAAGAGCTCAATTTTTGTCAGGCAATACATGACATCATAATGGATTCTCCAGTCATAGCTGACTGTAAGAATGCCTACATTAGAACAAGGAGGCCAAGTGAGCTCTATTTTAGGGTGTGTAAAAATGTGAGTGCAAAGCTGAAGCTCCCATGAGCAACGTGGGCAGCAATGTCCTCCGAGAAGGGCCAGAGGCTTCATTTTATTGTTGCTTCCCTGCCCTCTCGCCACTGCTGTGCTCCACTTGTCATCCTCAGTTAGCTCAACAGAGCAATGACTATGCCACAGTACATTTTTCATGAGGGGGTGGGAGTGAAAAATCTGCTTCTTATAATGCTTTTAATATGGTTTCCTCACACACTCCTCACCCCGTCTCCAGCCGAGCCGCCTCCAGGCTAGCATGATGCTGCATGAGCATGTTAAATGGTAACATTCCCTGAGGGAGAGTCAGCATAATGCAATGTCACTTTCAGTGATGAATATGTTGACTACAGCAGATACACAGGCAGCTCTAAATCATGAGGAAATTAGATGCAAAGGAGACATGGAGTAAAGAATTATAGCCAATTGAGGTCTCATGTTAACAGACGACTAAAGAAGAATGAACCGGTATACTTGTGTCTTGGGATTAATAGTAAATTGATTTGCGAATACAATACAACTCTCATTACAGTTATTGGCTTTTAAAGAGGTTCGGTTTTACGCTTAGCCATCAATCAGTAGTAACACACTGATTGTCATTGCGCAGACATTCCATATTTGCATTCATAGAGCACGTTCATATGCATGAAAGAGTCATCTTACAGTTTCTCCAGAAAAGGCAAAAACAAATCATTTTAATCAGCAAGATCTCACAGATAGGAAATATGTCAACAACGCCATAAATCAACATTTAATTGTCCCTACTTTCAATGTGGCACAGCACAACAGATTTTCTTGCACTTGGACACGTTGTTCCATAATAACTTTTATAACAAGATTTTAAGCAAATCCAACTTGCCTTATCGTTCACACTTTAAGCATGATGCATAAAAAATATAATCCAAAAAAACAAACGAGTCGCTCAAAAGTGGATCCCACAAAACACTAATAATATATTTAATCACAATAATTTCAGCATGCCAGCCTTGAGTTTTTCATTATTAGCCGTTATTCCTTTTCATTAGTGTATGGCAACTTTTTCAGCTTTCATCACAATGAGAGCTACTTTGACACAAATGACACACCATTTGAGCTCTATTCAAGTGGTCTTTTTTTTTTTTTTGTGGTGATTTGTGATTAAATTGAGACATAATTTCTGAATTGAACGGTTATTAAAAAAAGATATAGAGTTGAAGGCAAAATTCAAGATTCAAGAGTCTTTGCCAATTTGCGAACATAACATTTTCAATCAGGCTCTCCAAAAAAGGAACCTTCAAAATGTATTATTATATGACCTTTTGGTGAACTACCCAAAACTAAGTGATAAACTACTGGTACATGCTGTATGGTAATTTAGGAATTCAACAGATAAATTGTGGTGTTATAATTGAGGTAATGTAAATTAACATACGTTGTGCTAGCAAAACAAAATACGGTATCGAATAAAAAAAAACAAAAAAAACTGCTGAAATACTTGATCACTCATTGTATGGCAAGTCACTATGTTGCTGAAAATCAAGGCAGGTCTGAAGGAACTGGACCATTCATGCAGCCTCCTGAAAAGGACAAACGATGATTGATGACAGGGTCAATGAATGCTGCCACAATTTCATTTGAAACCAGAGCTGTATTTACTCTTGCAACCAGGCATGGAAACTCGTCATCCTCTTCTGTCGCGCTTCTGGCCACTTTGATCCATGCTTTCTAATATTAAGTGGGGCAGTGTGTTTTAGTTAGGTACTCTCATATAGGTGTTTTGATCATTATTGGTTTTATCCATCAACAATAAATAGATCTAACATAAACAAGTTAGTTCAACTATTGGTGATCAAAGACATTTTGTGTGCTTTCCAAAAAAAAAGTATTTATTCACACAGCAAAGGGGGCAATTAACAGAAAACAATAGAACTGGAGGGAAACAGCCAGTGTAACAAAACATTGTCTAAAAGCAAACAAAGTAGCGAAGTAACAACTACTCATAGGCAGATGAGAGACAGAGCAAAAAGAGAAAAAGTACAAAGTAGTAAATCAAATAATACCAACTAGTAGTCTAACAAAAAATAGATATTGAGAGCCAGTGTTGTCATCTGCTGTGCATGGAACGACATGAGGGATAGAACTCGTAACAGTAGGTGAGTAAGATCAGAATAAGTAGGTGGTAGTGATTGCAATCAAGTGTGCCTCCGCCCACCTCCGGTGTTGAGATAGAAAAGAGAGCCAGAAAGAGCAGGAAGGCAGAACAAAATAACAATTTCAGTTAATAGATTTTAGAAAGTCAGTAAAACAAAGAGCTGAGTTGTAAACAGTAATTTTATCCGATATATCAGTCAGTCAGGTTTGCAAGATGTTGCAATTGTGCCAGTTCTCACAAATTTTGACCAATCACATTTTTGCTCAATTGAAAACATCACACAAACCAATCAAATTCAAAACCTGCTCAGTGGCCTTGTGGTTAGAGTGTCCGCCCTGAAACTGCAAGGTTGTGAGTTAAAATCGCGGCAGAGTCATACCAAAGACTATACAAACTATCCTGCTTGGCACTCAGCATCAAGGGTTGGAATTGGGGGTAAATCACCCAATAAGTCCCAAGCGCGGCCCCCGCTGCTGCTCACTGCTCCCCTCACCTGCCAGTGGATGAACATGGGGATGGGTCAAATGCAGAGTATAATTTCACCACACCTTTGTTTGTGACTATCGTTGGGACTTGACAGAGATGCGAATATCTGACAATAATGTCTGATTGTCACTTATTTACTAACATACTGTATACAACAAAGATAGATCACTCAGTTTCTCAATGTCCTCAACAAAAGTATATAACAAGGATAAATCACTCAGTTCCTCAATGTTTTCAACACAAGCTGGGGTAAATCACAAAGTGTTGGAACATAAGCAAAGGTTAATGGTTGAGAAAAGGCTTTTAACTATAAAACATAGAAAGGAATTGTCTGCAACTTGTGGACGGCAGGGCAGACAATACGGGAGCCTTTTGCTAATGTTAGTTTTGCCAACCTATTTGTGTGAATTTGTTTGTTTAAAATGTATCCCCATTAGTTGCTACACATTAACCACTAATCTTTCTACGGTCAAACACACAAGACATTACAAAATTTCAATACAATCTCAACTGTACATAGAAAAGACACTCAATAACAAATAATATGTGTATGAAATGCTATACATAGACAACTACAATTAGTTTGAGAGTAGGAAAAAAAATATTACGACACAAAAACTCAAGACTTGCAGGGGTTTGGGGTGTTGCACCGATGAAGGTGTGATATGTGGGGTCTGGAGTACGCGTGTATTTTCCGTGGATGTATTTTGCGTGTGTGTGTGTGTGTGTGTGTGTGTGTGTGTGTGTGTGTGTCTATGTGTGTGTGTGTGTGTGTAAACATAAAGGGTCACTTTGTTCCTCGACCTCCGCGCTCGCAAAGTAGTATTGCAAAAACACAGCCAGTCGGTCCAACCAAAGTCAACAACACAAGGTGTGTGTCCATGAAAAACGGGGGAAGGAATTTGAAGCCTCTTTGCTGTGCTGACCACTGGGAGAGTCTCATGGCAACACCCTTCCTTACCTGGTCACTCCAGCAAGGAATGCAATCCAAATTAGAATGTTTGGGTTTGAGCGAGCGAAAACAAACTAAACTTTTGACTCGAATTGTCCATTTCTGGTCCTCAAATTGATCATACTTTGCCTCGCAGAAAGGATAGTTTCTCCAAGATATCAGGTTTGCGATTTAGTTCAAATCGTAAAGGTCTGAGTACCCGTAGCTCTGCCCATACCATGGCTTTGACCTGTTTGACCTGCAGCTCTCAGGAAGGTGCCACAGGGTCATCAGGTGTAAGACAAACAGACTCAAGAACATTTTTCTCCCTAAAGCTATAACCACGGTGATCTCTCAAAGGCACTGATTTTATAGTTTAGCACCTCTCTGTGTGCAAGTTTTACTTTCCACCCACAGTCTGAATGCTTCTGTATGTATGTATATAGTATATTATTTAAACAACACATTCAGAACATTCGTTCTCAGGACTGGACTCTGCACCTTACACCCTTTTGCACTATTTGTCTTTTCTTCCCTTCCTATGTTTTGCATATTTGTAAACTGTCGCACTGATACTGGAGTTGCTTTAAATCTCATTATTTTGCTGTACAGACTTATCTTCAAGCCACATTTTGGCTGCCTTTAATAAAGATTTTTTTGGAGAGGCAGAGTTATTAGATACAAGTAAAGCCCTCCTTACCACGTCCCCTCACACTGACTAGCCCCGGCAGATTTGTTTACTACAGTATGTAGTTGTTTTTTTGTTTCATTTTGCTTAGACTGTATGGTATTTGAATACCGGTGATTTTAGGGTAACAAATGTAAAAGTTATGTTATACTTTTCTAGCAGATATATTTCTCACATTTAACTTATTATCATCACATTTAAGTTTGATTTCTAAATCCAAACCATGCATCCATCCATCCATTTTCTTCTGCTTATCCGAGGTTGGGTCGCGGGGGAAGCACCAAAGCAAAGAAGCCCAGACTTCGCTCTTCCCAGCCATTTCGTCCAGCTCCTCCCGTGTGATACTTAGGCGTTCCCAAGCCAACCGGGAGACATAGTCTTCCTGTTACGGTTTGTACAGGGGAAGAAGACAGCACAGACAACAGGGACGTCGTTTAACTATTTATACATTTATCTACAATAATATGAAGTGTGAACTAACTCAAAAATGTGTATGCTGTGCGACTATGTATGGGAATTAAATGTTGAGTGTTACCAGTAGTGTTGAGCGAGAGGCGGAAGTCCAAAGAGGGGCAAGGCTGGCTCAGAGGTCCGTGTCCAGACGAGAGGTGAGGATCCGAATGGGGCAGCCAGAGAACAGAGGGGAACACAGGGAGACGAGACACACTGCTTGTAACGCGGTAATGGAGGTATGCTGCTGGAAGACAACAAGGGAGACACGAGACCAATCAACATGGAGGGGGAGAGACACAGAGTGAGAGTATGCATATACATAGTTTGTAGGATCTCAGCTAACTGTACAGGAACAGGTAACAACGTTCTGGCACAGAATAGCAGGCTGCTCTAGCTTAAGAAGGCAGGTCCTCTCATCAGCAACAGGTGCGTTGCTTGCTGAAGATTTAATGCAGCTGCTTGCTTTAGCTGAAGTGGCATGCTCTTGGAGGTGCACCCAGTACCATGCGGCCGGCCAGCCAGAGGTCGGGGGGCGACGATGCTGGAGATGAAGAGGAGGATGTCGTCAGAGTCCGAGACGAGGAGGACGATGTTGTCGGAGCCAGAAACGAGGAGGACGATGTCGTCGGAGCCAGAAACGAGGAGGACGATGTCGTCGGACTCAGAGATGGGGAGGACGATGTCGTCGGAGCCAGACACGAGGCAGCAGGCTGGAGAGCTGGCCAAAGTGCTGAAGCATGGGCTGGCCATGGAGCTGAAGCGGGCTCTGGCCATAGTGTTGAAGCAGTCGCTGGCCGAGGTGCTGACCGCTCTGCTTTGTACTCGCATTCCCACAGCTGGGTGTCCGCCGTGAGCTTTAGGAAGATAGCTTGCTTGTCCTTGTTGGACAGAAACAAGGACATCATAACGGCAACAAGTCTGCCTTCAACTGCTGGAACATCCTTTTCAACAGTTCGGCAAGATACGATTTGTCAGATTGGAGCAATTCACGGCGTTTAGGACGCATGATGACAGGTAGGGAGGCATGGAAGTCGGGGCCAATAGAGAGGCGGCAAAGTCCGTGTCCAGGCAGGAGGTCGAGATCCAAATGGGGCAGCCAGAAAACCAGGGGGGATCACAGGGAGTTTTGACACACAGCTCGTAACGTGGGCATTCGAAAACCGCCAACAATACTCCATTTACATTTTGTGATTGGAATAATAACCAAGTATTAGTGATATTGTTACTATAAGCGCTAACACAGAGATACTATTTATAGCGGCGCCGGGATCACTACCGTGGGTGCCTATGCTTACATCCTCGAGTGGTCTGCTGTTTCCTCGCTTTCTCACTCCCTGTAAGTTTATTCTAGATCATATATCATGCATCTCACCTGGACATGTTACACTCTGACAGCCATTTAGGACCCAAAACTGGAGAGGACGACACAAAAAGACACTGTTCCCCCCTTGGCTGTTACTTCATGATTGTGACACATAATGAACAACACGATCACTTTCAAGCTAAGTTGCTGCAACAGCCAGTTCACACGCTCGCTTTGCATCGGTTATAAAGAATATGTGTTAAAGATGGCGCTATAGCACAAACAATAACACACCTTTTAAGAGTCTCTGATTGTGTTTTATACAAATCATTTGTTGACAACAAAACGTTATGGCCGTTTGCAAAGAAAAATCCATTAATTAAGGCGTGGGAAAATCGTAGAAAAAAACTAATGGCTCACACTTTACAATTTTCTGTAATAGCAACTTATTTTTCGCATTTCACTTTACGGCACAAAAAGACAAATCAACTAGAAACAATCGGTGCATAAAAATGTGATGATGTCATCCAACAGTGCTCATGTTTGCTCGCTTCGTGTCTGTTTTAGTGTGACTGTAACTAAATCAAAGCGTCAATAGTTAGTATTTTTGATGAAATCAATGAGCGCGTGGTGCCTTCGCCGGATGGGCGCTTCAAGAGACGCTGTCTTGATAAATCTGAGTAGTCGGTGAGCAAGATAGGTCGTCGCACTGCGGTCGGAAAAATCCTGTCTGTTGCCTGTCTATATAATTTACAGGATACGTGTGTAGACACTACTCTCCCGTGTAAAAAAGGGAATCGTGTGTTTTTCTTGTGATGCAGCTGTTAATGTAATGATGTCATAATGCAGCAGACAATGTAAACCCCACACCCTGTCCAGAGATCACCCAAAAAAGGTGTTTGTTTGCATGAAACTAATTCATTACAGTGATATAATAAGCATTCCGCTGAAAAAACGGATCTGTTTTTTACAATTTTTTAGGGCCAGGCCGTCACCACGCGGGTCCGAAGCAAAGACTGGTGGTAGAGAGTTGTTTTGAAGGAATTTTCGGACAAAGAATGGAAACAAAACTTTCGAATGTCTCGAAATTCATTTAATAAACTCTACGGATTGATTAAAGGAGTTTTAAGACCGTTTGTGCTCCGATTCCGCTTGAGAAGAGGGTTGCTATTGCTCAAAATGTTCAGTTCTTTTAATTTGTGAAGCAATTATACAATCTCCCCTTCATTCCAAACATGGGTGTTCCTAGATGCTTCCGACGCCATGTTAGAGTTGTTGCACTTTGTTTTTATTCAAGGGGATCCGCTCGGTTATATCCCCTGCATTTAGACTGGTGCATGGATGATACGAAGGGGGCCCTTGGGCAGCACACACCCTTTCGAGAGAACTGTTATTCAATCTCATCATCTAAGAGTGTCTGAATTTTTAAAAGCTAAACATGATCATATTAGGTTAGGGGTGTTAAACTTGTTTTAAATGAGGGCCACATTGCAGTTTTGTCTGCCCTTTGAGTATGAGGAGTCAGCTCATGATATAGCATTTGATTTTTTGCTTCTTTTTTTTACATTCCCTCAAAAAACAATATAGATTTTTGTGTAAAAAAACTTGCTCAGTTGCCAGAATTTTATCTTAAAAGTTGCAGTGTTTTTTTTTTTAACGGATTATCACTGTAAAAGGAATGGAAAAACAGTACCACTTTTTTACAGTAAAATCTGGAGTTGTTGATTTTATAGTGTATTAATGTTAACCCAAACAGTACCAAAGTTGTTGTTTTTTTGTAAAAAATAAACTGGCAGTTCAGTTGTCAGAATTTTACCATAAAGTCTATTGTCATTTTTACAGTGCAAAATGTGATAAAATTAATTTGAAATCATAAGTCAAGCTTATATTTAAGTAATTATTTTTCTTTAAAAAAAATATGCTAACATTTGGTTGCATTATTAGATATTACATTTTAAAATATATGTATATAAAGATAAGCATGCAGTTCATGTATTTTTTGAATGTCAAAATGAAAAGAACAATATTTAGTAAGAAAATATTCTTTATTGAAAGCATATTTTTACCATTTTGCGGACCATTTAAAATTATGCGATGAGCCATATCTGGACCCCGGACCTTGAGTTCGACACATGTGTATTAGGTGTTTCCGTGGGTTTTGAATGTATTTTTCGAGCCTAATTATTTGACAAACAAACTAATTTACTGCATTTAAACATAGTCACTGCCATAAAAGATCAGCTTATCCCTCTCTTCTGTCACTTAACTGCCACCAAACTGCACAAACTGTTTATTTTTTTTTTAAGAGCAAAATACATCTCCCTTCTTTTGAACCTTAAACACAGAGGAGAAACCCTCAGGGTTGACACACACAGTCCAAAGCTATACTTTGTCTCCAGCCTGGTATTTCAAGTTGTTTGGGAACAAAATGGGGGAAACAAATTCAGCGCAGTTGTTTTCATTTAGAAAGTTTTTATGCACATAATACCCCAAGAGAATGTGCTCTTACAGTATGGATCAAGACATGAAATTACCATAGATGGGAAAATAAAACAACAAAAAACATGAACCTTTTTCTGTGGATGCAAACACCTGATATTCCTGGCCGGTTGAGACAAAAGCAACCTCTTTCGTGAAAGCCTCACAATCTACAATGCGATCCCCAGTCTTGACAGCAGCGTATGCAGATGTGTGCAGCTCAGCAATGCTCTCCCGAATTAAACTCCCCTCCCCTTAAAGTCTTCAGCAAGCAGGTCACATTGGCTCTGTAAACTGTCTGTTTTGCATTAGATGCTGCCTCTGGAAGCCTTGTCACTCACCTTCCATAACAAGCTGTGATAGATTGGATGGCTGCTGGGAACTTGCCCTTGCCTATTCAACCTATGTGTATTATCTGAAGAAAAGAAAGGAACCTTTACAAGAAAAAACATGTCATGCCTGTAATGGTGCTCTTGCTGAGCTCCAGCTACTAGCTGCTATGTCCACCACAAATATATAAATGAAAGGACAATTCAACTGTGTCCACCCCAGAAGAAAAGATGTAAAAACTAAAATGTGAAGCTCTGGGCGATGGCTGGGAAGCAGTGCTGCACTAATAAGACTAAATCTATAAAAGGCAATTTAAGGCTTGAGACTTGTGAGAATCAATGTGCTCAATGGTGAAACAATTCACACAGATTGATCAAGGAGCGTCCCGGTCAAATGGGAGCATCACGTATGTCTGCATAAAAGTGTCAGGGGGATTCAAAGTTGGATTGAAAGGATTTAAGGAGACAGGCTTAAAAATAAATCCAGAAGGTGCAAATGGAATCTTAAAAAGTATTTTCACATGTGGCTGCTGTGCAGAGAGAATTTAAAGTTCTTCATATTATCAGTGCAATTTGAATGAAAAAAAAAAGTAAGCACGAGAAGAGCACCTCTCATTCCAGAAACCCTCTAATAACACTCCTAAAAATCCGATCCTCAGCAGCAGGTTTAAAAGCCCAGACAGATTAGAAGGTTTTGTTTATTTTAATTGATTCTCGTCAAAAATCAATTTCCCTCTTTCCAATTGAAATGAATGCAGCACATCTGCCATTAAAAATGTACAACCTTCAGTTGGTTTTGTAATCTATCTTTCTGGGGATTCATGTTTTAAGAAGAAAAAAACCAACATAATCTTTAACCAAATTCACAGTTTTCTGATGTTTGTATGCATGCATAAGTACATTTCCAAAGATAAACAATGAAGCAAATACAGTGTGACTCTAATTTATGCCCTACAGGCTCACTAAGCAGCTTTATTTAAAATCACTGTTTCATGAATATCTTCTTCCATTGCCGAACGTGAGCGCCAGAGCGGGCTGGTGATCAGAAGTAAATCCTTGGAAAAATTTACTTCAAAAGCGTTTTCAGTACACTTTTAAATTTACAACGGGAATTCATTATTTAGATATTTTAAATAATATACATTTACAGCAAAAACATTAATTTCAAGTCTCCAAGGAGGTTTGGAAATATCAATATTAAAAATCTAATTATATGACAAAAGGGCTTCACGGTGGAAGAGGGGTTAGTGCGTCTGCCTCACAACACGAAGGTCCTGGGTTCAATCCCGGGCTCGGGATTTTCCTGTGTGGAGTTTGCATGTCCTCCCTGTGAATATGTGGGTTCCCTCCGGGTACTCCGGCTTCCTCCCACTTCTTTGGAAGTGGGAGGAATAGGTTGATTAGCAACACTAAATGGGCCCTAGTGTGTGAATGTGAGTGTGAATGTTGTCTGTCTATCTGTGTTGGCCCTGTGATGAGGTGGCAACTTATCCAGGGTGTACCCCGCCTTACACCCGAATGCAGCTGAGATAGGCTCCAGCACCCCCCGCGACTCCAAAGGGAATAAGCGGTAGGAAATGGATGGATTACTGCGATGACGTGGCGACTTGTCCAGAGTGTACCCTGCCTTCCGCCCGATTGTAGCTGAGATAGGCGCCAGCGCCCCCCGCGACCCCAAAAGGGAATAAGCGGTAGAAAATGGATGGATTATATGACAAAGCGAGGCAAAGAGGTGGGATTTTCACAAAATAAATAACACAAATTGTAGTTGAAGGGAGTCAGAGCTTATTTATTTTTTTATATTTATTATTCATTACCTCATTCTTTTTCTACCATTTATTTTGCCGGTTTTTCGGGCGAAAGGTCAATATATATGTGTGGCTCCTTTTCACCCAGGTGGGGTAATATCTGTCTCATCCTCAAGCTCGGGTCCTCTTTCAGAGGCATGGGAGTTTGAGGGTTCTGCGCAGAATCTTGGCTGTTCCTAGGACTGCGTTTTTCTGGACTGAGGCTTCAAATGTTGTTCCTGAGATCTGTTGGAGCCACTCTCCCACTTTGGGGGTTACTGCTCCGGGCGCCCCCACTACCATGGGGACCATGCTAGCCATGACCTTTCACGTCAGTTCCAGCTGCTCTTTCAACCCTGGTACTTCTCACGTTTCCCGTGTTACTTCTTCCTGATTTTGGCATTTGCTGGGATTGCCACATCTATTACCACCACCCTTTTCTGCTCTTTGTCCACCACCACCATGTCTGGTTGGTTAGCCAGAAGCTGTTTGTCAGTCTGGAAGCTGAAGTCCCACAGAACCTTGGCCCTGTTGTTCTCAGCCACCTTATATATATATATATATATATATATATATATATATATATATATATATATATATATATATATATATATATATATATATATATATATATATATATATATATATATATATATATGTAGGTGTGGGAAAAAATCACAAGACTACTTCATCTCTACAGATCTGTTTCATGAGGGGTTCCCTCAATCATCAGGAGATATTAATGGAAGCATTCACATACAATGGTTTATATAGAGCACAGAGTGGGTGGGTACAGGCAGGCGTAGGGTGTGGTGATTGGCTCATGTGTTACCTAGGAGGTGTTTCCGTCTGTGGCGGCATGTTGAAATGATTTCACTGCGCTTGTTGAGGGATGATAGATCTGGATGATATATAATAAACAGTTTCTCTTTTAAGCATAGGTTGCATCTTTTATTACCACTGTTGTAAGGTGTGCTGGATGCAAGAATTTGCCATGTTATTGAATATTCAACATTATTGTCTTTGAGGTTCCAAATGTGTTTGCTGAGTTCTGTAAAATTCTGCAAAGTCTGGTTTCTAAAGGAGGCGTTGTGATTATTCCATCTTGTTTTTTCCCACACCTACATATTGCGCTCTACCACGGTATCGAGCACTATTCTCTGGATAATCCAATCAAGACATATATATATATATATATATATATATATATATATATATATATATATATATATATATATATATATATATATATATATATATATATATGTATATATATATATATATATATATATATATATATATATATACATATACACACTCTGCTATGGCTCCCTTTGGCTTGCCTTTGACACAAAATTTCAATAACTACTGGCTATTTATTTTTAATTAGTTCTATTTTTATTCACTTAGTTTATTTTAATGTTAGAGTTGTTGTTTTAGAGAGTTAAGTGATCTTGTAATATAAAAATAAAACATATTTTTTTATGTCATGCCCCTTATGTGTCATCTTTTGATGCCAAGCTATTGGATAGTTTTTTTTAGCGGTCAACAACCGGTAAGCTAGCAATAGACGGAAATAAACAACAACAAAAATCAAACATTGAAGAAATTTCCAGATCAAACACACTTCTTTTGCAAAAAATACCCAGCTGGAGATGACCGGAAAAGAGCAGTTTTGGAACTGCTGCGGAAATCTATCGGAGCAAAACAATTTGTTGAGTTGTTTTCTGTCTAGTGTTTGATTTCATAAAAGCTAAACGTGTAGTGAAACTATATCATCATTTTAGAGGTCAAACAGATTTTGTGGCTCTCGGTGGGTTTTATTTGGTGGGAAATGGGCTCAGTGGGGAAGGTTGCCGACCCCTGGTGTAGACTAACAACCATTTACAATCACATTAACACCTGTGGTACAATGATCTCTGTATGATGATAATACAGATATGTTACCCCAGAGCTTTAATTTTGCAACACGAGTTTGTTGTCTTTCATTAAAGCCAAATAACTGGAGGGCTTCTATTTTTGAGCAGTGTGTAGTAACTTACGACGCTTTGATTGCAAACGACAGAGTTAACTGGGTTGTAAGTGTATGGCGCTTTTCTACCTTCAAGGTACTAAAAGCACTTTGACACTATTTCCACATTCACCCATTCACACCCACAGTCACAAACTGATTCGGGAGCTGAAATGAAAGGCGCTAACAATGACCGATCAGGTTCAAGGGTGAAGTGTCTTGCTCAAGGACACAACGGACATCACGGGGTTGGTAGAAGGTGGAAATCAAACCAGGAACCCTCAGGTTGCTGGCACAGCCACTCACCCAACACCGCTGTGCCGTCCTTGGCGGATTGCAATAAATGTATAATGACTTTCATCATCAGCAGTAATATGATCACAAGCGGTGTAAGCAGAGCAGCGTGTGCTAGCTAGAACACGACACCAGTCTAATTACGACGTTTCAGTTTTGGGAAGAGCAGAGGCTAATCTTTTATGAGTGTCTCTGACAGATGCGGCCAATTAATGGCATGTCTGTGGGAAGACCAGTTTAGATGCAGACCACCAGGGGAATTTAATTTCAAAGTAAAAGACCAAGACTCATTTTTGAAGAGAATTTATTGTCAGATTTGTTCAGACTGTCCTTTTTTCTGGTCATCTGCTGAGACCACAGTTAAATATGCCAGACTTAAAACTGAATTGTAAATGACACAGAAGTTGTGAGGGGTGTGTTTTGTACTCCTGGCCTCCTCCTCCAATTGTGCAGTGTCATTCACATTTCAGTCACAAACTAAAATCGGTGCTTGTGGAGGTAGTAGCACTTGACAGTGGCAGATGGGTTTTATTGTCACAGTCATCCTCGTTTATCGCGGCTAATTGATCCCAGGCCTTACTGTGGTAAACAACATTTCCCGAAACACGATTATTATTAATAAATCAAATAATTCCCACATTAAGAGTAACGGAATGAGGTGGTTTGGGCATCTGGTGAGGGTGCCACCAGGACGCCTCCCAGGGCAAGTGTTTAGGGCACGCCAGACAGGTACGAGGCCAAGATGAAGACCTATGACACTTTAGGGAGACTATTGGCCTGATTAATAAAGAACTGTGTGTACTAAAACACATGCAAACTCAATACCGCACGCAAAGTTGATCTACTAAACATGTGCAAAGTGGATTGCGTGTGTTAAGTGAGCAGAATAAGACATAAAGCTAAAGTCTCAACGATTGTCACACACACACTAGGTGTGGTGAAATGTATCCTTTGCAATTGACCCATCCTCATGTCCACCCCCTGGGATGTGAGGGGAGCAGTGAGCAGCAGCATTCGCCAGGCTCGGGAATCATTTGGTGATTTAATCCCCAATTCCAACCCTTGATGCTGAGTGCCAAGCAGGGAGGCAATGGGTCCCATTTCTATAGTCTTCGGTATGGCTCGGCCGGGTTTGAACTCACGACCTTCCAGTCTCAGGTCTGACACTCTAACCACAAGCCCACTGAACCAGTCACTTGCCTGAAGTGTCAGACATGCCATCGATTTTGCGTCTAAGGCTTCGTTATTGTGAAAAATATATGCTGATCATCAAAACGGCCACAGTACTGTGAGGAGAAAATGCAAATATAAATATTTATTAACACTCATTACCGTTTTGAAAGCACTCTTTTGCATTTTATTTAGCACGTTTCAGAAAGACAGTTTCACACACTGCTTCAGGATCAGTGCTCGCGCTGCAAATGCAGATGAATGCTCCATACTAAGTGTGTGTGTTAATATTTAGACAGTCAGAAATAAAAAATATTAAACATATCTTTTATCAAAAACATAATTTTATAAATGTATATCTGCAAGAGGACTTAAGTTGCTAATTACACCAAATTCAACTGATGCATTTTGCTGTCCTTAGTACTTTTTTAATGACATTTGCTTTTTTCCACATAATATGTATATATTATTAAAATATTTTTTATGTATGCATTTTTTTTTGCATCTTGAGCCCAGTAATATGCAGCCTCTTTCCAATGAGCGCACCTTTTGCGTTAAAAAAACATCCATCAATCCATCCATTTTCTACTGCTTGTCCCGTTCGGGGACGCAGGGGGTGCTGGAGCCTATCTCATTTGCATTCGGGCGGAAGGTGGCGTACACCCTGGACAAGTCGCCACCTCATCGCAGGGCCAACACAGATAGACAGACAACATTCACACTCACATTCACACACTAGGGCCCATCTAGTGTTGCCAATTAACCTATCCCCAGGTGCATGTCTTTGGAAGTGGGAGGAAACCGGAGTACCCGCAGGGAACCCACGCAGTTACGGGGAGAACATGCAAACTCCACACAGAAAGATCCCGAGCCCGGGATCAAACTCAGGACCTATGTATTGTGAGGCAGATGTGCTAACCCCTGTTCCACCATGCTTTCCCACTGCAATACAAAAATACGAATGAATTCAACACTCAATTTTGTCCAAAAATATGTGGTATATTCTTTATAAAAAATCTACATTATAAAAATGGATGAACCAATGTTGCCATTGAAGAGTATTAGGCGATAGTAAACCTGCAATGTGTAATAGTATTCGCTGCATTTCCTGGCATTTTTACAAGTCTGTAACATGCAATAAAAGTTGTGTAGCAAATTTCAATGGCACTGAACACATCCATCCATCCATTTTCTACCGCTTATTCCCTTTCGGGGTCGCGGGGGGCGCTGACGCCTATCTCAGCTACAATCGGGCGGAAGGCAGGGTACACCCTGGACAAGTCGCCACCTCATCGCAGGGCCAACACAGATAGACAGACAACATTCACACTCACATTCACACACTAGGGCCAATTTAGTGTTGCCAATCAACCTATCCCCAGGTGCATGTCTTTGGAAGTGGGAGGAAGCCGGAGTACCCGGAGGGAACCCACGCATTCACGGGGAGAACATGCAAACTCCACACAGAAAGATCCCGAGCCTGGATTTGAACCCAGGACTGCAGGAACTTCGTATTGTGAGGCAGACGCACTAACCCCTCTGCCACCGTGAAGCCGGCACTGAACACAAACTGTCCCAAATTCACTCAATGAACCCTATATCAATTTAGCAATGATTTGCTCCTGAAATGTGGACTCGTCAGACCACAGAACACTTTTCCACTTTGCATCAGTCCATCTCAGATGAGCTCGGGCCCAGCGAAGCAGGCGGCGTTTCTGGGTGTTGTTGATAAATGGCTTTGGCTTTGCAGGGTCGAGTTTTAATTTGCACTTACAAATGTAGCAACAAACTGTAGTTACTGAAAGTGGTTTTCTAAAGTGTTCCTGAGCCCATGTGGTGATATCCTTTACACACTAATGTCGATTTTTGATGCAGTACCGTCTGAGGGATTGAAGGTCTGTAATATCATTGCCTACGTGTAGTGATTTCTCCAGATTCTCTGAACCTTTTGATGATATTACGGACCGTAGATGGTGAAATCCCTAAATTCCTTGCAATAGCTTGTTGACAAAAGTTGTTTTTAAACTGTTAGACAATTTGCTCACACATTTGTTGACAAAGTGGTGACCCTCGCCCCATCCTTGTTACTGAATGACTGAGCATTTCATGGAAGCTGCTTTTATACCCAATCATGGCACCCACCTGTTCCCAATTAGCCTGTTCACCTGTAGGGTTTTCAAAATAAGTTTTTGATGAGCATTCCTCCACTTTCTCAGTCCTTTTTCGTCACTTGTGCCAGCTTTTTTGAAACATGTTGCTGGCATCAAATTCCAAATGAGCTAATATTTGCAAAACATAACAACGTATTCTAGTTCCAACGTTAAGTATCTTGTCTTTGCAGTCTATTCAACTGAATATAGGTTGAAAAGGATTTGCAAATCATTGTGTTTTTATTTACGATTTACACAACGTACCAACTTC
Organism: Nerophis ophidion; assembly: GCF_033978795.1. Lineage (NCBI taxonomy): Eukaryota > Metazoa > Chordata > Actinopteri > Syngnathiformes > Syngnathidae > Nerophis > Nerophis ophidion. The sequence goes on from NC_084619.1 coordinate 29,426,899, forward strand.
ACTGGTTTTGGGTTTTGTACTTGTTTAATACAACCTCTGCCTTGTTTGTAATGAATACTTAGACCTACTACTACACTGTATTTTATTGTTGGTGGTACTTTGAGAGCCAAGTGATTTCAGAGATGGTTTTTGTTGAAAAAAGTTTGAGAACGACTGTACTAGACAGACGGGCGATGATGAAAAAGGGATGGTTTTTGTCTCATAAGATTTGAGAGTGGCCTCTGGTGACTTACTAATCAACACAAAGTTCGAATAACTCGGCTCCACAAGTTTCGACATTTTTAAATAATACGCGTGTATGTTGCAGATGAAACCCTGAAAAAATCCATATGCCGTTTTCTGGATTAGTTAATGTGCCACTTAGAGTACTTGCTGTGAGTGCTGCGTCTCGTAAAACCCTGTGTCGCAAGGGGATTTGATGGCCTGTTTAACGCTGCTTGTAGCTTTACTCTTTTTGTTTACCTACAGCAACGTTTCTCGTTCTTTTTATTACTGGTCAGTGTACAATTTAAAAGATTTAGAATCCTTTTTTTTTAAGACAGCACCTCCCTTGAAAACAATTGAAACATACAATAAACTTTTTCTGTCCAATGGGGCCTGGCCAAGCTGGTTGCCACTGTTTTTAGGGTACGCTGACAAAAACAGCTAAACCAGCTGAGATAGAATATAAGGTTTTTTGAGAACCCAAATATATGTTGGATAATAATTGTGTACAGTAGTTCTCTGAACACAAGGGAAATGGGATTATGTTATACAAATTAGTTTGAAGATGAACACTAATTTACACTTATTCTTCTTGAAGTAAGAAATGTTGACCTCAAGTGGAAAAACCACGCCAATAACATTTACCACTTGAATGCATGAGCACATCTCTATCATTTCTGTAATCAATGCATTTTGTTTGAGAGGATAGTCAGAAAATCGGGATTGAAAAGAACTCTCAGTAGAGCTGTACCACCAGCACCCTGCCTTCTCACAGAAAAGCCTGCTTGCATGTACATGCATTTAGACTGATTTGCCTCGATCCTGCTGGCGGGCTCCAAGGCACGTTTCGCTGCTGGAGATGCAACGCGGTTGTCTGGCAACCCGCTGGATCACAGACTTGTGCTGCATGCCCAGGGCATTGTAAAATGGTAGAGCACTGTGTTGCTCATGTAAAAGATGGCAGGTAAACACGGACACTCAGCATCTGCATTCATTGATCGCAGCCATCCCTTCAGTGCTCATTACCTAGACTTATTAGCAGCCATCGTTTTGATCTGCTGGATGAGGGAGCACTAGGCTCGGCCGGACACCTGCACTCATTAGTTTTTCATTTAGTAATTTTTACCGGAGGAAGCAAATATGGACTGCAAGTTGAACGTGTCAGATTTCATTTTGAAGTCTTTGAAACCACTTACTATCTATGAATTTAGACAATCTACACATGCTCTTTGTATTCGTATCAATCCGAGTCTACGATGGAGTTAGACTGTTAGATTTATCTGTCTGCTTTTGTCTGCATAGAACACAGGCCACTATTGTATCATATCTAATTTTTCTTAAACTTATTACATTTGGCTCACGTTCAAAGTATGTCGAGTAGTCCACTGACTATTCGGTCCCTTCGCATCGGAAGATGTTTTGATTTGATTTGTGTGATTTTGTGTAACAATCCAATCCAATCCACTTTATTTATATAGCACATTTAAACAACAATAACGTTTCCAAAGTGCTGCACAGCCATGTTAAAAACAATATTATGCTCCACCAATGACTGAATAAAACAAAAAATGAATAAAAATAAAACCAATAAAAACAATATAAAAACAAATATGATTAAAAACTATTTTAAAGGGTAAAATCAATTAAAACAGTAAAATAAAAATAAAAGTGTATAAAAAACACAGAGGACAACAGAGGACAGAGGACCACACAACTCACGTAGTGTTAAAAGCCAAAGAATAAAAGTGGGTCTTAAGACGAGACTTAAAACACTCCACTGTGGAAGCAGTTTGAACATGGAGCGGCAGAGTGTTCCAGAGCTTAGGGCCGACCACAGAGAAGGCCCTGTCTCCCTTGGTCTTAAGTCTGGTCTTGGGCACCACGAGCTGGAGCTGGCTTTCGGACCTCAGAGCCCGCGCAGGGATGTAAATTTGGATGAGGTCCGAGATATATTGAGGTGCCAGTCCATGTAAAGATTTAAAAACAAACAGCAATGTTTTAAAATGAATTCTAAAATGAACAGGGAGCCACTGCAAACTCCGAAGAATTGGGGTTATATGCTGGCGTTTCCTGGCCCCTGTTAAAAGTCGTGCTGCCGCGTTCTGGACTAACTGCAACCGTGAGAGAGCTTTTTGGCTAATGCCAGCATAAAGTGCATTGCAGTAGTCCAGGCGACTTGAAATAAAAGCATGCACGACTTGTTCAAAAAGGTTAAAAGATAAAAACGGTTTAACCTTTACTAAAAGACGAAGGTGATAAAAACACGATTTTAAAACGCCATTGACTTGTTTGTCGAGTTTAAAATCGCTGTCTATAGTGACGCCAAGGCTGGTGACTTTGGGACGCACATAATTTTGCAATGGTCCCAAGTCAGTGAGGGCCGGACCAAAAACAAAAATTTCCGTTTTTCCCTCATTCATTATTAAAAAATTATGGGCTAACCAAGCCTTGACGTCACATAGACAGCCAGTTCTGGTATTAGGGTAGTATGTACCATATGCATACACACACACACACACACACACACACACACACATATATATATATATATATATATATATATATATATATATATATATATATATATATATATATATATATATACAGTAGGGCAAAAAAGTATTTAGTCAGCCACCGATTGTGCAAGTTCTCCCACTTAAAATGATGACAGAGGTCTGTAATTTTCATCATAGGTACACTTTAACTGTGAGAGACAGAATGTGGGAAAACAATCCAGGAATTCACATTGTAGGAATTTTAAATAATTTATTTGTAAATTATGGTGGAAAATAAGTATTTGGTCAACCATTCAAAGCTCTCACTGATGGAAGGAGGTTTTGGCTCAAAATCTCACGATACATGGCCCCATTTATTCTTTCCTTAACACGGATCAATCGTCCTGTCCCCTTAGCAGAAAAACAGCCCCAAAGCATGATGTTTCCACCCCCATGCTTCACAGTAGGTATGGTGTTCTTGGGATGCAACTCAGTATTCTTCTTCCTCCAAACACGACGAGTTGTGTTTATACCAAAAAGTTCTATTTTGGTTTCATCTGACCACATGACATTCTCCCAATCCTCTGCTGTATCATCCATGTATCCATTTTGATGTAAACTCAACTTGTCGTGTTTGGAGGAAGAAGAATACTGAGTTGCATCTCAAGAACACCACACCTACTGTGAAGCATGGGGGTGGAAACATCATGCTTGGGGCTGTTTTTCTGCTAAGTAAACATTGATTGATTGATTGATTGATTTTTCTTTGAGGTAGGATATCCGCTCCTCAAAGCTATTGTTGCGGAAGCCATGACATTTTCTTAGAGGGTGGGGCTTATTATGTAAAGGACACACTCTGTCTGGATCTTCAACCCTTTTCTCCTCCTTTTTTTGTTTGTCTGCATCTGCTTTGGAAACATCAGTTGTCCTGGTGAACACAGATTGTTGGATTTCTTTCTGTACTTTATCCGTCCTGTTTGAAACACCCATGGTAAACGCAGCAAATCTGGGGTCACTTCGTATATTTGCTTGGTCTTGAATAAACTGTACAAAGACTTGAAAAGGAGGATATTGAACCCGAAAGTCTTCCTTATATTTCGAGCCAAATGAGATCCACTTTTCCTGAAGTAATAAGGGAGCTTCCGCACTATAGGATTGACTCCCCGGTAGAGATGCGCGGTTTGCGGTCTCATCCGCGGAGTCAGCGGATAAACCGCGGGTCGGGCGGTTGTCATGACGAAAAAACAGATTTTATTTAGATTCGGGGGAGTGGCGGTTGAACCATCCGGAAATATTTGATATACATGGTCCTGGGATTCGGTATCCTTTGCCATTCAAAGAGCCATTTAAGACCCGTGTCAGAAAGCGAAGAAGACAATAGGAGAAGCTATTATTCTCTTGAATGACTGCCGGCAGTCACCCAGATAATAAGTATTAGGGCGTGCTATGAAGCCTTTGGCTTTGTCGCCTTCTACAGCATGTACGATCTGCTTGTCAGTCCAGCATCATGTTGTGTGAGGCTTCCGAGGCAAAAAGCACACGACTGCAAGGCATACTGGGTGACACAGAGTACACTAATGGTTGTGATATAAACAATTTTAACACTCTTAGTAATATGCGCCACGCTGTGAAGCCACACCAATTAAGAACGACAAAAATATTTCGGGAGAACATTCTCACAGTAACACAACATAAACGCATCACAACAAATACCCAGAATCCTTTTTATTCATGACACTTCCTGAATATTTTATACAGCGCGCCAGTATGCCTTTCAATCTTGTACGTGTGATTGCGGAGGCTGCACACAACATGTTGCCGGACCAACAATCGGTTCGTACATGTTGTTGAAGGTGTCTAAGGCAATGGCATCACAGCACGCCCATATTCTTGTCATCAGGAAAGAACGCTATTGGATAGTTGCGAGAACGTTAGCGGCTCCAATTGTCCTCATTACTCTGTGAAACAGGTTTAAATAGCTCTGTGAGTGGTAAAGGCGGTCGACCTCTGATATATTTCAGCGGGCGTTTGGCGGGCGGGTACGGTCCTGATAAAATGTTGGTTAGGGTGGACGGCGGGTGGATGACGACTTTGGTGATGCGGATCCGGATGATATAATTGCCTATCCGCGCATCTCTACTCCCCGGGGTGTGTTGAGGTAAGAAAGTCCAGGTAGGAATCCATCTCTTCTTGCGTCTTCCAGCGCAAGCAATAGATCTCCTAGTTCCTGCAATCTTTGGTTATCCTTATTTGCAATTCTTGGAAATTCCTCTAACCTCTTCAACATAGCACATTCAATTATTTCAGCTGCCCCATAGCATTCCTCCAGCCATTTCCACAACATTAAGAGTGCTTCTGTAGCATCATGGATGTTGACTGAACGGATTCGTCTGGCCAACTCTGCAGACTTTGGTCCCAGCCACTTGGACAGTAAATCTAACTCCTCTCTGTGGCTGAGGTTCAAGTCACCAGTGGCGTTGATAAAGGAAGCCTTCCATGCCCAGTATTTCTCTGGACCATCTATTTTTTTGCGAATGAGGTATTTGGCTATGTCTGATGTACCTGATTAATCACGTGAGGGCATGTAGTTAGTTGCACCTTGGTGGCGACGTTGCTGGTCTTGGGAAGGTGCAAAGTGAAGTTGCTGGCGGAAACACACACACACACATACACACCCTATTATATATATATATTTATATATATATATGTGTGTGTGTGTATGCGTGTGTGTGTATAGGAGCGCAAAAAAATGTGCCTTTTATATTTTTTAACTGAGCTCGGTCTGGTGTCGTTCCCAGGCTGGATTATGCCCTTGGGCCGCCTATTGAATATCCCTGCTTTAAAGTGTTAAAATGACATTTGGAAGGCCTTTCATGGATGTGTTCATTATTCACATTTATTCACCATTCAGGACTTGGAACTGTCACATGTTATTGGTGACAAACCCCAAGATGTAGAGAAGGCGGCAGGCATTGTAAAGGCAAACATGATTTAATGTCCATCAAATAAAGGAAAAAAAAAACACAAACCAGAAACAGCCAAACTAGAAAACGGGGTTCAGCAAACAGGACCTAGGAACGAAAAGACAGCACGCTACAAACAGCTACAGGTTCAACGACAAGTATAAGTGACAAAAATCCAGCACTGACTGGAGGAGAAAGCAGGTCTAAATAGTGGCTGGCTGATTGACACCAGGTGTGGCCAGGTGCCAATCAGCCGCAGCTGAGGGGAGACAGCACTGAGAGAAACAAGCAGGAAATAAAGACCAAATAAAAGCAGTGACAGGAAACAAAGACAAAAGCAGAGGAAAAATTAAAACATAGCCTACTGCCAGGAAGCCTGACAGTAGCCCCCCTTCCCATAACGGATACCAGATGTTCTAGAAAACCCCCCTCCAAAAAAACCAGTCCAAAGTCACGGGAGGGGGGGCAAGGATGTGGGCCGCCAGGCCAAGTGTCCCCGCAACCAGCGGGGAAAAGTAAGGTGGCGAGGCAGTTGCCCAAGAAATGACCACATTCGTGGCCGAAGAGAAGATGGTGGCGGCGCCCTCTGCTGGCCCACCGGAAAATATGGTGGCGGCGCCCTCTGCTGGCCCACCGGAGTACGTGGCGGCATCCGCTGGCCCACCGGAGTGCGTGGCTGCGTCTGCTGGCCCACCGGAGTGCGTGGCGGCGTCTGCTGGCCCACCGGAGTGCGTGGCCCACCGGAGTGCGTGGCCCACCGGAGTGCGTGGCGGCGTCTGCCGGCCCACTGGAGTCTGTGGCGGCGTCTGCCGGCCCACCCGAGTCCGTGGCGGCGTCTGCCGGCCCACCAGAGTGCATGTCGGCGTCTGCCGGCCCACTGGAGTGCATGGTGGCGTCTGCTGGCCCACCGAAGAGGATGGCGCCGTCTGTTGCAGACCCACTGGGGCGAGAAGTAGATGTGCCTCCCCAGCTGCACAGTTACTCATAGCTCCCCCCTCAAGGGACGGATCCCAGACATCACCAGATTGGCCCACAGACAACAAGGGTGGGTGGGAGAGGGCTTGGCATGAGGCCGCACTATTTTTCAATTTAGCCATCATTCCAAGAATCCTGTCAAGCCTCTCTGCCATCGAAATCTTTGCAGGTGTTACGCTGGATTATTTTGTCACATGTTGTTGGTGACGAACCCCAAGATGCAGAGAAAGTGGCAGGCATTGTAAAGGAAAACATGATTTAAAAAAGGAGAAAAAAACACAAAACACAAACCAGAAACAGCCAAACTGGAAAACGGGAAACAGGATCCAACAAACAGGAACTAGGAACAAAAAGACAACACGCTGCAAAAAGCTTCAGGTTCAACGACAAGTATAAATGACAATAATCCAGCACCGACTGGAGGAGAAAGCAGGTCTAAATAGTGTCTGGCTGATTGACACCAGGTGTGGCCAGGTGCCAATCAGCCGCAGCTGAGGGGAGACAGCACTCAGAGAAACAAGCAGGAAATAAAGACCAAATATAAGCGCTGACAGGAAACAAAGACAAACGAAGAGGAAAAATTAAAACATAGCCTACTGTCAGGAAGCCTGACAGCAGCCCACCTTCCCATAGCGGATACCAGGCGTTCTAGAAAACCCCCCTCCAAAAAAAAAAACAGTTCAAAGTCACGGGAGGGTGGGGGGAGGACAAGGATGTGGGCCGCCAGGCCAAGTGTCCCCGCAACCAGCGGGGAAGAGTAAGGTGGCAAGGCAGTCGCCCAAGGAATGACCACATTCGTGGCCGAAAAGAGGATGGTGACGGCGCCCTCTGCTGGCCCACCGGAGTGCGTGGCGGCATCTGCTGGCTCACCGGAGTGCATGGCGACGTCTGCTAGCCCACCGGAGTTCGTGGCCCCCCGTAGTCCGTAGCGTCATTTGCCGGCCCACCCGAGTCCGTGGTGGCGTCTGCCGGCCCACCAGATTGCATGTCGGCGTCTGCCGGCCCACCGGAGTGCATAGCGGCGTCTGCCGGCTCACCGGAGTGCATGGTGGCGTCTGCTGGCCCACCGAAGAGGATGGCGCCGTAGCTGTGCCTCTCCAGCTGCACAGTTACTCATAGCGCCCCCCCCCCCCCCCCCCCCCCCCCCCTCAAGGGACGGATCCCAGACATCACCAGATTGGCCCACAGACAAAAGGGGTGGGTGGGAGAGGGCTTGGCATGAGGACGCACTATTTTTCTATTTAGCCATCATTCCAAGAATCCTGTCAAGCCTCTCTGCCATCGAAATCTTTGCAGGTTTGTGTTAGGCTGGATTATTCTGTCACATGTTGTTGGTGACGAACCCCAAGATGCAGAGAAGGTGGCAGGCATTGTAAAGGAAAACATGATTTAATAAAGGAAAAAAAAACACAATCCAGAAACCAGGAACAGCCAAACTGGAAAACGGGAAACAGGATCCAACAGACAGGAACTAGGAACAAAAAGACAGCACGCTGCAAAAAGTTACAGGTTCAACGTCAAGTATAAATGACAAAAATCCAGCACTGACTGAAGGAGAAAGCAGGTCTAAATAGTGTCTGGCTGATTGACACCAGGTGTGGCCAGGTGCCAATCAGCCAAAGCTGAGGGGACACAGAACTCAGAGAAACAAGCAGGAAATAAAGACAAAATAAAAGCGCTGACAGGAAACAAAGACAAACTCAGAGGAAAAACTAAAACATAGCCAAACTGTCAGGGACATGCCTGACAGGAACGTCACCACTGCAAATATTGCCAAGCTATAAAAGTGCTAAAATGGTGTGGGTTTTTGTTTTTTATCTTTGATGAATGTATGACTTTTTTCTCAGGTGATCTAATCAAACTGTGTGTACAAATGATAACAAACACAGGCGGACCGCCCTATTTTAATCCAACTTTTTTTATTGACTTTCAAATAGACAGAAAAACGTACAAGTCGAAACAGTACAATTTTAAAGTCAGTGAATTCTTCACACCTTTACCCCTAAAAATTAAAACACCCACCCACCCTCCCACCCCACTCAAGTCAAACTAACCAGGGACACCTGGCACAAACAAACAACAAGTAAGACGACAAAAACAGACACATTCACACACACAGTCATACGAGGCCAGAGACGTACAGAGACTGAAAGGAGAGAGAAAGGGAGAAAGAGAGAAAAAAAATAAATACAAAGATAAAAAAAACTAATAAAAATGAATAAATAATAACAAAATAACAAATAACAATTATACAAATTTAAAAAATAAAAAAATACGCAAATAATAATTATAAATAAAAGGGACATTATTCTTCATCTGCGTCTGGACATAAGTCAAGAGTGTTGACATACAGTAAGAAGGGACTCCATGAACTTTCAAACACTTGAACAGAGCCATTTAGTGAAAACCTAGGTTTTTCCAGTTTTAAATTGTAGAGAACCTCTCTAATCCAAGGGCCGTGTGATGGGGGTTGAGCCAGCTTCCAATTAAACAAGATCTGTCGCCTGGCCAGCAAAGTCGTAAAAGCCACAGCGCGTTTTAGTGGTACAGGGCACGTGTTATCAGGGCACATGCCGAAAATGGCTGATAATGGGTTGGAGGGAAAGTCTTGACCGTATGCCTTTCCGATAGTGTCAAAAATGTCCTCCCAAAATAACATAATTTAGAGCAGGACCAGAACATACGGACATGATCAGCCGGAGATTGTTTGCATCTATTACAGGTATTGCTAAAAGTGGGGTAGAGTTTGGATAGTTTTGAATTAGTGTCGTGAATTTTATGGATTACTTTGCATTGGATGAGACTATGACGGGCACATATCGAGGAGGAGTGGACCAGTTTCAGGGCAGAGTTCCAGAGTTGATCAGATATGTTGGTGTTAAGATCACTCTCCCACGAGGCTCTAATCACTGATAAAGAGTTTGGAGCAACTTAGCTTAAGGAGGTATATAGCTCAAAGATACATTTCATATGATTTGGGCTCAGAGATAACAATGTATCTATAAGAGTTTCCGGAGGACGATTTGGAAATTGGGGGAAATGCTTCTTTACGAAGTCCATCTATCCATCCATTTTCTACCGCTTATTCCCTTTTGGGGTCGCGGGGGGCGCTGGCGCCTATCTCAGCTACAATCGGGCGGAAGGCGGGGTACACCCTGGACAAGTCGCCACCTCATCGCAGGGCCAACACAGATAGACAGACAACATTCACACTCACATTCACACACTAGGGCCAATTGAGTGTCGCCAATCAACCTATCCCCAGGTGCATGTCTTTGGAGGTGGGAGGAAGCCGGAGTACCGGGAGGGAACCCACGCATTCACGGGGAGGACATGCAAACTCCACACAGAAAGATCCCGAGCCTGGATTTGAACCCAGGACTGCAGGACCTTCGTATAGTGAGGCAGACGCACTAACCCCTCTGCCACCGTGAAGCCCTCTTTACGAAGTCCCTCACCTGAAAAAAATGAAAAAAGTGGGAGTTTGGCAAATCGTATTTGGAAGAGAATTCAGCGAGGTCTTTCACAGTGGGGATACCGTGATCGTGCCAAGTCATAAATGCGGGGTCGGTACGGGAAGGTTTAAATAAATGTTTTTTAAGTAGCGGGGTCAATATAGAAGGGCGCTGAAAACCCAAGTGTTTCCTTAGCTGGTTCCATATTTTCATTGAGATCAATGCAACGGTGTTCGCGCCTTCAAGTTTGAATGGAAAAGGGAGTGGTGAGAATAAGCAAGAACGTAATGAAAAGTGTGGGATTGCCGTTTCAATGGATACCCAGGCCGGGAGGGTCTGAGAGCTTCCGTCCATCCAGTATAAGAGTTAATGAAAAGTCTGGGATTGCCGTTTCAATGGATACCCAGGCCGGGAGGGTCTGAGAGCTTCCATTCATCCAGTATAAGAGTTTCTGGACATTAGCCTCCCAATAGTACTGTCTAAAATTGGGGAGTGCAAGCCCTCCCTCAGATTTGGCAGATTGTAGGACCGACTTGCGGATTCGGGCCGATCCACCCCCCATAAAAATTTGGATATTGATTCGTCTAATTTTCTTGAAAAATATTTAGTAATAAATATGGGGATGTGTTGTAAAAGGTAAAGGAATTTAGGCATGGACCGCCCTATTTAAATGAGGTCTTGCACGGACTATACAGGGAGACACTCATTTCTCTCCACATACAGTACATGACAACATATGCTCCAACGGTCAAGCCTGTTCTGTTTTGTTATGTTGTGGAATATGCAGCAGACAAATATAATATAATGAACCACCTTTCCCAGGCGATTTATAAGTGTTGTCTAGACAACAAAACTTATGTTTAGTATGCCGAAAGTGAGCTCTGGAAGGCTGTGTTGTGATGCTGTGTCTGGAATGATCCAGGCGTAAGAAAATGTACAATGCGAGACAGTTTTTATTATCCATCCATCCATTTTCTAACTCTTGTCCCTTTCAGGGTCGCGTGGGTTGCTGCAGCCAAGCCCAGCTGCACTAAGGTGGAAGGCGGGGTAGACCATGCAGTTTATTTTGCACTCACACTAGAATTTTTGTCAGCAAATATTCCCAACAAAAAGGCTAAATACGTTGCTTAATACTGTGTGTATGGAATTTTATGCAAAAGCACTACCTATTTGTTTTTTTCTTTAACATTTGTAGTTTGTGCATGTTTATTGCTGAGATGGTACCACTGCTCTGTGTCTTTGGTCTGGTTAGTATTGACATTTGAGGTCAATTGATCTGAACGGTACCAGACTGTTGTTTGGAGGTGTAGAAAATAGTGTTTTTAACTCAGATAATAATGCTGAGTTTTAAAGGAATGTCAAAAATGGTTATTGTACTTGTTGTGCAATGGCACTGTATCCTACTGACAACAATTGCAAATAATTTTGACCTTGCCAAGAGTCATGTAGCTAAAGAAGGTAATCAAACGTCGGAATCAATGTGCTGATAGACTCAAGCTGGAAATGAAAAAAAAAAAACATTTGGCTTGGAGAGTAAAACCCCCATTTTTGCACTTAGCCAAGAATAATAGCGATAACAATGACCTATCAATGTATATAATAATGGAATGCATCGAAAAATAAACAATAAAATTGCACATTTTGAAAAGGTCACAAGGGTGTATGTCAGGGGTGTCAAAGTCATTTTAGATTGGGGGCCACATGGAGAAATATCTACTTCCAAGTGGGCCAGACTGGTAAGATCACGGCACCATAACATAAAAATAAAGACAACATCAGATGGTTTTCTTTGTTTAAAAATAAAACAAGCACATTCTGAAAATGTACAAATCATAATATTGTTTTTTTTTTTTTTTTACACTTACATGTTGCGGTTAGTAGTGTTCTACAAAACCCTTTTCCGTACAAGTTGGGAAATTGTGTTAGATGTAAATATAAATGGAATACAATAATATGCAAAGCCTTTTTGACCCATATTCAGTTGAATATGCTACAAAGACAAGATATTTGATGTTCAAACTCATAAACTTTTTTTTTTTTGTTGCAAATAATAATTAACTTAGAATTTCATGGCTGCAACACGTGCCAAAGTAGTTGGGAAAGGGCATGTTCAGCACTGTGTTACATCACCTTTTCTTTTAACAACAATCAATAAACTTTTGAGAACTGAGGAAACTAATTGTTGAAGCTTTAAAAGTGGAATTCTTTCCAATTCTTGTTATATGTAGAGCTTCAGTCGTTCAACAGCGTATTTTACGCTTCATAATGGGCCACACATTTCCGACGGGAGACAGCTCTGGACTGCAGGTGAGCCAGGAAAGTACCCGCATTCTTCTTGTACGAAGCCACGCTGTTGTAACACGTGCTGAATATGGTTTTGTATTGTCCTGCTGAAATAAGCAGGGGCGTCCACGAAAAAGATGGCGCTTAGATGGCAGCATACGTTGTTCCAAAACCTGTATGTACCGTTCTGCATTAATGGTGCCTTCACAGATGTGTAAGTTACCCATGCCTAGGGCACAAATACACCCCCATACCATCACAGATACTGGATTTTGAACTTTGCGTCGATAACAGTCTGGATGGTTCGCTTCCCCTTTGGTTCGGATGACACGATGTTGAATATTTCCAAAAATAATTTGAAATTTGGACTCGTCAGACCACAGAACACTTTTCCACTTTGCATCAGTCCATCTTAGATGATCTCGGGCCCAGAGAAGCCGGCAGCGTTTCTGGATGTCGTTGATGAATGGCTTTCGCTTTGCATAGTGGAGCTTTAACTTGCACTTCCAGATGTAGCGACTAACTGTATTTAGTGACAGTGGTGATATCCTTTAAAGACTGATGTCGGTTTTTGATACAGTGCCGTCTGAGGGATCGAAGGTCACGGTCATTCAATGTTGGTTTCCGGCCATGCCGCTTACGTGGAGTGATTTCTCCAGATTCTCTGAACCTTTTGATAATATTATGCACCGTAGATGTTGAAATCCCTAAATTTCTTGCAATTGCACTTTGAGAAACGTTTTTGTCAAACTGTTTGACTATTTGCTCACGCAGTTGTGGACAAAGGGGTGTACCTCTCCCCATCCTTTCTTGCGAAAGACTGAGCATTTTTTGGGAAGCTGTTTTTATACCCAATTATGGCACCCACCTGTTCCCAATTAGCCTGCACACCTATGGGATGTTCCAAATAAGTGTTTGATGAGCATTCCTCAACATTATCAGTATTTATTGCCACCTTTCCCAACTTCTTTGTCACGTGTTGCTGGCATTAAATTCTAAAGTTAATGATTATTTGCACAGAAAAAATGTTTATCAGTTTGAACAACAAATGTGTTGTCTTTGTCGCATATTCAACTGAAAATGGGTTGAAAATGATTTGCAAATGATTGTATTCCGTTCATATTTACATCTAACACAATTTCCCAATTCATATGGAAACGGGGTTTGGACCTCTATTTGTCGTTATTTATACTTTCTGAATAAATTATGTGATAATGTTAACCGGTCAACTCATTGGTGTTCATTTTCAATTATCATGATAAAAAGATAATATAAGAATCAAATTACAGGATGTTATTCATGTAGTTTGATCATTTTCCACTACTGGTACACTAACATGTGGTTCATTTTATTTTTTACATATGTAGCATCATCTATATCAGGGGTCTCAAACTCAATTTACCTGGGGGCCACTGGATGCAGAAGCTGGGTGAAGCTGGGCCGCAAGAAAAGATTTCTTAAAAAATCTAACACGCACTTTTTAATGAATTCACCTTCTATGAACGGCTTTCCCGCCCTAGCAACATACTCGCCAATCCTCACGATTTTTCCGGGAAACTCCTGAATTTCAGTGTCTTTCTTGAACTATTTGGAAAAAAAGATATACAAATAACTAGTGATTAAATTCTAAATCAAGATTTCTACACATAGAAGTAATCATCAACTTAAAGTGCCTTCTTTGGATTCATGAACTTAATTCTAAACATTTCTTCACAAAAAAAGAAATCTTTAACATCAATATTTATGGAAGATGTCCACAAAAAATCTAGCTGTCACCACTGAATATTGCATTGTTGTATTTCTTTTCAAAGTTTAGGAACTTACATGCATATGTTGTTGAAGTATTATTCAATAAATATATTTATAAAGGATTTTTGAATTGTTGCTACAAAACAGCTTCATTATTGCAGAAGTTCAATCTTTAATAAACAGTTTAATTATCTGGTTCAAACACTGATGACATCTATTAGACAAGACAAAAGGCAAAGAATCAAACAGAGACACAATTAAATTTGGACTCCGAATCTGAGGAGAGACATGGCCACTGCACACTTTGTACAGTTTGCACCAAGCTCTGCCCCAAGACCGTACTCATCCTTCTTTATCTAACCCCCCCACCCCCTTCCTCTCAGCTGCTTCCTCAGGGAAGTGGGTCGTGACCAGCGTTGCCTTTGGTTCCCGAACAGTTCAAAGAAAGTCCCATAAAATTGTTCAAAGAGGGTCCCATAAAGTAGCTCAAAGAAAGAGTTTGTAAAAATACTTCAAAAAGAGTTCCTGAGGAAGTTGGGCAGATTCTGCCATCTGTCCGCCTGGAAGTCCGAATGGAGTTTTACGAGCAATCTTCTTGGAAGGTTTCAGCCTTTAGTATTCTTGTCCGGAACACAATGTAATACAAAGTTTTATTTCATAATTTACACACAATTTTTCTGAAAGTCAGCGTCGGGTTCAAAACCGTATGGCTCTATCCCTTGTTGGGGATGGCCGAGTATTCCTGCCATCCCCACGGCTGCCATGGTGTCTCTCACTCGCTTTTTTTTCGTTTTTTTTCTAGTCCGTCGCTATCAATATCCTCATCCACAAATCTTTCATCCTCGCTCCAATAAATGGGGAAATTGTCGCTTTCTCGGTCAAAGTCGCTCGTGCTGCTAGCGTCCATGATTGTAAACAATGTGCGGATGTGAGGAGCCCTACAACCGGTGACGTCACGCGCACATCGTCTGCTACTTCCGGTACAGACAAGGGGTTTTCATTAGAGACCAAAAGTTGCAAACTTTATCGTCGATGTTCTCTACTAAATCCTTTCAGCAAAAATATGGAAATATTGCGAAATGATCAAGTATGACACATAGAATGGACCTGCTATCCCCGTTTCAATAAGAAAATCTAATTACAGTAGGACTATAAGGGCTGCCGTGACTGCACTGCCTTTAACGTCCTCTACAACAGTGGTTCTCAACCATTTTTCAGTGATGTACCCCCTGTGAAATTTTTGTTAATTCAAGTACCCCCTAATCAGAGCAGAACATTTTTGATTGAAAAAAAGAGACAAAGGAGTAAAATACAGCAATATGTCATCAGTTTCTGATTTAATTAAATTGTATAACAGTGCAAAATATTGCTGATTTGTAGTGGTCTTTCTTGAACTATTTGGAAAAAAAGATATGAAAATAAGTAAAAAATTTGTTGAAAAATAAACAAGTGACTCAATTATAAATAAAGGTTTCTACACATAGAAGTAATCATCAACTTAAAGTGCCCTCTTTGGGGATTGTAATAGAGATCCATCTGGATTCAGGAACTTAATCCTAAACATTTCTTCACAAAAAAAGAAACATTTAACATCAATATTTATGGAACATGTCCACAAAAAGTCTAGCTGTCAACACTGAATGTTGGATTGTTGTATTATTTTTCCATAGTTTATGAACTTACATTCATACTTCATTGAAGTATTATTCAATAAACATATGTATAAAGGATTTATGAATTGCTGTTTTTTAGAATGTTTTTAATAAATCTCACATGTCCTTTGGCATACCTTCAAGTACCTCCAGGGGTACACACACCCCCCAAAAAAGACTGATGCTCCACTACATGTCATCGCGCACGCTTTTATATCACCCAACCAATGTGCCGGCTCTGTATCATGTAGTGTGACACTTGTGCAGAACAACGTCTGGGCTGCAAGACGTACTTGTTCAACAGCCATACAGGTCACACTGAGGGTGCCGTGTAAACAACTTTAACACTGTTACAAATATGCGCCACACTGTGAACCCGCACCAAACAAGAATGACAAACCCTTTTTGGGAGAATTTCAGCACCCTAACACAACTTAAACACAAGAGAACAAATACCCAGAACATCTTGCATGGCTACAATATACAACACCTCAACCGACGCAAGTAGGGAGGGTGGGGGGTTAGTGGTAGCGGGGGTGTGTATATTGTAGCCCGGAAGAGTTAGGTCTGCATGGGATTCTGGGTAATTGTTCTGGTGTGTTTATGTTGTATTATGGTGCGGATGTTCTCCCGAAATGTGTTTGTCATTCTTGTTTAGTGTGGGTTCACAGTCTGGCACATATTTGTAACAGTGTTAAAAGTTTTTTTACGGCCACCCTTAGTGTGATGTGTGTAGCTGTTGATCAAATATATCTTGCATCAACACACGTGCGTTTCGCATGGCCAAATGCAACATACAACTGGGCTTGCACGCTGTCAGTTCAGGATGTAGGGGGTGTTAAAGTGCCATTATGGCACTCCCTGAATTTTGTTGATCTGGTAAAAATTGACAGGGGCTTCGAGAGAAGTGGTGCCCTGAAATTAAGGGGTCTCCTGGGAAAATTGGGGACATTGGCAAGCATGACCTATCAAGCGCCGTTCATATTAAATTGCGGGCCGCACCAACACTAAATTGTCATATCATAGCGCGGGCCATATAATAACTTCTCACGGGCCACAATTGGCCCGCGGGCCGCATGTTTGAGACCCCTGATCTACATAGATACAAAATAATTGCTATTGCGACATCTCCTGGAAACATTTAGAACAGCAGTTTCTTTCATTAAAAAATTTCGGCTCATTTTTATACTTAGGAAACTCATTCCGCGAGCAGAATAAAACCGGTTAGCGGGCCTGATTTGGCCCGCGGGCCTTACATTTGACACCCCTGGTCTACGTCATTCCCAAGGATTACAATTTAAAATATTTTTTTAAGTACCCAATTAAAGCACAATGGTTTATGGACAATTTCACAAAATACAGACAACAGATGAAATATACTGTATGCTGCGATATTTTTGGGCCACTTTTAAGTATGCAATCTTTAATAACCACGTTTAACTAGAACATCACCCAGACCTCCGCCAAGGCTCAGTGAATAAAATAAAATATTTTCATACTACATTCAGTATTTTCTAAAAATATACGGTTAGGCTGAAACAAAACATTTTTACTTTTATGAGTGGTTCATGTTTGTCACATTCAGGGCTCCCCCATATGTTTTTCTTCTTTATTTGTTGTCCTTGATTCTGATGTCCATGTTACGTCAAACAATTGCGTTCATGCGGGAGTCTGGATACAAGCACCCGGTTGCATGCAGACCTATCGGAAGTATGACGCGGGCACCCGCAGAGCCACAGACTGGCGTTTATTTGAAACAGGATCACACAGCACCATGTTACAAAAAAAGCACTTTTAAAATCAAAGCACATTGGAAACAGACAAAAGAACGCAGCACAAGTCGTAGACAGTCAATCTATCTTTTATATCACTTTCAGCTCCGTAGTCCATTGCCTCGGAACAGCAAAGCTCTCCAGCTGACGGGCTGCACGGGGCACTGCACTGCGATCGTTAAGGAATCGGTGTGAGCATTTGTCAGGCTTATGGAGACATGAAGGTGGCCGCCTCCAAAGACAGCCGGTGTTTTCTGTACATTCTGTTGTGTTTTTTTGCAGTCCATGCCATGGTTCATTAAAATGCAGAGCCTATAAAAATACTACAATTAGATCCGCATAATGACGCCTGCCCCTACAGAGTATATATTATTAAACAATTCACTACATAGATAAATAGAGATTCTGTGTGTGGATTATAAATCGTCATAAAAGCCTTTGCTTAGCCTTTGGAGCCGGTCGCAGGCTGCAGGCTGAACCCTGATGACCGGAAGTCTGGGTGAAAGGCCAAGTGTTTACGTGGATCGGTGCTGGTGTCGCATGCCAACATTCTGCTCGCCGTGCCAATCTCTAACCACGCTGACACTCGTTCTTACTGCAGGTGGCCTGACGCTCGATCTGCCAGGTGCCCTCCTCGTATGTGCAGTAGCAGATTGTGCACTCGTCGATCTTCACCTCTCGTCCGGCAGGTATCACAGTTGTGTCAGCAAAGCAGTTGGGTCCTGTTGGCAGCGAGAAGAGTGGAAAATGAGAATGGCCGGGGAATACATCCGCATGGGACAAAAAAGAGGCAGGACAAAAAAACTATAAGCCAGGTCTGGCATTGAAGGTTTTTTTTGCGTATATATTCAATTGGCTATTTCTGGTCCTAAAGAGCTATTTAGCTGACATAACTCACCGTGTTTATTTAAATGGCACAGTGTCCAATAGAAATAGTCTAATATGTGGGGTTCCGCAAGGCCGCTGCCTGGGACCACTTTTATTTTCCATTTTTACAAATGATCTCCCTCTAGTGACTGAAAAATCCAATTTGGTATTGTATGCTGATGATTCTACATTATTATCATTCTGCTTCTACCATAAGTGAACTTAACTGTCCTTTCCAAGGACTTGAATGTAGTGTTTGAATGGGTGATTAGCAATAGACTTGTTTTAAATACGACTAAAACCACCAGTATAGTCTTTGGTTCAAAACTCAGTATAGCTACAAACACATTACTAAACTTACAGATTGCTGGGCAAACAATCAATCAGGTTAGCAAGGTGAAACTTTTGGCCTTAACTCTTGGTAACACTCTCTCCTGGTCTGATCACATTAATCAAGTTGTACAATATTTATTGAAGTGAATTTTTTTTACTAACAAAGCTTGAGAGTCCATTCTATTTGTATTGTTAGGTTTTTTTTACATAAAAAGCTTATCAAAGTTAAAATTTTATAAAGTAGGTTATTGACCTTTCAATTACAATTGCAAAAAATAGTAATGAGAATTAAATGTTCATTGTGTTTTAAAAGGTTACATTATAGCTACATTATCAGTAATATATACTATAATAACATTAGTACTTCATTTGGTCTTAAAATAACGCTGACAATGATATCATTTATTTGCTATATTTAGTGAGACATTCATCGTCGAGCAAAATTTGTTATTGACCGAGGCCTACCTGTAGTAATGGTCTGCAACCTGCAGCTCTTTGTTGTGGCTCCCTTTGCATGTTTTTTTCAACACTCTATTTGGGTTTAATGTGTATGTTTGAAAATAGTTTAATAACTTCTAAGGAAAGTAAAAGAAAGGAAGATGAAGCCCATGTTTGACTGTGTGCGGTGACTGACAGACAGGAGATACGTTGGCTTCTTGGAAATCAGCGGTAAGCCAACCATGAATACACCCAACAAAAGAAAAATCTCAGAAGAAAATAGAGTTTGATTTTATATGTAACAGTCCAGCTTAACTCTCAAAGGCCTACTGAAACACACTACTACCGCAGTCTGATGGTTTATATATCAATGATGAAATATTAACATTGCAACACACGCAAATACCGCCTTTTTAGTTTACTAAATTGCAATTTTAAATTTCCCGGGAGTTTCTTGTTGAAAAGGTCGCGGAATGAGGACGTGTACGCGTGACGTCACGGACTGTGAGGAAATATTAGCGCTGCGCACACACACAGCTAAAAGTCATCTGCTTTAGCCGCATAATTATACAGTGTTTTGGACATCTGTGTTGCTGAATCTTTTGCAATTTGTTTATTTAATAACGGAGACTATAAAGAACAATGCTGTTGGTGGAAAGCGGTGGATTCCAGCTGTCTTTAGCACCGAGACCCAGCCGGCGTTTCTTTGTTTGTTGTGAAAGCAAAGCGGTCAAGCGAACATGTTTTCTCTACGTCAACCAGCATGTTTTTGGATGGGGAAATTGTGATTTATATCTTACCGAAGACATCCGTGGATTATTCGTCGTTCTGCAGCAGCTGTGAGCCTGGCTCCTCGGCTTCTATCTGAGACACAGTGTGTTCAACACAGCCATCTGACCTCGAGGTATGTCTTTAAAATCTTTACTTTACAATCTTTAAAATCTCACTAAAACACTATTACAACAATAAGCATATAAGGGATCTTCCAGAATTATCCTAGTATATGTGTCTAACTACATCGGGGCGGTTTAGCTCGGTTGGTAGAGCGGCCGTGCCAGCAACTTGAGGGTTGCAGGTTCGATTCCCGCTTCCGCCATCCTAGTCAATGCCGTTGTGTCCTTGGGCGAGACACTTTACCCACCTGCTCCCAGTGCCACCCACACTGGTTTAAATGTAACTTAGATATTGGGTTTCACTATGTAAAGCGCTTTGAGTCACAAGAGAAAAGCGCTATATAAATATAATTCACTTCACTTCACATCTGAAACGCTCACACTGCCGTCGCCCTGAGCTGTTGCTTTTTTTTCGTTTTTTTTTCTAGTCCGTCGCAATCAATATCCTCAAACCCAAATCTTTCATCCTCGCTCCAATTAATGGGGAAATTGTCGCTTTCTCGGTCAGAATCGCTCGCGCTGATGGCGTCCATGATTGTAATCAATGGGTGGATGTGAGGAGTCCGACAATCTGTGACGTCACGCGCACTACTTCCGGGAAAGGCAGGGCTTTTTAAGAACGACCAAAAGTTGCGAACTTTATCGTCGATTTTCTCTACTAAATCCTTTCAGCAAAAATATGGCAATATCACGAAATGATAAACTACGACACATAGAATGGACTTGCTATTCCCGTTTAAATAAGAAAATCTAATTTCAGTAGGCCTTTAAGATGTCAGGAAGTGAAGTGTACACTATATTAGCGATGGGCACTGAATTCGGTACTCTTTTTTTAGCACTGACCAAATCCCGCCGGTCTTACTGGGCACCCATGCCATGCTACGCTACCTGGGTTGTGTGTGATGTCACGCCCGGTTGCCGACTCGACAATGCCCCTTGGCGATCACTCCAGCACTATTGAGAGTGTACTCAGGCAAACTACCTCTAGATGATGTTGGATTGTTCAATGCTAACAAAGAAATGTACTCAAATAACTTTCCAACTTAAGTAAAGAAAGGCTGAACTTTTACAAAAAATGCGCTAGCTTGATGCTTATATACACTGGCTTTGCTACTGACATGCATTAGCAATTTTACAAGGCGATTTCAACAACTCCAAATGTGTTAATTAAAACTACAAACTAAGATACACGTTACAATCAAACAGCTGATGCGTAATGGTACTTACAGTATTGACACTTTTTAGGGCACAACGGAAATTCAATTCAGCAAGGACTGAACTGACTATCCAACTGTAATTGCAACTTAATGTCATACTTGAAGATGAGACAAATGTCACAATAAATGAAGATATAACAACTGGAAAACTAAATGGGTTACACTTGTATAGCGTTTTTCTACCTTCAAGGTACTCAAAGAGCTTTGACACTATTTCCACATCCACCCACACATTCACACACTGATGGCAGGAGCTGCCATATAAGGCCCTAACCACGACCCATCAGGAGCAAGAGTGAAGGGTCTTGCTCAAGGATGGCGGAAGCTGGAGATTGAATCAGGAATCATCAGGTTATCTATCAATCAAGCCATGCCGTCCCAATAATCATAATCAGCTCATTTTTAAATGGTGCAATAAAAAATTTGATTTTATTACCAAAATTATCAATTAGTTTTTATTAAAACACAAAAGTTGCAAAAATAGGTACTGTTGAGTAGCGGTATCGATTCCTTGTTAACGGGAACTGGTACTGTATCGGTTTAAATGTGAACGGTGCTCCTCTCTACATGACGTACATCAAAGCCACACTCGCTGATATCACTTACGAGGGCTGCGGATCTTTGGGTGCCCCACGATTCGATTCAATATCGATTCTTGGGTTCACGATTCGATTCAAAAAAACATTTTTTTTTAATTCAACACGATTCTCTTTTCAAAAATGATTTTTTCCCAATTTAAAAGGATTCTCTATTCATTCAATACATAGGATTTCAGCAGTCTGCTGACATGCAAGCAGAGTAGTACATTTTTTTAAAAAGCTTTTATAATTGTAAAGGACAATGTTTTATCAACTGATTGCAATAATGTAAATTTGTTTGAACTATTAAACGAACCAAAAATATGATTTATTTTATCTTTGTGAAAATATTGGACAGTGTGTTGTCAAGCTCATGAGATGCGATGCAAGTGTAACCACTGTGACATTATTGTTCTTTTTTTTGTTTTTATAAATGTCTAATAATGTCAATGAGGGATTTTTAATCACTGCTAATCTGAAATTATAAATAATATTGATACTGTTGTTGACAATATTCATTTTTGTTGCTGGGTCTGGTTTGGTTTTGGAATTGGATTGCATTGTTATGGTATTGCTGTGTATTGTTTTGTTGGATTGATTAAAAGAAATAAAAAAAAATCGATGTAAAAAAATGAAAATCGATTTTGAATTCCACAACGTAAGAATTGCGATTCAAATTTGAATCGATTTTTTCCCGCACCCCTATCACTTACATTGCTTTGCCATTACTCTCAACGATGCTGGCTTATGTGCAAACAACAAACATGTAACAATGGAACATTTTTTCCAAACAAGCACCAGCATTTTCTGAAAAGTACTAATTTATTTTAAAGGAGACATACACATGTGTTACAGTGGTCATTCCACCATTCTTATCAAAACTTGCATTTTTGTTGTTGAACTCCTGTATTTTTCCCTCATTTCCCGGCGTTTTCCTGTTCTCATATTTAAATATTTAATAAAAAAAAAAAAAAAACCTCCTCTCAGCCATAGCGACACAGCTGCCGGACTGCTCGCTTCGGCAGACTCAGTAAACATCAGCGTAACAATGCCAACGCAGGGCGAGGCTCGTAACAGGCAGCCTGGCGAGTCACATGATTCAATCAAATCGACAGAGCAAGAGATGATTGGACATGAACACATGAAAAAGACAATATTTGTATGAATATGGCAAAAGAGAGACTAGGATTTTGTAACACCAGTTTTAATGCAATACATGCCGTACATGGGTTACCTTTAAAAAAAACTGGAAACTTCCCATTTATAAAAATCCATATATAGACAGGTAGGTAAATAGTGCAGACTGATTGAGCAGAGCTAGCCATCGAGCAACAAGACATGGGCTGTAATTCACTGTGCAGTGCAGCTCTTAAAGTGCATGTGAAGTTTATACAATGTTTACCAGGCTGCTCCTGTTACACCGGCATACTACATTTCTGTTTGTTGTAACAGGAAACATTCAACAATGATTGCAACTTTGAAAAGTTAAGAAGCTGTGTTATGTTTTGTGGCCCCAGTCTGTTACTACTTTCGTGAAAAGTGAAGTGAATCATATTTATATAGTCTCCTTTCTAAGCTGCCAATTTTTTGTGGTAGAGGAGTTTGCGTGTCCCAATGATCCTAGGAACTATGTTGTCCGGGAGCTTTTATGCCCCCTGATAGGGTTTCCCAAGACAAACAGGTCCTAGGTGAGGGATCAGACAAACTGATGCGCAAAGCCCCTTATGAAAAGTACAACTCGAGGACCTAGATTTCCCTCTCCCGGACGCGGGTCACAGGGGCTCCCCTCTGGAGCCAGGCCCGGAGGTGGGGCACGATGGTGGGTGCCTGGAACGCGGGCCTGTCCCCATGGGGCCCGGCTGGACTCAGCTCGAAGAGGCAACGTGGTTCCCCCCTCCAATGAGCTCACCACTCATGGGAGGGGTCATAGAGGTCGAGTGCAGTGTGAGCTGGACTTCAGCCGGAGGCAGGGCACTTAGCAGTCCGATCCTTGGCTACATAAGCCAGCTCTTGGGACGTGGAACGTCACCTTGCTGGGAGGGAAGGATCCTGAGCTTGTGCGCGAGGTGGAGAAGTTTCGGCTAGATATAGTCGGACTCACTTCGACGTAAAGCAAGAGCTCTGGAACCAGTTCTCTCGAGAGGGGCTGGACTCTTTTCCACTCTGGCGTTGCAGGCAATGAGAGGTGATGGGCTGGGGTGGCAATTCTTGTTTCCCCCCGGCTCAAAGCCTGCACGTTGGACTTTAACCCAGTAGATGAGAGGGTTGCTTCCCTCTGCCTTCGGGTGGGGGGACGGGTCCTGGCAGTTTTTTGTGCTTCCGCACAAAACAGCAGCTCAGAGTACCCACTCTTTTTGGATTCCCTTGAGGGAGTACTGGAGAGTGCTTCCTTGGGTGATGCCTTTGTTCTGCTGGGGGACTTCAACGCTCACGTTGAAGGATGCCGGACAGACCTGGCAGGCCCAAACGCATTGTGAGGGTCTGCTGGAAACATCTAACAGAGTCTCTTGTCAGAGACAGTTTCAATTCACACCTCCGAAAGAACTGTGAACATGTCACGAGAGAGGCACTGGATATTGAGTCCGAGTGGACCATGTTCAGTGCCTTTATTGTCGAGGCGGCTGATTGGAACTGTGGCTGCAAGGTGGTTGGTGCCTGTCGTGGCGGTATTCCTAGAACCCGCTGGTGGACACCAGCAGTGAGGGATGCCGTCAAGGTGAAGAAAGAGTTTTATTGTGTTTTTTTGGCCATGTACCGAAAGGCCAAGCAAAGTACGGCTTAAGCGGTCGCGGAGGCAAAAACTTGGACATGGGAGGAGTTTGGGGAAGCCATGGAAAATGACTTCCGGACGGCTTCGAAGCGATTCTGGTCCACCAACCGCCGCTTCAGGGGGGAAAGCTGTGGGGGCTGTCTTGGTTGACAAGACTCTGCAACATCGTGTGGATATCGGGGGTGGTACCTCTGGATTGGCAGACTGGGGTGGTGGTTCCTCTCTTAAAGAAGGGAAACCGGCAGCCCGGGATGGTGGTTCCTCTTTTTAAGAACGGGAACCGGAGGGTGTGTTCCAACTATCGTGGGATCACATTCCTCAGCCTTCCCGGTAAGGTATATTCAGATGTACTGGAGAGGAGGCTACGCGGGATAGTCAAACCTTGAATCCAGGAACAGTGTGCTTTTCGTTCTGGTCGTGGATGGGTAGACCATTTTTTACCAGATTGGCACCTTCTTTCTCTCGTATTACCACTCGCAATGCACCCTTAGCATCACAGCTAATGATACCCATGTAGCTACCTCACTGCTTGGGGATGGCGTGTGACGTTGCACGCGTGTCGTGTGTAAGAGGGTGCGCTTGTGTATGTCTCTGTGAGAAGGAGAGACAAGAAAGAGTGGGAGACACATGTAGTGTAATGCCCGCAGCTAAAAGCTACTGCCTGAAAACATATACTTGAATATGACGATTTAGTCAGTTTCTATATCGCACAGAGACGAACCCGCTCAATATAAGGCTGGGCGATATATCGATGTACTCGATATATCGCCCAGCTTTATATTGATAACAATAATCTTATTTATTACTTTGGCCATAATTGGCAGCCCTATATCTCATACATGAACACTATTTTCATTTAAATGGACAAAAAGTGCAGTTACTTCTTATGGCCATCAGGTGCCATCTTTCAAAATTATATATATATATATATATATATATATATGTATATAAAATAATTTTGATATATATATATATATATATAATTTTGAAAGATGGCACCTGATGGCCATAAGAAGTAACTGCACTTTTTGTCCATTTAAATGAAAATAGTGTTCATGTATGAGATATAGGGCTGTCAATTATGGCCAAAGTAATAATTAAGATTATATATATATATCTCCTGCCTTAAAAGAAAATAATGTTCGCCTTGGTGCCCTAATATATGAACCCTCCTTTAAAATTTGAGGCTTGATCATATTTTTAATGATATTTCATTGAAGTGATATTTTGCAAGTAAAATGAACGTTTAAAAATGCGGATTTTACATGCCTTAAATTTCAATTGGGGTATGTCGTTATGTTTTTTCTTTTTATTTTAGCATTTAAGTTAGCTTGCTGTGCAAGTCAGTCAAAGTGCAATTATCAATCACGGTTTTTCAATCATTTTAATTTAAAACGGTAATACTAATCATCGAGTTTCACTTCAGTTATCATTAATACCGTTGATCGTTAGATTATTATTATTTATTTTTTCTTTTAAAACAGATCCTGCCTTTGTTGTAAAGACAGCTTTTCTCCAATTATCATTACGTTTTAATCTCACAAAAACTCCTCACACATCTAACGCTGTGCACAGCCAAACAAATCATTGATCTGCAGTGTCACGTTGAGGCTGACTGTAGCAACTCTTCGACCAGCTTCAGCTCTAAAAACACTCTCCCTCACCTTTAACAACAACAATCGCTCGCCCATGACGGGAAGCTAACTATCCAAATAGACTTATGGTTGCTCGCAGAGCCCGACCGCCACACAAGCCAAGCACCGACAAAAAGTTACAAGATGGAGTACAAGTACCAAAGTACATACAAACCTAAAAGCAAGTCTTAACAGCGACCACAGATCCATCCACCTTTTACATACATTTATGATTACCCTCCGTTTATCCATCCATCCATTTACTACCGCTCGTCCCTGTCGGGGTCGCAGGGGTGGCTTTAGCCTATCCCAGCTGCATTTTACAAAGGAATATTTAGTTTTTGTTAGCCCTTTGTTTTGGGTCATTATTATTAATGATGTATTTTTTTTAATTTCGTTTCATTTTGAAATAAAAGCCTTCTTCACATTGTTTGTTTAAATTAAAAAGGGCAGTAAAAATGTGTTTAACCGAACATTATGAATCCATGTTTAGTTAGTTTAGTTTGTTATTTCTTCGGTCAGTGGTCAACAAAATAAACAAATAGTTTTACATTCATAAATTGACAATTATACGCACCGAAAGGGTTTAGACTGAAGTTGCCCCTATAAACAATCTCAAAAACAAGATGTAGTAAAACCAGGAGACATCGGGCTCTGATCTTGAGCTTCATAGAAATATGACATTTCTTTTTCACAACATATTTTAAATACACCTTGTACACAACATGAACACTGTTCAAATATATACGCAGTAAAGACAGACAAACAATAGTGAAAGATCCCTGTACACTTATTGGTTAAACATTTGTTACAATAATATGCTATATTCAAACACTTATACTTCCACTATTATTTATATCCCACATTTAGTTTTGTAACAAACATTGATCTTAGTATTAACTACTAGTGGTTATTCAAGAGCGATATATTTTTCAAAGACATTGGTCTTACATTTTCTTTCAATGTGTGAATTTTGATTCGGATATTGATCAAAAATAACCGTGATTATAATTTTGGCCGCAATCTGGACTTTCTCAAATGTGTTTTCATGAGTAGCACCATGAAAAAATTCATTATGGGCACATGCACATAAAAAAATTGTTTTAAGGAATGTCGAGATGCCATGTTGTGACCTTTTCTGACAACATGTAATCAGAAGCAAACCAATGGCGAAGGCGTTTACAGAATGCATTAGTTTTCACAAGGCTCGCTTAAAAGGTGGAATTTCCACTGTGACATTTTCACATTCAAACTGCCATGAATCATCCAAATGATTAAGGTCTGCTTATGC
Organism: Nerophis ophidion; assembly: GCF_033978795.1. Taxonomy (NCBI): domain Eukaryota; kingdom Metazoa; phylum Chordata; class Actinopteri; order Syngnathiformes; family Syngnathidae; genus Nerophis; species Nerophis ophidion. Next base: position 29,454,468 of record NC_084619.1, read on the forward strand.
GGTAGCGTTGGACAGCCATTAGCAGGCTCTTGACACCACAAATTAGCCCCCTTCTGTTGTATATAAAGAAGCTTTATCCATCTAGCCTTACACAAGGGATCCATAACTGTGTTTACACTTACACACTAAAACCTTGGATATCTACTTAACAGCAAAAATAAAAAAAAACATTAGCTAAATCTTGAGAAATAATGTACTTATCATCTCCCAAAGATGCACAGCAGTGTGGGTTGAAGGTGTGTCATTGTGCTTGTAAACATGAAAACACATTGTAATTATCAAACAGTGGATTCCCACTAACAAAATTCTCATATCTGAGACGATGAAAGAAGTGAAGTTCCTTTACTTCCAATGCAGGCATTGTTAGATCAAGTTTGCAGAAAAGAAAAGACAATTTTTCCCAAAAAGATCTTTGTTGCTCCAACCTTGTTTGATGTTGCTTTTTGTTAAATCACCTTTCCAGACTGTGAAGTTGATATCTTATTGCTCAGTGAAGTACTGAAAATGTGCTTTGTGTTCCCAGTACATCTAGAACTAAATTGTCATATACAATGAGCAAGTTGTGGGTAACATTTGGTGTAATGACAAGCAGCTTTGCTTCAAAGCAGATCAGCCTTTATGAAAAAATGTATAATATCAGTATAGCTTACCTGTATCATGTTCATGAGTGAACTACAGCTTGTAAGTACGCACTTCCGACTCCAATTTAAGTTTCTCGAAAAATTGCTTTACTTGCAGAAAGGTCTTCATTCCAACAGTCTATCCAAGGTGAACAAAAACAACTTATACTGCATACAAACTATAAACAAAAGTAAGGCTCAAGTGTGGCGTAAGAAGTGGTCAAAAACTTTTTTCACCACCAGTCTCTCAACCCGACATTTTTTGTCCAATCAATTTCAACTGTGAGCCCATATATGCTCCCCTCACAGGCGCTGTAAATGAAACACAATGTAAATGCCACTTTCTAATTCAATAAATTAACTTGCAATACATTAAACTGTGAAAAGGGAATGTGATCAGCGTGCTTGCAGGAGCAAACGTCACCACCTCCGTCCATGGTTCTGAAAACAGAGCGCCATCAGATGGGGGGGCATGGCATGTGCTGACGGCGAGACACAGCTGACAGTTCATTAATATTGCACAAGGGGTACGCGTTAATCTAATCATCTGTTGTCTTTAACCATGAGCGGCCGGGTGCAGGAGGAGGAAGAGAATTGGAGCGACTGAAAAGTCAAGACAAACATACTCCCGTCCAAAGGCAAAACCCAGTAACTAAATTTTGGTCAAAACTGAGCTGATAATAATTTTGGAGTTCCTAGGTGATATGCTTTACATTAGTGAATGAGATATTGTAATTTGTTCCGTAAGTAAGCTGTTACGCGCACGGCAGGACCTAGCAACTACCACATAACCGCTTAGATACAACAGAAAAACCTAGTATCTCAAGGACCAATCGGTGCTTCTTTGTCAGTCGCCTTATTGTCTTTAATGAGACATTTGCACGAATGGGGGCCGACGGTCAACCTGATTATGTGATATTATGGCACGAGGGGATATTTGGAAGATTGGCCCAGGACGTTGCAAGCACCTTCATTAAATGTATTGTTCTTGATTCTTCCCCTTGCATACTCTTTTGGGCAGATAACTGTGGAGGTCAAAATAAAAACTGGACGCTGTACACGGCTCTTGCCCAATGTGCAAACACAGAATGGGGCCCACCCGAGATTGTGATAAAATATCTGGAGAAAGGGCACACGTTCATGAGAGCAGATTCAATCCATGGCTCAATCGGCAAGAAAATGAAAGCTCAAGAAAACATCTATACGTTTGATGACTTTTTAAATCTTTGTAAGACAGCATCAAGATAGATTGGTTTTCCTTTGTTTTCGCAAAATCAGCTAGAAGGGAGTTACTAGGTTTTGGACGGGAGCATATATATCTGTTGGAGAGCTGTGAAAACATTAAAAACCCGGTAAACTCTGCGCAACTGACTTCCAGCGTGATTCTGTGAGACTGTAAGTAGAGGAAGCTTACACAAACACATTTTCATGACAATTGACAAAATAATTCAACTTACTAATATATGTAGTACTAGAAATATATAAATAACACAGCAATGGCTACCAAAACCATAATGTCCAACACAAAAGTGCAGTAGCACAGTAGGGCCAAGTATTCATCAATCATCATCACAATGACCACCACCAAAGTGCAGCAGCGCATTAGGCCCAAGAATTCATCAAGTAACAAATAATTAATTTAACTTAATACATGCAGGAGTACAGAAATATGAATAACACAAAAACGGCTACCACACTGATCATAAGCTTATAAAGTTGTTTGCTACAGTTCCCAAATATTGTAGCCTGTCCTGTCATTGTGTCATGTGTATATTACGTTACAGTAATAACATTGATGAAAAAACACACAGAAAAATAAATAGCAGTGCAGTACTGTTTTCATGCTTACAAAATTGAGTACAACCCTCACATTTCAGCAACCTTTTTTATTATATCTTCTCAAGGGACAATACTATAGGAATTATACCTAAAGGGCCTTTCTAACACTGTAAACTTGGGCACTTATTTCATAGTTCTGGACCTAAAAACAATGTCTCCGGATAAAACCTACCCTAAAATATATATATATATATATATATATATTTAAGCTCTTTTTTCTGATGGCAGACTGAGTTTCAGGTACATTTTGGACTATCCACATTTAGCCTGCTGACGTCACCAACAGACGGAAATACTGTTGATTTTATTTCAAACAAGACAGTGTAACCATGAGTTACAAACTCTTGATTGTACAAACATCAAGTTTACACAGCTACAGTATTTCTACATGTAATCAGCAATCGCAATGATTATAGTCTTCAGGGTGGAGGACAGAGTAAAACAACTTGCACTGAGCCTAGTCTATAAAATCCGCTACACCTCCTTGATACCGAAGTACATGTCAAATTACTTCCTTAACGTAAATGACCGCCATAACCACAACACCGAGGGGAGCTCCACAAACAACGTTAAACCCAGATTTCGATCTAACAAAGGTCTTAACTCATTCTCTTTCTATGCCACATCAATGTGGAATGCACTCCCAACAGGTATAAAAGTAAGTGCATCTCTATATTCCTTCAAAACCGCTCTAAAACAACACCTCCAGGCAACTTCAACACTTTACTAATACCCTCCTCCATTCACATCCCATCTCCCCGGATTATAAACAACTCAAATGTACTTCTAATGTATATACTTGTTCTTATGCTATCTGAACTCACTATGTTCTCTGCTGGCTGTACATATCCTACTAAATAAGACCTACACTGTTTCAATATCCACATTTCTCTGTTGGCGCAATTGTTGATGACTGAAGTTCTGATATCAACCAAAGCTCCTCATCCCACCCCCTGGATTGTAAATAATGTAAATAATTCAATGTACATACTATGATGATTAACTTGTGTGATGACTGTATTATGTTGATAGTATGTATTTGTACCATGAATTGATTAACGTGGACCCCGACTTAAACAAGTTGAAAAACTTATTCGGGTGTTACCATTTAGTGGTCAATTGTACGGAATATGTACTGTACTGTGCAATCTACTAATAAAAGTATCAATCAATCAATCAATCAATCAATTCATATTAATTTCAAATTGAAGATGGAACTTGGCCGAACATGTACAAAATGCAGTAAAACCTACGGAAAAGCCTAACTTTCCAAGGTAATCAGTATTATGCTGCCCTATGGACGCACACACGCACACATAGAGCATTCGGAGAGTACTTACTGCGCTTCTCTTTTTCCACATTATTTTCTGTTAAAGCCTTATTCCAAAATGGAATACATAGTTTTTGTGCACATATTTCTACAGACAATAACTCATATTGATAATGTGAAAAGTTTTTATTTTATTTCATTTGCAAATTTATATCAATAAAAAACTAAAACATTACATGCATATACACTAAGTATTCACAGCCTTTGCCCAAGACTTTATTGGCAGCAATTACAGGCTCAAGTCTTTTTGAATACAATGCCACAAGCTCGGCACACCTATCTTTGGAAAATGTTTTCCGATCCTCTTTGCGCCACCTCTCATGCTCCATCAGATTGGATGGGAAGTGTTGGTTTTCATTTAGGATGTCTGTGTACATTTCTGCATTCATCTTTCCCTCTACTCGGACCCAATTCCTGCTGCTGAAAAACATCCCCACAGCATGATGCTGCCACCACCATGCTTCACTGTAGGGATGGTATTGGCCTGGTGAATGAGCGGTGCCTGGTTTCCTCCAAACATGATGCCTGGCATTCACACCAAAGAGTTCAATCTTTGTCTCATCAGACTAGATCTGTTTTTTTTTCATCGTCTCAGAGTCTTTCAGGTGCATTTTGAAAAACTTTTACGAAATAAGGGCTTCCGTCTGACAATTCTGATTGGTGGATTCCTGCAGGGATGGTTGTCCTTCTAGAATAATCTCCTTTCTCCACAGAGGAATACCATAGCTCTGACAGAGTGACCATTGGTTTCTTGGTCACCTCCCTAACTAGACGAAGATGGATGCAACAAAGTACATTTTATTATTATTTTTTCTATCTGGTACTCATCGAGGGTGGACGCTCCCCTTTCCTCTCCCTTATCTCTCCTGCTTGCTTCTTTGTTTTGTCTTCTCTTAACTTTCTTGTTGCTTCTTTTTGCACTGCTCTTCAAATCTAAACATTGGAACTATTTAACTGGCCTCAACAAAATTGACAAGATCTTGGGTTTGGGGGAACCTGCTGTCGTGACGAAGCGGTTGTTGCTGGACATACGACGGACTCTTGGGAGAAGGAGTGCCGCGTGACTGGCGACCCTTTTCTGTCGAGGACGTGAAGATATCCACTTATTCGGAATTATGACAACAGGACATCTGCTGATTGGAGTAAGCGTTGCTCTGGTTTGTTGACAAATTGCAAGTTGCTGTCAGTCTTCAAAGTACCCTAAAGCTGCCACAAATGATTGGAGGATGCGGGAAGAACTGTGGATTACATCGGACTGTCGACGCCGCAGTTTTGAGGACCAGTCATAGACCGTTTTGGAGTGAAAAGCAAATTTTATTTTCACCCGAATAAAAAACATTCTAACTTGGATTGTTTCCCTGGCTTCGAGACTCTCCCGAAGGACAGCGCAGTGAAGACACAACAAACTCCCTTTTTGTCTTTCATGGACACACACCTGTTGTTGTTGACTTTGGACTAGCGACTGCAATACATCAAGGCCGCGGAACAAAGACATACAACGGGCTTACACACACACACACACACACACACATCCACAAAAATATACGCCACACATACACACTCCACCCCAGCCCCCCCAACCCAACGCCCTCGACGCAAATCCCATAGGGGTGATGGATGGAGGGTCAGCGCCTGAGAGCTGCGGCCTACCACCATCACCTTGAACTACCTTCTCTCTGTTGCTAGATATCTCGAGATGTATGTTGTAATATGTATGTATATGTGCTTTGCTACAGTATAGAGGTTTTTTCCCACTGCAGACTGGGCCCCCTTAGGAGCCCAGTCTGGATTGTATTTTTTTACTCATCCTTCCCCAGCATTTACCTTTTTCCCATCTTTTACGGGGTGCCTTATGGCGACCCATCAGCGTTCTTGTTCTGTAACCCTGTACACTGTTAGTTTGTCTAATATTGAACAGGTTTGTGCTGAAAACAAAGTTTTGTTGTACTTGTGCAATGACAATAAAGACCTATCCTATCCTATCCTACAAGGGCATCCTGGATGAAATATAACCCTTCCCACCCAACCTGATAGAGTTTTAGAGGTGCTGCAAAGAGAAATGAAAAAAAATTGTTCAAAGATAGGTGTACCAAAGTCGTGGCATCATTGTCTAAAAGACTGGGGGCCAAAGGTAGAAGGTATTGAGCAAAGGTTGTGAATAATTATGTACATTTGAATTTTGAGAACAAAAATTAATTAAATAAATTTTGAAATAAGGTTGTAACATAACGAAATGTGGAAAAAGTAAAGCGCTGTGAATACTTTTTAATGCATTGTAGACACGCACACACAAATACACACTGAACACTTTTTTTCACCACACAAAAGTGTTGATTGTGACAGAACAATCATTTGTACTATATGTATACACATAGGTATACACACACATACATATACACATACATGCATACACACACACACACACACACACATTTACACATACATGCATACACACACACACACACATATATATATATATATATATATATATATATATATATATATATATATATATATATATATATATATATATATATTGTAGCTGAGATAGGCGCCAGCGCCCGCCGCGACCCCGAAAGGGTATAAGCGGTAGAAAATGGATGGATGGATGGATGGATATATATATATATATATATATATATATATATATATATATATATATATAATATATGCCTAGTGGTTAGAGTGTCCGCCCTGAGATCGGTAAGTCGTGAGTTCACACCCCGGCCGAGTCATACCAAAGACTATAAAAATGGGACCTGTCACGCCAAATTTCTTCCCCCCTACAAAAACCTTCCCCCCGGAAGACATTTGATGTGACAGCCCCTCTAATGCCTGAAGGACCCCAATGAGGGTGGAAGGACCTTAAAGCAGCCCACACAGCTGCCTGTTTTAAAAGCATTATAATTGGTTGATTGTCAATGGTGAAAAATGACGGTGAGGAAAAAATATTAGCATTCCAGAATGCTAACCTTTCAAGCTATTTTTGTTTCGCTAATTTTGCAGCTGTAACCCTTAAGAGTCATATAACTTGGTATTATCACGCCCTGATTGGGGTCTTTCAGGCATTAGAGGGGCTGTCACACCAAATGTCTTCCGGGGGGAAGGTTTTTGTAGGGGGGAAGAAATTCGGCATGACAGACCCTTTACCTCTCTGCTTGACACTCAGCATCAAGGGTTGGATATGGGGGGTAAATCACCAAAAATAATTCCAGGCCACGGCCACCGCTGCTGCCCACTGCTCCCCTCACCTCCCAGGGGGTGATCAAGGGTCATGGGTCAAATGCAGAGAATAATTTCGCCACACTTAGTGTGTGTGTTACAATCATTGGTACAACAATTTTTCTCCCAAAAAAAAGGAGAAATATAATTTTCGAGAAAAATGTAATTTAAAACATTTGTACGCATGTATAACACTTAAGACCTTCAGTATATATTTATGTGGGATTTAATTATGGAATGGGGCTTCACGGTGGAAGAGGGGTTAGTGCGTCTGCCTCACAATACGAAGGTTCTGAGTTCAATCCCGGGCCCGGGATCTTTCTGTGTGGAGTTTGCATGTCCTCCCCGTGAATGCGTGGGTTCCCTACGGGTACTCCGGCTTCCTCCCACCTCCAAAGACATGCACCTGGGGATAGGTTGATTGGCAACACTAAATTGGCCCTAGTGTGTGAATGTGAGTGTAAATGTTGTCTGTCTATCTGTGTTGAACCTGCGATGAGATGGTGACTTGTCAAGGGCCCCCCGCAACCCCAAAAGGGAATAAGCGGTAGAAAAAGGGTTGGATGGATGGATGGATAATTTATGGAATGGATTAAGCAAAGCAATCAAACAATGTACTAATATGATCCACTTCAAGAAACTATTCAAACCTAAAGTGTTTACAAAGTATAAAGAAGAACTATGATAAACATTCTAAATTTATTTCATTCATCCATTCTTTCATTCTCGAAATAATCTTACTTATCTCATCATATGCAATATAACTTACTTCAGCAATTATTATTTATTTATTTTTATCGTGATTACTTATGTAGTATATTGTGAATAAATTGACAACAGTAAGTGAACAACATTTTTAGCAACTGTTATGTAAAAGAAAAGGAGTAGGATTAAATAACCTCTGCTTCTTCCTACTCTTTTTCGAACATGTTGAAAAGAGAAACTGGAAATTGTGATGTGTCATGTTGTATGCTTGCATGTTCGAAATAAAATTAAACTCAAACTTTAACTTTTTATTATTGTTTGTATATATATATATGTGTGTGTGTGTGTGTGTGTGTGTGTACATATTATATAATGATATAATGGATAGTACAGGAGAGTTCCCTAAGGAAAGTATAATAATTCTATATATTTTTATAATTATATATAATTATTAGTTACTATAATTGAATATTGGGAGTATGTAAAAGTTTGACTCAAACCTTGTTTACTTCTGTGACAACCTCTTTAATGCTTTATAATCAATCAGAAATATCAAGCTAAATAAGCGTGAAGAGAGTGTTTTGCTTTTTTTCCATCATGCCTCACAATGGATTTACAATGGGTGTAATTTCAAATTGTTTCTGGTGATGGGACATTTTTTATTTTATAATATCAGAATACATAATAGGATAAATACAGTGAGCAGGTTGTGTTATGTGTTACCATGTGTGTATTTGTTTGTGGTGGTTGATATTTTTTTTACTGCACCATGACTGGGGAAGATTGTTTTGATCGAGTCGTACAAGTAAATGCTGTGCTTGTGATTCAAATAAAGTACAAATCATGGCCAATGACCTGAGTTCCTGACATTATCCACAAGGTGGTGACAAATCACCTGTCAGACCCCTGAGTATTTGAGTTTAGAAAATATATGGACGGATGGATGGATGAAAACACAGACAGATTTCCTATTGAAATTAAACTTGTGCCGTTGTATCATGGGCCAAATTGAAGATGCCAGCGGGCATTGCATTTTGCGGGCGGGCAGTGGTTTGGACACCCCAGATCTATACTATACAAGATGCGCATTGACTACTTCAAACTTTGTCCAAGTTTCTATAGTATAAAAAAAGTTTGCTGAAATCTGTGCGGTGTATTCACTCTTCTAATATAAGCCTACCGTATATGAGAATTCCCTTGCTAAAGAGAATTTCTCAGAATTTTTTCTTCGTAGTTGATGTGATTGGAAAGCGTTAGTCTCTTGAATATGACTTTGTCGTCAACCACCAGGAAGAAGAAAAATACCTCATAAATCATCCATTATCTCCCCAGCTGCACCACAAAAAATAAACTCAACAGGAATTGTTTCTCGCAGCCAGGTACAGCGTAAGAATGGATATATACTTCCTGCACTAACAAGGTCTCAAGCTGCTGTGTAATACATTATTACGTAATTAGGACACAGAAAAAAAGGGGATTCTTTCCGCTGCGTCCCCTGCATCCCATTGGTGTCAACCCCGGAGAAAGCATGCTGCTGGCACATCAATCACTGGGAACAGCCTGTCAAAATGTCAAGACATTCATACGTCTTTGGATGCACGCACACACCCTTGCTGGAGTACAGCTCATCCTGTGCCTGCGGACTGTTGTCACTCCTGATTCATCATCATTAAGGCTATTTACAACATAGTAAAGTTTGTCAAAGATTTGCTCAAACAAAAATATCATAAATCAACCTTCAAAACCTATCTTGCAGTCTGCAAGGCACTCATTCACCATTGCATCAGTGCATGCATAGCACATTCATTTTCATCAACCTATTATTCTTTTTTTCCACTGCTTCATTAATCTATGATAGAATCTTTTTTCCGTCGTTCCGTCTTTTCAGTTTTTTTGGAGCACATTAGACACCACAAGAGCTTTTCAACAACACTTGCCGAGACAAATGGACTGTGCATGTGGAGCAGACTTCCACTATACAGCTTGTTCAGGGTTGACAGGCAGCATGTGGAAAAAGGACAGCCATCAGCACCTGTAGCTCTTAGCTGGGATTGTGTAACGGAGGACAAGACACGTTCTCACCATCGCATCCCTTCATTACAAAATATAAAGACCAGCAGATCTCCATTACCCTGTAATGTAAAAATGAAAAATAGCTGAAATCACTCATCTTAATGGACTGCGTGAGTGCATATGCATTATAAATGCAGAAATAAAAAATGGCTCGGTTGTGCAAAGAGATAAAACGGTCGAGGGAATGATTTAATAATAAAATAATGGAATATATTCAATATATAAAAATAATTTGGAAGTTTAAATTTTAAGCATCATTTAAGTATCAACATTTGTTTTTTTTTTTTGTCAACCAGAACACATATCATCTTTATGGATGAACGGTCCAGCTGCACACAGGCAGCCCGCATTTTTGGAACCAATGGCCTTAATTGGGACAGAAGCACAGACCGTCCTCATTCATCAGGGTGGTGTCCAGGTAACGCTTCATTTAAAGCCCATAATACTGTATTGTTAATGCTTTGACGTTGAACTATGGAAGCTCAGTCTCTTTGTAATGTAAAGTGGCATGATATATCATATTTCAAAAAAATTCACATTATACTAAAACAAATCAATCTGTGACCTACGCCATTCACTCAAGTCACCTATTGTACCATCACAAATCTAGTCCAGTGATGGAAATTGTCAAATTAAATACTGAAATATTATGAAAGCGCTGCTACAATTTGTGACATATGTATTATATTATTCCTATATACATATCAAGGAAATGTCCTTAGCCTTAGTCTGTCCGGCTTTGTTATTATGAATTAACTTACAATGTCGCCATCATTACCATTTGGGCTGCATCCGGTAGACCGCCATTACTATAATTGCAGACCGCATAATTAACTAATCAGTGGGCATTATATTTCTTACAAAGTATCATGTTATGATGTAAAATGTGACATAAAACACATCCTGATTAAAGAGTGACTGCATTGTTTTATGGAATTGTGCCAATCATTCACAATCATTGTGTAAGACAAGAACATATGTATTTTTAATGCATTCTAAATAGTAAAAAAATGCGATCAGAAGTCTGCTTACAATGGAACCTATGGTTGTTTCTCCATTATGTCTACAACGTCCTTAAAAAAAAACTCCAAACACCTATTTTAAGGTTTTATATACATTCTTTAAATATGTGATGTAGTAATGGGCACATTTAAAATAAACATTTAATATTAACATATTTTGCTAAGTTTAAGCATACACGGCTCATTGATTAAAAGAAACGCACCACGACGTTTGCTTTTTTTTTTCCAAAAACATCACTGATTACAACTCACTGCAGACTTTATGAGAGCCAACAAACACAATAAAACATCACTTACTGTACAATGTCTTCTGTCAATAAGATGTCGATTGATAGTATCTTGTTATAGTACGGGTTAGATGAAAGATGACTCATAATCCTCGCGAAGAAAATGGGTTGCAACAAAGCCTCTTTTCGTGTTGTTCTCGCCATTTCCGTTTCAAAATTGGATGT